>NC_050068.2:753210-1053210 GCF_009764565.3 Dermochelys coriacea
CTGTGCCCCCAGGTCCTCGCCACAGGTCTCAGCGCCCTCTACTCCTCGCTGCCCCGCAAGATCGAAGTGCGGGCGGACGACTGGCACTGCCTGCGCCGCGAGGACTGGATGGGTGTGCCCGCGCTTCTCCTCTTCATGAACTCGCTGGAGTTCTGCAACGCCGTCCTCCAGGTTGGCAGGCTACAGCCCGTGGGCACACGCCGGGGGCTGCCCTGCACCGTGCCCGGCACAGCCTGCCCTGCCCTGCCCGCCCCGAGATCCCCCGTCCTGCCCGCCGGGGGCTGCCCTGCATCGTGCCTGGCACAGCCTGCCCTGCCCTGCCCGCCCCGAGATCCCCCGTCCTGCCCGCCGGGGGCTGCCCTGCACCGTGCCCGGCACAGCCTGCCCTGCCCTGCCCGCCCCGAGATCCCCCGTCCTGCCCGCCGGGGGCTGCCCTGCACCGTGCCCGGCACAGCCTGCCCTGCCCTGCCCGCCCCGAGATCCCCCGTCCTGCCCGCCGGGGGCTGCCCTGCACCGTGCCCGGCACAGCCTGCCCTGCCCTGCCCGCCCCGAGATCCCCCGTCCTGCCCGCCGGGGCTGCCCTGCACCGTGCCCGGCACAGCCTGCCCTGCCCTGCCCGCCCCGAGATCCCCCGTCCTGCCCGCCGGGGGCTGCCCTGCACCGTGCCCGGCACAGCCTGCCCTGCCCTGCCCGCCCCGAGATCCCCCGTCCTGCCCGCCGGGGGCTGCCCTGCACCGTGCCCGGCACAGCCTGCCCTGCCCGCCCCGAGATCCCCCATCCTGCCCGCCGGGGGCTGCCCTGCACCGTGCCCGGCACAGCCTGCCCTGCCCTGCCCGCCCCGAGATCCCCCGTCCTGCCCGCCGGGGGCTGCCCTGCACCGTGCCCGGCACAGCCTGCCCTGCCCTGCCCGCCCCGAGATCCCCCGTCCTGCCCGCCGGGGGCTCCCCTGCACCGTGCCCGGCACAGCCTGCCCTGCCCTGCCCGCCCCGAGATCCCCCGTCCTGCCTGCCGGGGGCTGCCCTGCACCGTGCCCGGCACAGCCTGCCCTGCCCTGCCCGCCCCGAGATCCCCCGTCCTGCCCGCCGGGGGCTGCCCTGCACCGTGCCCGGCACAGCCTGCCCTGCCCGCCCCGAGATCCCCCATCCTGCCCCCCCGGGGCTGCCCTGCACCGTGCCCGGCACAGCCTGCCCTGCCCTGGCCCGCCCCGAGATCCCCCGTCCTGCCCGCCGGGGGCTGCCCTGCACCGTGCCCGGCACAGCCTGCCCTGCCCTGCCCGCCCCGAGATCCCCCGTCCTGCCTGCTGGGGGCTGCCCTGCACCGTGCCCGGCACAGCCTGCCCTGCCCGCCCCGAGATCCCCCGTCCTGCCTGCTGGGGGCTGCCCTGCACCGTACCCGGCACAGCCTGCCCTGCCCTGCCCGCCCCGAGATCCCCCGTCCTGCCTGCTGGGGGCTGCCCTGCACCGTGCCCGGCACAGCCTGCCCTGCCCTGCCTGCCCCGAGATCCCCCGTCCTGCCTGCTGGGGGCTGCCCAGCACTGCCCTCTGCCCCACTGCTCCCTTCTCTTAATGTGGAGTGGAGGCTGCAGCCCGGATCGCAGTGTCTGGCTGCGCTGGGAGGAACCCAGGCGTCCTGCAGCCCCTGCTGCGGCCAGGAGCCCACTTTGAGCTCTGTGCTCCTGCAGGTTGCCCACCCGCTGGTGCAGAAGCAGCTGGTGAATTACGTCCACAACGGCTTCCTGGTGCCCGTCCTGGGCCCGGCCCTGCACAAGGTAGGCCAGAGCTGGGAATGGTGGGCTGCTGGCATGGGTAACGCACCCCGGCCTGGCTCCGCTGCTGTGGGGGGCTCTGGCAGAGCCATGCAGTGGGGGGGCCCCGGCGGCCGAGCCCTGCGGCGGGGGGGGGTGTTTCCGGCGGCCGAGCCCTGCGGCGGGGGGGGTGTTTCCGGCGGCCGAGCCCTGCGGCGGGGGGGGTGTTTCCGGCGGCCGAGCCCTGCGGCGGGGGGGTGTTTCCGGCGGCCGAGCCCTGCGGCGGGGGGGGTGTTTCCGGCGGCCGAGCCCTGCGGCGGGGGGGGTGTTTCCGGCGGCCGAGCCCTGCGGCGGGGGGGTGTTTCCGGCGGCCGAGCCCTGCGGCGGGGGGGGTGTTTCCGGCGGCCGAGCCCTGCGGCGGGGGGGTGTTTCCGGCGGCCGAGCCCTGCGGCGGGGGGGGTGTTTCCGGCGGCCGAGCCCTGCGGCGGGGGGGGGTGTTTCCGGCGGCCGAGCCCTGCGGCGGGGGGGTGTTTCCGGCGGCCGAGCCCTGCGGCGGGGGGGGTGTTTCCGGCGGCCGAGCCCTGCGGCGGGGGGGGTGTTTCCGGCGGCCGAGCCCTGCGGCGGGGGGGTGTTTCCGGTGGCCGAGCCCTGTGGGGGGGCCCGGCTGAGCGGCTGTCCCGCAGACGGCGGTGGAGGAGCTGATGGCCAGCACGGCGTACCTGGAGCTGTTCCTGCGCAGCGTCAGCGACCCGGCTCTGCTCCAAACCTTCCTGCGTTTCATCCTGCTGCACCGGCACGACCACAGCCCCATCCTGGACACGCTCGTTGCCCGCATCGCCGCCAACTCCCGGGTACGGGCCCCCGCTACCCCCCGACTCCCCTCCCGGGGACGGGCCCCGGCTCCTCCCCCAGCTCCCGGGGACGGGCCCCCCGGCTCCCCTCCCGGGGACGGGCCCCCCGGCTCCTCCCCCAGCTCCCGGGGACGGGCCCCCCGGCTCCTCCCCCAGCTTCCGGGATTGGGCCCCTGCTACCCCCCGGCTCCCCTCCCGGGGACGGGCCCCGGCTCCTCCCCCATCTCCCGGGTACGGGCCCTGGCCCCCCCGGCTCCCCCCACGGCTCCCCTCCTGGGGACCGGTCCCGGCCCCCCCGGCTACCCCCGGCTCCCCTCCCGGGGACGGGCCCCGGCTCCTCCCCTAGCTCCCGGGAATGGGCCCCCGTATCCCCTCCCGGAGACGGGCCCCGGCTCCTCCCCCAGCTCCCGGGGACAGGCCCCCCGGCTCCTCCCCCAGCTCCCGGGGACAGGCCCCCCGGCTCCTCCCCCAGCTCCCGGGGACGGGCCCCCCGGCTCCTCCCCCAGCTCCCGGGGACGGGCCCCGGCTCCTCCCCCAGCTCCCGGGATTGGGCCCCCGCTACCCCCCGGCTCCCCTCCCGGGGACGGGCCCCGGCTCCTCCCCCAACTCCCGGGTACGGGCCCTGGCCCCCCCGGCTCCCCCCACGGCTCCCCTCCCGGGGACGGGTCCTGGCCCCCTCGGCTACCCCCCGGCTACCCCCCGGCTCCCCTCCCGAGGACGGGCCCTGGCCTCCCCCAGCTCCCGAGGACGGGCCCCAGCTCCCCCCCCATGCTCCCAGGGACAGGCCCCAGCTTTCCCCCCAGCTCCCGGGGACGGGCCCCAGTTCCCCCCCATGCTCCCGGGGACGGGCCCCAGCTCCCTGCAGCTCCCTGTTTGGGGTTCCATGGGCCTGTCCCCCCAAGGACTCAGCTCCCCCAGCGGATGTGCTGAGGGGTAGGAGCCAGCCTGGCCCGCCTAGTGCGTGGCTAACACCTCCCTCTCCCCCCAGCTCTGCATGGTGTCTCTGAGCCTCTTCCGCACTCTGCTCAACCTGAACTGCGAGGACGTGATGCTACAGCTGGTGCTCAGGTGACCCGGCGCGATGCGTCCTGGCTTCCAGCCCAGGCTCCCCAGTGACCCTAAGCAAAGCCCTGCCCCACTCTGTGCCTCAGTTTCCCCATCTCTGCCAGGCGCTGCGGAAGGAGGGGCTAGAGCATGTGGTGGCTCTCCAGCAGCGCCATGGCACCCCGGGCAGAGCGCTGGGCCCTGGCTCTTGGCTGGACCGTGTTGTGGCTCTAGGGCTGCTGGAGCAGATCCTGACCCAGGCTCGGACCAGCCAGGCCTAGCCCTGCACCACCTGGCTGCTGCGTCTGTGGCTTGGCCCCATGGGGAGCCCCAGTGCCGGGGCAGGGCTGCTTCCTCCCGAAGCGCATAGGGCTCCGGGCCCCCTCGCTAGCCGGCCAGGCTGTCAGTCTAGCTACTTGGTCCCAGTGTGGCTCCGGCTCCCACCTCAGGCGGGGGCAGCCTTCCCCAGAGCCCGGGGGGCCAGGGACCATAGGGGTCACTTCAGGGTGTGCCGTGGGCCTGGAGCACCCCGGGGCTGGCAGGACGGGAGCCTTTAGGGGGAGTCCTGGCCACATGCTGCTCGGCTTGGAACTAGGGCTTCCCCAGGGCTGGTGGGCGGCGTGTCCCGGGGCTATGCAGCAGGCACAGCCAGCGGCGCGGGGGGGTCAAGACTGTCTGAGGGGGGCCCAGAGCTGGCCGAGACTGGGGGCCCTGGAGAGCCCCCCAAGCTCCTGCTGGAGCCCCGAGCCCTTTGGGGCTGGTGGACAGGGCTGGGCGTGCTTCACCCTTGGGCACCTGGAGGGGAAGCTTGGAGCACAGCACCCCTAGTGCCTGCTCCTGGCATGGCTCTGCTCTGGCTGCCAAGGGAACAGCGGGCACCCTGCCCCCCAGTGGGCTGGGAGCGGGGCCAGGGTGAGCCTGGGGAAGGTGAGGCAGTCTCGAGGCCCATGCCCAGCCCTGGCGGGGAGCTGGGTCCCTGACAGAGGGGGGCGGGCGGGGCCTGGTGTGACCGGGCTGCTCCCCTGCCCCCAGGTACCTGATCCCCTGCAGCCACGTCATGCTGAGCCAGAAGCGGGCGGTGAAGGACCTGGACATCTACGGCAAGACGGCCGACAAGTTCCTGTCGCTGATCCCGCGCTGCTGCCGGGCTGAGAGCCTGCCCGCGCCCGACTGGGAGGAGGAGCACGCCACCTGGGCCAAAGGTGGGCCGGCCCCTGGCACCCCGGGCCCTACCGGAGCCGCCCGGCACTGGGCCAGCCAGGCTTCCCGTGGGGAAAGGGGGCACCGTCACCCAGCAACCCGGGAGCCCCTGGCGTGGTCTTTGGGGGTGCCTGTTGGCGGCTGGCACGCGGGAGTCAGGCTGGCGGGAGGTGCTGTCTGGCCTCACCTGGGGCCATGTGCCCACCCAGAAGATGGGGGGGCTGCTCAGGGCACCCAGCGGGCAGGTGTCCATTCCCCCACCCTGGGGCTGGGGCGCTCGGGGTCGGGGCCAGGCCCACAGTAACGCTCCCTCTCGGCTCCCCCTCGCAGCCCACGGGAGCCCCACCGTGGACACCTCCACCGTGGTCACCGTGCCCAAGCCCTCCACGCCGTCCCGCCTCGCCTTCTTCATGCGCCAGCAGAGCTGCAGCTCGGAGGCGGGGAGCCCGGCGCCCCGCTCGCCCGGCCTGGCCACGCCCGGCGGGAGCCCCTGTCACCGCCCGGCCAGGTGGGAGGAGGTGGCGGAGCTGGACGGGAACTACCTGGAGTACCTGCGGGACGCGCAGCTCGGCGTGGAGCAGTGCGTGCGGGCCTGCCGCGTCTGGTCAGCCCCCTACGACGGGGAGCAGCCGAGCGCCGCCAGCCTGGCCCCCTCCCAGCCCGCCGGCCCCCCTGGCCCCGCCACCCCGCGCACGAAGAAGAGGGGCCTGGCGGAGGAGGGGGTGTGGCTGGCCGGGGCCCCCAGCAGCAGTGAGCCCAGCGCTGGCCCCTCCATGCCCGACGTCGAGGACTCAGCCCCGCTCCTGAACGGGGCCCCTGGGGCGGAGCCGAGCCGGCCCGGCAGGCCAGCCGGGGATGTGGCGGTGAAGAAGGTGTGCCGGGGTCCCCCCTCTGCCGGCTTGGAGCGGGAGCGGAGGGGGCTCAAGGTCCAGGCGGAGAACGGCTCCCCCACCGACCCGGCCCCAGCTTGGGAGCAGCCATCCGTGGACTCCCTGATCGACGAGCTGCTGGCCCGGGCCCCCAGCGAGCCCAACGGCTCCAGCCTGAGCATCGAGAGCTTCTCGCGGGAGCTGCGGGAGCTGGAGGCTGAGCTGCAGAGCGGAGCTGGGCAGCCCCCCGCCTCCCCCACCGGGCCCCTCTCCCAGGAGGAGGAGACCTACGAGCGGTTCGCCTTGCCTCCCGACCGCCCAGCTCCGGCCGCCTCTGGGGGGGCCCCGGGCCCCCTGGCCCAGCTCGTCAGCAGCCCCCTGCGCACCCCAGGACAGCCACCCAGCCAGCCCTTCACAGGTGAGTGGGGGCGGGGGAGCCCCCGTCCCAGCCAGCCGGCACCTGGCATATCCCGGGTCCCAGCGCCAGCCTCAGAGCCAGGGACACCCGGAGCCTGGCTCGTGGCCTGCGATGGACCTGCCCCCTCTGGGGGGTGCCGGCTCCCATCCGGTCCCAGGCCGGGGACTGGCTGGGGTGGGCGGGGGATTGGCTTCATGAAGCCACCTCCTCTTTATTGAGAAGAGGAAGAGTGTGGGGGGGGCTGGAGGGTGGGATGGGCTGGAGCCTCCAGTGGACAGAGTGGGGGCTGGTACCCCAGTGGGAAGGGCAGAGTGGGGACAGGGGCTGGTGGGCAGCGGGAGGCGGGGGCAGGAGGAGGCCGGCGCCCGGCAGGCAGGGGCAGGGACACGGGCAGGGGGAGGCGGGAGCAGAGGGAGGCCAGGGGCAGGGGGAGGCGGGGGCAGGGGGAGGCCGGCGCCCGGCGGGCAGGGCAGGGGGAGGCCGGCGCCCGGCGGGCTGGGGCAGGGGGAGGCGGGAGGAGGGGGAGGCGGGCGCCCGGCGGGCAGGGCAGGGGGAGGCGGGTGCCCGGCGGGCAGGGCAGGGACACGGGCAGGGGGAGGCGGGAGCAGAGGGAGGCCAGGGGCAGGGGGAGGTGGGAGCAGAGGGAGGCCAGGGGCAGGGGGAGGCGGGAGCAGAGGGAGGCCAGGGGCAGGGGGAGGCGGGGGCAGGGGGAGGCGGGAGGAGGGGGAGGCCGGCGCCCGGCGGGCAGGGGAGGGGGAGGCCGGCGCCCGGCGGGCAGGGCCGGGGGCGGCCGGCGCCCGGCGGGCAGGGCAGGGGGAGGCCGGCGCCCGGCGGGCAGGGCAGGGGGAGGCCGGCGCCCGGCGGGCAGGGCAGGGGGAGGCGGGAGGAGGGGGAGGCCGGCGCCCGGCGGGCGGGGCAGGGGGAGGCGGGAGGAGGGGGAGGCCGGCGCACGGCGGGCGGGGCAGGGGGAGGCGGGAGGAGGGGGAGGCCGGCGCCCGGCGGGCAGGGCAGGGGGAGGCTGGCGCCCGGCGGGCGGGGCAGGGGGAGGCGGGAGGTGGGCAGGGCAGGGGGAGGCGGGAGGAGGGGGATGCCGGCGCACGGCGGGCAGGGCAGGGGGAGGCGGGAGGAGGGGGAGGCCGGCGCCCGGCGGGCGGGGCAGGGGGAGGCGGGAGGAGGGGGAGGCCGGCGCACGGCGGGCAGGGCAGGGGGAGGCCGGCGCCCGGCGGGCAGGGCGGGGGAGGCGGGAGGAGGGGGAGGCCGCGCCGGGGGGCGGGGCAGGGGGAGGCGGGAGGAGGGGGAGGCCGGCGCACGGCGGGCAGGGCAGGGGGAGGCGGGAGGAGGGGAGGCCGGCGCCCGGCGGGCGGGGGCAGGGGGAGGCGGGAGGAGGGGGAGGCCGGCGCACGGCGGGCGGGCAGGGGGAGGCGGGAGGAGGGGGAGGCCGGCGCACGGCGGGCAGGGCAGGGGGAGGCGGGAGGAGGGGGAGGCCGGCGCCCGGCGGGCAGGGCAGGGGGAGGCCGGCGCCCGGCGGGCGGGGCAGGGGGAGGCGGGAGGAGGGGGAGGCCGGCGCACGGCGGGCAGGGCAGGGGGAGGCGGGAGGAGGGGGAGGCCGGCGCCCGGCGGGCAGGGCAGGGGGAGGCGGGAGGAGGGGGAGGCCGGCGCCCGGCGGGCGGGGCAGGGGGAGGCCGGCGCCCGGCGGGCGGGGCAGGGGGAGGCGGGAGGAGGGGGAGGCCGGCGCCCGGCGGGCGGGGCAGGGGGAGGCGGGAGGAGGGGGAGGCCGGCGCCCGGCGGGCGGGGCAGGGGGAGGCGGGAGGAGGGGGAGGCCGGCGCCCGGCGGGCGGGGCAGGGGGAGGCGGGAGGAGGGGGAGGCCGGCGCACGGCGGGCGGGGCAGGGGGAGGCGGGAGGAGGGGGAGGCCGGCGCCCGGCGGGCGGGGCAGGGGGAGGCCGGCGCCCGGCGGGCGGGGCAGGGGGAGGCGGGAGGAGGGGGAGGCCGGCGCCCGGCGGGCAGGGCAGGGGGAGGCCGGCGCCCTGGGTGACACCGTGCCCCGCGCAGGTCCCTTCGTGGCCGTGCTGCTGGCCAAGCTGGAGAACATGGTGCAGAACTCGCTGTACGTGAACGTGCTGGTGACGGGGCTGGTGGCGCGACTCGCCTGCTACCCGCAGCCCCTGCTCCGCTCCTTCCTGCTCAACACCAACATGGTTTTCCAGCCCAGCGTCAAGTCCCTGCTGCAGGTACGGCCCGGGGCGTCTGCGTGTGCCAGCCTGCGGCTGGGCCGGGAGCCCGCGGGGCTCGCTGCCCACAGGGGCCGCTGGGGGTGACGGCAGCCCAGGCACGGCCCCTGCCCGCTCTCGGGGTCCCACTGGGCCTGGCTGGCAGCTCCTGTCCCCGCTGGGCCTCTCAGCTCGGTGGCACAACAGTGACCCACGGACGGGGGGGCTTAGATTGCTGGGGGGTCGCAGGGGCTTCGGGCTGAGCC
Source organism: Dermochelys coriacea (assembly GCF_009764565.3). Classification (NCBI taxonomy): domain Eukaryota; kingdom Metazoa; phylum Chordata; order Testudines; family Dermochelyidae; genus Dermochelys; species Dermochelys coriacea. Next base: position 761,812 of record NC_050068.2, read on the forward strand.
AGCGGGGAGCCCCAGCCCCAGGGCTCCATGTTCTGGGGTCTCCGTACGCTGCCCCTTGGCATCTCAGCAGCTCCCCTGCAGCCTGGCCGGGCCCCCTGCCCTCGGTGGGCACTGACCCGCCTGCCTTGCAGGTCCTGGGCTCGGTGAAGAACAAGATCGAGAGCTTCGCCGCCAGGCAGGAGGACTTCCCCGCCCTGCTCTTCAAAGCCCGCAAGTACCTGCTCGCTCGCGGCCAGCTGGACTGGGCCGATGCCCCGAACGCCGTGCCTGCCCTGCGCCGCTCGGAGACGCTGGGTAGGGCCAGGGACACGGGGGGAGGGGCACTGGCAGGGGGCTGCCGCCTGCTTTGGGCCTGCCTGGCACCGCGCTCAGCCTGCATGTAGCAGGGTGTCCCGGAGTCCCCAGGCCGGCTCCCTACGAAGCCAGGCAGGACTCCAGGGAAGTCTCTCCCCAGGACAAGAAGCTCACACAACTTCCACCATCCTGGGGCTGACCTCGGAGATTCAGCATCCCCGTCCGCACCGTGTGCTTTCCACAGCGAGTCCACCCGGGTGGGCTCCTGGGGATGCCAGAGGGTCCTGCCCCCCAACTCCGCAGTCAGACGGGACTCTCAGCCAGCTGGAAAAACAGAAGGTTTATTAGACCATGTTCCTGTCGTCTAACGCAGAGCTTGTAGGTGCAGAGAACAGGACCCCTCAGCCGGGTCCATCTTGTGGGGCAGGGAGGCCAGAGCCCCATCTGGGCCTCCCTCCATTTCCCCAGCCAGCTCCAAACTGAAACTTTCCCACCCCTCCTCTGGCCTTTGTCTCTCTCCTGGGCCAGGAGGCCACTGATCCCTTTGTTCTCCAACCCCTTCAGTTGGCCCCTTTGCAGAGGGGGGGCCCAGGCCTTCGGTGGCCAGGAGACAGGGCATCGGCCATTCTCTGTGCAGACACCATCCCACTGGCCCTCTAGGGCTCTGCCACAATCACCCCCCTATCCCACCAGGTCACACTCGCTGGGGTCAGCCCCTCGGCTCTCCCCTTCCCAGGACCGACCCTTGGAGCCCCCATCCCCTACCTCACACCGGGAGCTCCCTCGGCGAGTCCCCCTGGGTGGGACCCCGATGGGAGACTTGTACCCCAAGGGAGCCAGGCACCCCCCTGCCTGACTCTGCAGTGACTCAGCCAGCGGGTAACAGCAGGGGGTGCCTGGGGGTCTAGACCCAGCGCAGAGAGTTACAGCCTGGCCAGCCGGGTTGGATCAGAATAACCCCCTCCCTTGTAACCAGGCAGCGCATGGGGGGCACTGAGGCACACACAGCATTTCCCCGTGCTCTCTGCCCCCGGGAGCCGACCCTGCTGACCCCGCTCTCTGCCCGCAGTGAAGAGCCGCAAGCCGTCCATCGGGGAGCTGCTCCTGCGGCACGCCAACAGCCCGACGCGGGTGCGGCAGGCGGCCCAGCTGGCCCTGCAGCAGGCGCGGGAGGTGCCGGCGGGCACGGAGAAGCCGAGCGAGGCGCTGCGGGTGAGGAACGCCGTGTACAGCGCCGTGATCTTCAGCGAGTTCCTCAAGGAGCTGGCAGCCATTGCCCAGGTCCACGCGGTCACCTCGCCCTTCCTGCTGGAGCCCGAGGAGTGAGGGGCACCGGGCCGCACCCCCTGCCCGCCGGCCCCGTCCTCCCGCTGGCCGGGCGCTGCTGGGACTCGCCTTTTTAACCTGCCCTCGGGACACGGACCTTAATTTATTGGGGGTGCGGGGGGGGGGGGGGGTTGCACTGTGGATAAAGGAGAGTGTCCCTCTGGCTGGTGTGTGTGTGCAGGGCCCCCGCGACCTCTGGGCTGTTCCTGCTGCCCCCTGCCCTCCGTGACCTCCTGCCCAGCAGGTTGCCCCCTGCCCCACGGGCTGCCCCCTGTGTCCCCCTGCCCAGCGTGCTGCCCCCCATCTACCTCCATAACCCCCCCGCCCAGTGTGCTGCCCCCCGCGACCCCCTGCCCAGTGTGCTGCCCCTCATCTACCTCCGTAACCCCCCGCCCAGTGTGCTGCCCCCCGCGACCCCCTGCCCAGTGTGCTGCCCCCATCTACCTCCACAACCCCCCACCCTGCGGCTGCCCCCCGTGACCCCCTGCCCAGCAGGCTGCCCCCTTGCCCAGCAGGCTGCCCCCCATCTGCCCCCATGACCCCCTGCTGCAAGCTGCCCCCCCATCTACCCCCATGACCCCCTGCCTTCAGCTGCCCCCTGCTCTGCGGGCTGTCCCCCACAACCTCCTGCTGCAGGCTGCCCTCTCATCTACCCCACGACCCCCTGCTACGGGCTGCCCCCTCTGTCTACCTCCATGACCCCCCTCTCGCAAAGGGCCTGGCAGCTTAGAAGGGGGCCCAGAAGAACGGCAGGAACATTGGGGAGCTGGACCCTGCTGGGCAGTGGGGGGTGCCCTGTGCCCGGGCCTGGTCTACCCAGTGAAGGCTAAGGGGCGCTGCATCACTAGCTGCAGGCTCCTGATTCCTGCGGGAAGCCGGCAGTACCAGGCCAAGGCAGGGCGAGCCCCAGTGGGATTGTGTGGGGCAGGGTCAGCCCAGCCCCCTCACCCTTCATCTTCGCTGCCCACCCTGTGGCAAGGTGCCTGGCTGGGCCCTGCGCTGCCCGCAGTGTGCTCCTCCGCCTCAGGCCTTCGCTCCCCCGCCAGGGGGGCCATGAGGAGGGGCTCAGGACTCCTGGGTTCTTCTTCAAGGGCCTGCTCATATCTATTCCAATAAGGTGTGTGCGTGCCGTGTGCACGATCATCAGAGAATTTTTACCCCCAACACCTGGTGGCTCGGCTGTGGAGCCCTCTGGTGTGGTGCCCTTCATGGCGCTGGATATATGCCCCAGCCCGCCCATTGCCCCTCAGTTCCTTGTTGCTGCCCGGGACGGCTGTTGGAACTGTGGAGCGCGGAGTAGCTGTCCTCCACGCTCCCTAGCTTTTTGCTTCCCGTTGTTAGATGTCATAGTTGTATATAGTATAGTTGCAGTAGTTATAGAGATAGTGATAAGTTTAGACTAAATTTAATGGATTGGAAGGGTCCTTTCTCTCCTCCCTGCCTGCTGCTTTGGCTCATGCCCAAGGCTCCGGGTTTCAAACCTTGCTCAGCCTGCTCAGAGCCTATGCCAACGGGAGACACCCACGACTCCTGTCTGAAGTGCCTCGGGGAGTCTCACCAGGCTGACAAGTGTAGGATCTGTAAGGCGTTCAGACCTTGGACCAAAAAGGAGCAGGACTTTAGACTCAAGCAGCTCCTTATGGAGGCAGCCCTTAGCCTGGGTCCTCCATCGGCACGCCAAGTTCTGGCACCAGGCACTTCGGTGCACAGCACCCTGGCGGCAGCATCAGGTACTGCACTGCGGTTGGACTCTGATAGAGGCCTGCGGCACTGGACCCCTCCGGCACGACAGCCAGTACAAGTGACCCGGTGCCGTTCTCTGTCTCCGGGCCAGAAGAGACAGCGCAAGAGAGACGACTGTCCCACCTCAACAGTCACCGGCAGCTCCTATACCAGCCTCAGAGTCGCGTCCAGCACCGGAGCGACTGAGGGTACAAGCGCCGATATCAGCATCGTTGACTGGCACCGCTCCCCAGCACCTTGCCGGCACCGCTCTCCAGCGATCCAGTACCGATCCGCCCCGCACCCCAGAGAGTCGACACAGGCACGCTCCGCACACCTTGGCCCTCGCGCTCTGCCTGACGGTCGTCACGGTCTGAGGGCGGCTCGCGCTCAGCTACGCCATGCTCCAAGCCACGGCGAGGGTGATGTGGGCCACTGGCAGGAGGAAGGTCTAGACCCTAATCAGGAGCTTTCACAATGGTCCTTCTGGACCCCATGGGCTTTGCCCATTAACCACACCATCCAGACCAATGCAAGACAATATGGCAAACCCCTGCCTCCATCCCACCGACGGCCAGAGGAGTGGAGAGGAAATACTTTGTCCCCTCCAAGGAGTACAAGTATCTTTAAACGCACCCTCAGCCGTATTCACTAGTGGTGGCCTCAGTGAACGAAAGGGAGCGGCATGGTCAACAGGCTCCGGCACCCAAATTGAAAGACGCCAGGGGTCTCGATTTGTTTGGGTGCAAGATTTACTCCTCGGGGGGGCTACAGCTCAGGGTCGTGAATCAACAGGCGCTCCTGAGCCGTTATGACTATAATTTGTGGAGCTCCATGTTAAATTTAAGGAGTTAATTCCTCAGAAGTCCAGGGATGAGTTTGGGGCCTTAGTGGAAGAGGGCAAAAAGGTGGCTAGGACCTCCTTGCAGGCCTCCTTGGATATGGCAGACTCTGTGGCTAGGATCCTTGCATTGGGCGTAGCCATGCGACGCATCTCGTGGCTGCAGGTATTTGGCCTGCCGCCAGAGCTACAACAGACCCTGCAGGACCTTCCATTTGATGGGCAGGGCCTGTTTTTGGACAAAATGGACTCCAGACTTCAGAGCCTGAAAGATTCCAGGGTTACCATGTGCTCCCTAGGAATGCACACACCAGTTACCCAGCGCAGACCCTTTAAGCTGCAGCCTCAACGGTCCTACCTGCATCCTCGACTGAGGCAGGACTTTTATAGATGGTGCAGGCGAGGTGGTAGGAAGAGATCTACCGGCCACCAACTCGATCAGAATCAGGGCCCTCCCAAACCACCAGCGGGGCCTAAGCAAAACTTCTGAAGGTGCGCCTCTCCCATTTCCACTGTCCGTGGTCCCGTATAACTTCAGACCATTGGATTCTTAGCACGGTGGAAAAGGGATATTCTCTTCAGTTTTCTTTCTTCCCTCCCTCCCATCCTCCCTCCCCGACCCTCTTCAGGGACCCTTCTCACAAGCAGCTCCTTACAAGTCCTCCTTTTCTTTTTGCGGATACAGACTAACACGGCTGCTACTCTGAAACAGGAGGTCCAAACGCTCCTGACCATGGGAACGATGGAGGAGGTTCCAAGGGAGCTAAGGGGCAGGGATTTTTACTCCCATTACTTCCTAATCCCCAAGGCCAAGGGCGGGCTTCGACCCATCCTAGATATGCGCAGACTCAACAAATTCATGGTAAAGTTGAAGTTCCGCATAGTTTCACTGGGGACCATTATTCCTTCCCTGGATCCTGGAGACTGCCCTCGACGTGAAGGACGCGTACTTCCACATAGCAATTCATCCAGCGCACAGATGTTTCCTTCGCTTTGTGGTCAATCACGAACACTACTAATTTACCGTCCTTCCCTTTGGCCTGTCCTCAGCTCCCAGGGGGTTCACCAAGTGTGTGGCCATTGTGGCAGCCTCCCTTCGTCGACGGTGGATCCAAGTGTTTCCGTACCTCGACGACTGGCTTATTTGGGGCCGCACCAGGGACCAAGTACAATCCCACGTTCGACTCACCACAGACATGTTCCATCAGCTGGGTCTCCTGCTCAACACCGAAAAGTTGACTCTGGAACCAACCCAGAGAATAGAGTTTATCGGGGCAGTCTTAGACTCCAGACTCGCCCGAGCTCTCCTACCGGACGCCCGCTTTCAGTCACTGGCGAACATCGTCCACAGCCTTCAGCGCTTCCCGACTTCAACCCCGTAAAGGCGTGCCTGAGACTTCTGGGGCACATGGCTTCGTGCACGTACGTAACCAGGCATGCCAGACTTCGGCTTCACCCACTTCAGGCCTGGCTGTCAACAGTATATTGGCCAGGTTGAGACAGCTGGAGCATGGTGGTCACTGTCCCAGAAGTGGTTTTAACCTCCCTCCACTGGTGGTTGGACCCCAGGTCAGTGTGCGAAGGGGTACCATTTCACGCCCACAACCCTCCTTGTCCCAGACGCAGCATCTCTGGGATGGGGTTCCCACCTCAGGAACTGCCGAACACAGGGTCTATGGACCGCATCCGAGCTATCTCCGCACATCAATGTGCGAGTGCTGATGTCAGTGCACCTGGCATGTCAGGAGTTTTGTGGGCACCTACATGGCCGTTCTGTGGCGGTCCTTACAGCCAACACCACGGCCATGTTCTACATCAACAAGCAAGGGGGAACCCGGTCGTCCCCGCTCTGTCAGGAAGCCATTCTCCTGTGGGAGTTCTGCATAGCCCACTCGATCCATCTGGTGGCGTCGTTTCTCCCGCTGGCGGATCGCCTCAGCAGGTCCTTCCAGTCTCACGAGTGGTCGGTTCGCCCAGATGTCATCCACTCCATCTCCCTGACAGGGGGGTTTCCCCAGATTGACCTGCTCGCCTCGCGCAACAATCGGAAGTGCCAAGTGTTGTGTTCTCTCCAGGGACGTTCCCCGGGTTCCCTACCAGACGCCTTCCTACTTCCGTGGAAAGACCAGCTGTTGTATGCCTTCCCTCTGTTCCCGCTAGCCCACAGGGTCCTGCTCAAGTTACGCAGGGACAGAGCACGCCTGATTCTGGTCGCCCCGGCATGGCCCAGGCAGCACTGGTACATCTCGCTCCTGGAGATATTGGTAGACGCTCCGATCACACTCCCGCTGTGGCCGAACCTGATCTCACAAGACCATGGACGCCTCTGTCACCTCGACCTGCACTCCCTCCACCTCACAGCGTGGATGCTGCATGGCTAACTCGGGCAGAGCTGCTCTGCTCACACTCAGTGCAGCAGGTACCGCTAGGTAGCAGGAAACCCTCCACCCGAGCCACATACCTGGCCAAATGGAAATGGTTTTCCTGCCGGTGTGCTCAGAACGGCACGCCACCGCTGCAGACTTTGGTGCCTTTCATCCTGGATTACCTCATGTCCTTAATACAACAAGGTTTGGCTGCATCGTCTGTCAGGGTGCACCCGGGGGAACATGATCGCTCGGTTTTCTCCTATCCTGTCGTCAGCAGATTCCTTAAGAGACTGGACCGTCTATACCCGCAGATGCAACAACCAGTTCCCGCGTGGGACCTTAACTTGGTCCTCTCCAGGCTTATGGGGGCCCCATTTGAGCCAATGGCCACCTGCTTGCTCCTGTACCTCTCCTGGAAGACAGCCTTCCTTGTGGCTATCACCTCTGCGAGGCGTGTGTCCGAGCTCAGAGCCCTCACGTCGGAACCACCATATACGGTGTTGCACAAAGACAAGGTACAGCTGCAACCTCACCCTGCCTTCCTTCCTAAGGTAGCGTCAGCCTTTCACGTCAGCCAGGACCTCTTCCTTCCGATCTTGGTTCTGGCACCGATCCTAGGTAAGGCTTGGGAGTCACCTAATTGGAATCGATATGAGCAAACACTTGAAGAAGAAAAGACGGTTACTCACTTTGTAACTGTTGTTCTTCGAGGTGTGTTGCTCACGTCTATCCAAATCTGCCCTCTTTCCCCTGTTGGAGTAGCCGGCAAGAAGGAACTGAGGGGGCAATGGGCCGGCTGGGGTATATATCCAGCGCCATGAAGGCACCACGCCAGGGGGCTCCACGGCCGACCCACCAGGTACTGCTAGGGTATAAATTCTCCGATGATGGGTGCATGTGGCGCGCACACCTAATTGGAATGGACGTGAGCAACACCTCTCGAAGAACACCAGTTACAAAGGTGAGTAACCGTCTTTTCTCGCTTGGAGCCCACCTGCTGCAGTGGGCTAACCCCAGGCCCGGCTTCAGGCACCAGCAAGGCAAGCACCTGCTGGGGGCGGCACAATTCCAGGGGCGGCCAAACCTAGAGCTGGCCCTGGCTAACCCCCAGGCTGGGAGCGGAAAGGTGACTGGCTCCCCACGCACCCAGCCTGGCCACTGGCACTGGGCTCAGCTGGCGTCTCCCTGGGGTGGGTGCTGCAGCCCCCAGACCGGGCAAGGGGCCTGTGGCAGCAGGGGAAGATAAGAGCCGTGGGTTCGGCTGGTGCAACGCCAAGGCTGGCACAGGGCCCGCCCCCACAGCTGGGATCGCGGGGGAACTGCCAGGCAGGGAGAAAAGGGCCTGGCCTGAGGGAGCTGCCACAGGCAGCCCCCCCCCACTGTGTGTGTGTGTGTGTGTGGGGGGGGGGGGGGGGGGGGAATTGGTCTAGGGCCTGGCCCAGTGCTGGGCCCTGCCCTGGGTCCTGCCCTCCCCTAAGCCCTGGGTCCTGCCCAGCCCTGCCCTGGCCAGGAGCCCCCCAGGACACTCAGACGCCCAGCTGGGTTCAGTGCAGATGCCGTGTTGCATGGCGGGTCGGGGCCCGGGCCCGGTTCAGCCGTCGCTCTCGGACTCGGTGCTCAGGCTCTGCAGCAGTGGCAGGGACATGGCGTGCCGGTCGGGGTCTCCGCGGCTGGGGGTGGCTGGCTGGGTGCGGCTCCTGGTGAACGGCCACTTCCCTGGGGGCAGAGAAGGGGTTGGCGTTGCAGGGCCCTTATGCGTCCATATTGCCCTAGGGCAGGCGCCAGCTGGGCACGCTCCGGCACAGAGCTGAGGGGAGCTGAGCCAGGCTGCCTAGTAGTACCGTGGGGCCCCAGGGTAACGCTGCCCTGGCTGGACCCTGCAGGGGGCTCCCTGAGGCCCCCAGAATCCCTCACCCATGGGCTGCCCTAAATGACCCCCAAATTGGCAGATGTCCCCCAGACCGGGCAGGGTGCATGTTTGCGGCCTATGACTGCCCGTCCCCAAGCCAGGAGACCCCCGGGGCTGGCCTCAGTCCAGTGCTGCCTGCCCCAGCGTGAGGGCCAAGGCTGGGGCTGGCCCTAAGCTCCCCATGGCCCCCCTCCAGTGCCCACAGCACCCCCCACGCTGGCCCGGTTATCTGTCCCCAGGTGGTGGCCATGACTGGGGCTGGCCCTAAGATCCCCAAGGCCCCCCAACGCCCCCTGGCCTCCGCCCACGCCAGCCCCCTTACCTCTCCTGGAGGCGCGGCGGAAGGGGCTCTGGCCCTTGGGGCTGCTCTTGGCAGGAGGCGCCGGGGGCTCCAGCGACCCCAGCTTGAGCCAGACCACCCGCGTGGGCAGCGCGGGGCCTATGGGCTTCTGGGGCCCGAGGAGGCCGCTGGGGCCGAGGGCGAACTTGAGGCAGCAGAAGGCGACGGGGCAGGGCCCCGGCAGGTGCAGGGTGCGCTGGGACTGCCCCCGGGTGACGGCCAGCACCAGGCCGGAGCAGTAGAAGACCTCGTGCAGGAGGTAGAGGCTGCGCAGGCCCCGGAGCCAGGGCAGGTCGGGGCGCAGGGCCACCTGGCCGGGGCGCAGGGCCAGGAAGGCTACCTTCTTGTGCACGTTGGCCAGCTGCAGCCGGATGTGGCACGGGGCGCCCTCCACCAGCCGCGTCTCCTCATAGCGCGCCTCGCCCCGCGCTCGGGCGCGGTATTCCCGTGTGCCACGCGCCAGCTCCGCCGGCTCCACCCCATGCTGCGCCAGCTGGGCCAGCCCCCCCACTGGCACCAGGGGCCGGGCCCGCCCCAGCAGGCGCGGCGCCCGGCCCGGCCTCCTCACCAGCACGCTCAGCAGGTTGTAGGCCGCGGCGTCCTCCAGGAAGGGCACGGGCACCACGGCGGGGCCAAAGCGCTCCTCGATCACCTGCTGGGACGGCGCCGCTTGGAGGGGCTGGGGACGGTGACCTCCCCGTGGGCCACCCAGCCACGCGCAGCCCGAAGGCCATATGGATGAACCCGCCCGGCCCGGCCCGGCCCGGAAATGCGGCTGGCTCTGGGGTGGGGCAGGGAGGGGCAGGGGGCTGGTTATACAGGGACTGGCCTGGCTTGGAGATGTGGCTGGCTCTGGGGTGGGGCAGGGGGCTGGTTATGCAGGGACTGGCCCGGCCTGGAGATGCAGCTAGCTCTGGGGTGGGGAGGGAGGAGCAGGGGGCTGGTTATGCAGGGACTGGCCCGGAGATGCGGCTGGCTCTGAGGCGGGGCAGGGGCTGGTTATGCAGGGACTGGCCCGGCCCAGAGATGCAGCTAGCTCTGGGGTAGGGGAGGGAAGGGCAGGGGGCTGGTTATGCAGGGACTGGCCTGGCTTGGAGATGCGGCTGGATCTGGGGCGGGACAGGGGGCTGGTTATGCAGGGACCACTGCAGTGGTGCTGTGCCCGCAGCACATCTCAGGGGCTCCCTTCCCAGCCCCGAATAGCCTTGACTGCCCACGGGCTGGATGTGGGGCTGGGCATGTGACCCCCTGCAGGTGGAACCTGGGCTGGGGCCCCACGCCCCACACCGCCCTTGCCCCCACCTTGTCTCTGATCAGTGCCCAGTTGCTATCGGCTTCCCCGATCTCCAGCGCCGGGGCCCCACCGTCTGCCATGTTCAGGGGCCGGGCGTGAGGGCTGCACTGGCCCTGCCGGCAGAGCCCAGGCCTGGGGCCCCAGCTGGGCATGGGGCCCGGCTGTGAGGTCACAAAGCCGCTGGCTCCATCAGCCCCCTCCTCTGGCCATTCCCCCCCCGCCTCACGGCCACAGCCCAGGGCTCGCCAAGGACCAGTGCCCCTGGCCCTGGGGTGCCCCAGGAGGGGACGTGGCTGGCGCCCCTGGCAGGGGGCATGTCAGACCCTGCTAGTCACCCTCCGCTGGGTCTGCTCGGTTCCTGGCTGGGGGACCTGGCGGGGGGGAGTTCCACAGGCCCATTGTGCAGCCGTGAGCGCGGCCCCCCCCCCCAATCTCCCGCCCCCGTCGGTGCAGGCCTGTCAGCGCAGGATCTGCATTGCCACGGGGGGTGCCGGCGAACGGACCGGGGCAGGCAGTCATTGCATCACCGCCCCACGGCTTGGGGGCTGCAGCCGGAGCCAGGCCCTGAGCCCAGACGTTGGCCTGGAGCTCTGCCCCCATCCCGTGGTGCTGCTGCAGGGGTGGGGCACAGCAGGTTGGGGGCAGGAAGGGAGGAGGGGCAGCTTCCATGGGGAGGGCAGTTCATGGGGGCGGGGTGGGGCATTTAATGTTGCTGGGGCAGGAGCTGGAGTCTCAGTTTTGCTGCATTTGGGGTGAGCTTGGAGGGTCACAGGGGGGCTGCATTGGGGGGGTGCTCACAGTCAGACTTTCACCTGATGTCCCAGCTGGGCCTCCCCCAGGCGAGTCCCTCAGGCACAGACGGTAGCAATTAACCATCCCCCCCACCCCAGGGGTGGCTGCGTCCCAGCGGCGGGCGAGGGGCTCCCTGTATAACCAGCCCCCTCACGCCCACCCCAGAGGTGGCTGTCCTGTCCCGCACTTTAAGGCCCACTTTGAAGTGCCCAGCCGGTGCCCCTCACTCCCCACCCACAGCCCCCTACCCCCCCAGCCCCGCCGGTGCCCCTCCCTCCCCACCCGCAGCCCCCTGCTCCCCCCAGCCCCATTGGTGCCCCTCACTCCCGCCCCACCGCCCCCTGCTCCCCCCAGCCCCATTGGTGCCCCTCACTCCCCACCCGCAGCCCCACCGGTGCCCCTCACAGAACCCGGCCCCCCTTTCCAGACCCGGTCCCGCCCTCCCGGGTTCCCTGCCCCCGGCCCGCGGGCGCTGGCCGGCTCCGGGCCCGAGCGCGCAGCAGAGCGCGGGTGGCTGCAGCGGGAGCCGCCCTGCGCCAGGCCTCGGGGACGCGAGAGGCGCGGGCGGGGCCGGGATCGGGGCCGCTCCCGGGACACGGCGCCGGAACCTGCCTCGGGCAGCACCGCGCCCCCCGCTGAGACCCCGGCCCACAGCACGAGCCCCCTACTGAACCCCCGCCCCTGCTCAGCCCCCGCCCCACAGCACCGCGCCCCCCCGCTGAGACCCCGGCCCACAGCACCGCGCCCCCCGCTGACCCCCGCCCCACAGCACCGCACCCCTGCTGACCCCCACCCCGCAGCACGAGCCCCCTACTGAACCCCGCCCCTGCTCAGCCCCCGCCCCACATCACCGCGCCCCCCGCTGAGACCCCGGCCCACAGCACCGCGCCCCCTGCTCAGCCCCCGCCCCACAGCACCGCGCCCCCCGCTGAGACCCCGCCCCACAGCACGAGCCCCCTACTGAACCCCCGCCCCTGCTCAGCCCCCGCCCCACAGCACCGCGCCCCCCGCTGACCCCCGCCCCACAGCACCACGCCCCCCGCTGACCCCCACCCCGCAGCACGAGCCCCCTACTGAACCCCGCCCCTGCTCAGCCCCCGCCCCACATCACCGCGCCCCCCGCTGAGACCCCGGCCCACAGCACCGCGCCCCCTGCTCAGCCCCCGCCCCACAGCACCGCGCCCCCCGCTGAGACCCCGCCCCACAGCACGAGCCCCCTACTGAACCCCCGCCCCTGCTCAGCCCCCGCCCCACAGCACCGCGCCCCCCGCTGACCCCCGCCCCACAGCACCACGCCCCCTACTGAACCCCCGCCCCTGCTCAGCCCCCGCCCCACAGCACCGCGCCCCCCGCTGAGACCCCGGCCCACAGCACGAGCCCCCTACTGAACCCCCGCCCCTGCTCAGCCCCCGCCCCACAGCACCGCGCCCCCCGCTGAGACCCCGGCCCACAGCACGAGCCCCCTACTGAACCCCCGCCCCTGCTCAGCCCCCCGCCCCACAGCACCGCGCCCCCCGCTGAGACCCCGGCCCACAGCACCGCGCCCCCTGCTCAGCCCCCGCCCCACAGCACCGCGCCCCCCGCTGACCCCCGCCCCACAGCACCACGCCCCCCGCTGACCCCCACCCCGCAGCACGAGCCCCCTACTGAACCCCCGCCCCTGCTCAGCCCCCGCCCCACAGCACCGCGCCCCCTGCTGAGACCCCGGCCCACAGCACCGCGCCCCCTGCTCAGCCCCCGCCCCACAGCACGAGCCCCTACTGAACCCCCGCCCCTGCTCAGCCCCCGCCCCACAGCACCGCGCCCCCCGCTGAGACCCCGCCCCACAGCACCGCACCCCTGCTGACCCCCACCCCGCAGCACGAGCCCCCTACTGAACCCCCGCCCCTGCTCAGCCCCCGCCCCACAGCACCGCGCCCCCCGCTGAGACCCCGGCCCACAGCACCGCGCCCCCTGCTCAGCCCCCGCCCCACAGCACCGCGCCCCCCGCTGAGACCCCGGCCCACAGCACGAGCCCCCTACTGAACCCCCGCCCCTGCTCAGCCCCCGCCCCACAGCACCGCGCCCCCCGCTGACCCCCGCCCCACAGCACCGCACCCCTGCTGACCCCCACCCGCAGCACGAGCCCCCTACTGAACCCCCGCCCCTGCTCAGCCCCCGCCCCACAGCACCGCGCCCCCCGCTGAGACCCCGGCCCACAGCACCGCGCCCCCTGCTCAGCCCCCGCCCCACAGCACCGCGCCCCCCGCTGAGACCCCGGCCCACAGCACCGCGCCCCCTGCTCAGCCCCCGCCCCACAGCACGAGCCCCCTACTGAACCCCCGCCCCTGCTCAGCCCCCGCCCCACAGCACCGCGCCCCCCGCTGAGACCCCGGCCCACAGCACGAGCCCCCTACTGAACCCCCGCCCCTGCTCAGCCCCCGCCCCACAGCACCGCGCCCCCCCGCTGAGCCCCCGCCCCACAGCACCGCACCCCTGCTGACCCCCACCCCGCAGCACGAGCCCCCTACTGAACCCCCGCCCCTGCTCAGCCCCCGCCCCACAGCACCGCGCCCCCCGCTGAGACCCCGGCCCACAGCACCACGCCCCCCGCTGACCCGCACCCCACAGCACGAGCCCCCTACTGAACCCCCGCCCCTGCTCAGCCCCCGCCCCACAGCACCGCGCCCCCCGCTGACCCCCGCCCCACAGCACCACGCCCCCCGCTGACCCCCACCCCGCAGCACGAGCCCCCTACTGAACCCCGCCCCTGCTCAGCCCCGCCCCACATCACCGCGCCCCCCGCTGAGACCCCGGCCCACAGCACCGCGCCCCCTGCTCAGCCCCCGCCCCACAGCACCGCGCCCCCCGCTGAGACCCCGCCCCACAGCACGAGCCCCCTACTGAACCCCCGCCCCTGCTCAGCCCCCGCCCCACAGCACCGCGCCCCCCGCTGACCCCCGCCCCACAGCACGAGCCCCCTACTGAACCCCCGCCCCAGCTCAGCCCCCGCCCCACAGCACCGCGCCCCCCGCTGACCCCCGCCCCACAGCACCACGCCCCCTACTGAACCCCCGCCCCTGCTCAGCCCCCGCCCCACAGCACCGCGCCCCCCGCTGAGACCCCGGCCCACAGCACGAGCCCCCTACTGAACCCCCGCCCCTGCTCAGCCCCCGCCCCACAGCACCGCGCCCCCCGCTGAGACCCCGGCCCACAGCACGAGCCCCCTACTGAACCCCCGCCCCTGCTCAGCCCCCGCCCCACAGCACCGCGCCCCCGCTGAGACCCCGGCCCACAGCACCGCGCCCCCTGCTCAGCCCCCGCCCCACAGCACCGCGCCCCCCGCTGACCCCCACCCCGCAGCACGAGCCCCCTACTGAACCCCCCGCCCCTGCTCAGCCCCCGCCCCACAGCACCGCGCCCCCCGCTGAGACCCCGGCCCACAGCACCGCGCCCCCTGCTCAGCCCCCGCCCCACAGCACGAGCCCCCTACTGAACCCCCGCCCCTGCTCAGCCCCCCGCCCCACAGCACCGCGCCCCCCGCTGACCCCCGCCCCACAGCACCGCACCCCTGCTGACCCCCACCCCGCAGCACGAGCCCCCTACTGAACCCCCGCCCCTGCTCAGCCCCCGCCCCACAGCACCGCGCCCCCCCGCTGAGACCCCGGCCCACAGCACCGCGCCCCCTGCTCAGCCCCCGCCCCACAGCACCGCGCCCCCCGCTGAGACCCCGGCCCACAGCACCGCGCCCCCTGCTCAGCCCCCCGCCCCACAGCACGAGCCCCCTACTGAACCCCCGCCCCTGCTCAGCCCCCGCCCCACAGCACCGCGCCCCCCGCTGAGACCCCGGCCCACAGCACGAGCCCCCTACTGAACCCCCGCCCCTGCTCAGCCCCCCCCCCCACAGCACCGCGCCCCCCGCTGACCCCCGCCCCACAGCACCGCACCCTGCTGACCCCCACCCCGCAGCACGAGCCCCCTACTGAACCCCCGCCCCTGCTCAGCCCCCGCCCCACAGCACCGCGCCCCCCGCTGAGACCCCGGCCCACAGCACCACGCCCCCCGCTGACCCGCACCCCACAGCACGAGCCCCCTACTGAACCCCCGCCCCTGCTCAGCCCCCGCCCCACAGCACCGCGCCCCCCGCTGACCCCCGCCCCACAGCACCGCACCCCTGCTGACCCCCACCCCGCAGCACGAGCCCCCTACTGAACCCCCGCCCCTGCTCAGCCCCCGCCCCACAGCACCGCGCCCCCCGCTGAGACCCCGGCCCACAGCACCACGCCCCCCGCTGACCCCCACCCCACAGCACGAGCCCCCTACTGAACCCCCGCCCCTGCTCAGCCCCCGCCCCACAGCACCGCGCCCCCCGCTGACCCCCGCCCCACAGCACCGCACCCCTGCTGACCCCCACCCCGCAGCACGAGCCCCCTACTGAACCCCCGCCCCTGCTCAGCCCCCGCCCCACAGCACCGCGCCCCCCGCTGAGACCCCGGCCCACAGCACGCTGACCCCCACCCCACAGCACGAGCCCCCTACTGAACCCCCGCCCCTGCTCAGCCTCCGCCCCACAGCACCGCGCCCCCCGCTGGCCCCCACCCCACAGCACCGCACCCCTGCTGACCCCCACCCCGCAGCACGAGCCCCCTACTGAACCCCCGCCCCTGCTCAGCCCCCGCCCCACAGCACCGCGCCCCCTGCTCAGCCCCCGCCCCACAGCACGAGCCCCCTACTGAACCCCCGCCCCTGCTCAGCCCCCGCCCCACAGCACCGCGCCCCCCGCTGAGACCCCGGCCCACAGCACCACGCCCCCCGCTGACCCCCACCCCACAGCTCGAGCCCCCTACTGAACCCCCGCCCCTGCTCAGCCCCCGCCCCACAGCACCACGCCCCCCGCTGACCCCCGCCCCACAGCACCGCACCTCTGCTGACCCCCACCCCGCAGCACGAGCCCCCTACTGAACCCCCGCCCCTGCTCAGCCCCCGCCCCACAGCACCGCGCCCCCCGCTGACCCCCGCCCCACAGCACCGCACCCCTGCTGACCCCCACCCCACAGCACGAGCCCCCTACTGAACCCCCGCCCCTGCTCAGCCCCCGCCCCACAGCACCGCGCCCCCCACCCTGTGGCAGGGTGGGGGGAGGGGGACTGTGGTGAGGTTGGGGTTGGACGTGGCGGGCGAAGGGGATGGACATGTGGGGCAGATAGACATGGTGGGGGCTCTGGCATGGTGGGAGAGGGGGATGGGCGTGGCTGGGGAGGGGGGAGGACATAGTGGGGAGGAGGGCTGTCCTGGGGTGGGGATGGGCGTGGCAGGGGAGGGGGTGGACATGGTGGGGGAGGAGGTGGAGCCGTGGCGTTGTCATGGGATAAGAGGGAGGGTCCCTCTCATGGATCGGTAACTGGCTAAAAGAGGAAACAAAGGGGAGGAATAAATGGTCAGTTTTCAGAATGGAGAGAGGTAAACAGTGGTGTCCCCCAGGGGTCTGTACGGGGCCCAGTCCTATCTCAAGATAGTTAAGACTCAGACAGACTGTGAAGAGCTGCAAAAGGATCTCTCAAAACTGAGTGACTTGGCAACAAAATGGCAGACGAAATTTGCCCACACCTTGAATGCTGCATGCGGATGTGGTCGCCCTATCTCAAAAAAGATCCATTCGAATTGGAAAAGGTTCAGAAAAGGGCAACAAAAATGATGAGGGGTCTGGAACGGCTGCCGTATGAGGAGAGAGGAATAAAACAGGGACTTTTCAGCTTGGAAAAGAGGCAGCTAAAGAGGGATATGATAGAGGTCTATAAAATCATGACTGGTGTGGAGAAAGTAAACAAGGAAGTGTTATTTACTCCTCATAACACAAAAACTAGGCATCACCAAATGAAATTAATAGGCAGCAGTTTTAAAACAAACACACTATGCACAATTAACCTGTGGAACTCTGTGCCAGAGGATGTTCATAGAATATCAGGGTTGGAAGGGACCTCAGGAGGTCACCTAGTCCAACCCCCTGCTCAAAGCAGGACCAATCCCCAACTAAATCATCCTAGCCAGGGCTTTGTCAAGCAGGGCCTTAAAAACCTCTAAGGATGGAGATTCCACCACCTCCCTAGGTAACCCATTCCAGTGCTTCACCACCCTCTTAGTGAAAAAGTTTTTCCTAATATCCAATCTAAACCTCCCCCATTGCAACTTGAGACCATTACTCCTCGTTCTGTCATCTGCTACCATTGAGAACAGTCTAGAGCCATCCTCTTTGGAACCCCCTTTCAGGTAGTTGAAAGCAGCTATCAAATCCCCCCTCATTCTTCTATTCTGCAGACTAAACAATCCCAGTTCCCTCAGTTCTCCTCATAAGTCATGTGTTCCAGTCCCCTCATCATTTTTGTTGCCCTCCATTGAACGTTTTCCAATTTTTCCACATCCTTCTTGTGGTGTGGGGCCCAAAACTGGACACAGGACTCCAGATGAGGCCTCACCAATGTTGAATAGAGGGGAATGATCACGTCCCTCGATCTGCTGGCAATGCCCCTACCTATACAGCCCAAAATGCCATTGGCCTTCTTGGCAACAAGGGCCCACTGTTGACTCATATCCAGCTTCTCATCCACTGTAACCCCTAGGTCCTTTTCTGCAGAACTTCTGCTGAGCTATTCGGTCCCTAGTCTGTAGCGGTGCCTGGGATTCTTCCATCCTAAATGCAGGACTCTGCACTTGTCCTTGTTGAACCTCATCAGATTTTTTTTGGCCCAATCCCCTAATTTGTCCAGGTCCCTCTGTATCCTACCCCTACCCTCCAGATGCATTCTTGGAGGATAGGTCCATCAATGGCTATTAGCCAGCATGGGCAGGGATGGTGCCTCTGTTTGCCAGACCCTGGCAATGGGTGACAGGGGACGGGTCACTTGATGATTGCCTGTTCTGTTCACTCCCTCTGGGGCACCTGGCACTGGCCACTGTCGGCAGACAGGACACTGGGCTCGATGGACCTTTGCTCTGACCCAGTCTGGCAGTTCTGGTGTTTTAAGGTATGTCAGTGGCCTTGTCACGGGAGGTAGCACCAGGGCGGGCGCAGGCAGGGCCATGGCATGGTTAGGGCAGATGTGGGAGGCCGTGGCAGGGCAGGCCGCACCATGGCGGGGTGGGGGGTGGGCGTGGGATGGGTGTGGTGGAGTAGGGGGTGGGGATCATGGCAAGGTGGGCGTGGGGCGGTAGCAGGGTGGGGGATGGGCGTGGAAGTCATGGCAGGGCAGGCAGCACCATGGCAGGGTGGGGGATGAGCTTGGCGGGATGGTGGCACCGTGGCGGGGCGGGGGATGGGCGTGACGGGGTGGGGGGTGGGCATGGGGGTCATGGCAGGGTGGGTGTGGGATGGTGGCAGGGTGGGGGATGGACGTGGGGTTCATGGCAGGGTAGGTGGCACCGTGGCAGGTGGGGAATGAGCATGGCAGGGTGGGGGGTCGGCATGGGGGTCATGGCAGAATGGGTGTGGGGGGTGGGGGGATGGGCATGGGCATCATGGCAAGGCAGGCGGCACCGTGGCAGGGTGGGGGGTGGGCGTGGGGACGAGGCAGGGCGGGAGATGGGCGGGGCGGGGTAGGGGGTGTGTGGGGGTCATGGCAGGGTGGGTGTGGGGCCGTGGCAGGGTGGGGGATGGATGTGGGGTTCATGGCAGGGCAGGTGGCACAGTGGCAGGGTGGGGGTGGGTGTAGGGCTGTGGCAGGGCAGGCAGCACCATGGCGGGGTGGGGGATGGGTGTGGCAGGGTAGGGGGTGGGCGTGGGGGTCATGGCAGGGCAAGTGGCACCGTGGCAGGGTGGGGCGTGTCGTGGGGCCGTGGCAGGGCAGGCAACACCATGGTGGGGCGGGGGATGGGTGTGGCAGGGTAGGGGTGGGCGTGGGGGTCATGGCAGGGCAGGGGGCACCGTGGCAGGGTGGGGGGTGGGCGTGGGGCCGTGGCAGGGCAGGCGGCCCTGTGGCGGGGCGGGGTAGGGGGTGGGTGTGGGGATCATGGCAGGATGGGGTTGGGGCGTGGGTGTGGCAGGGGCACACTTGGGCAGTCGTGGCATCTCTGGGTGAACTCTCCTCTCCCCCCACAGGTCTGCCTGCGCCTGGCCATGCTGCCCCCACGCAACACGGCAGCCAGGGCGCGGCTGCCCCGATCTGGGGCCTGGCGCGGTGCGGCACGGTGGGGGCAGAGAGCCTGCTGCGGGGCAAACCCTTCCACTGCCGGGAGTGGGCGCTGCAGCGGCTGGCTGGGGGCTGGGGGCTGGCGCGGGGCGGGCCGGGGGGGCTGCTGCTCACAGGGGGGCCCGGCAGCGGCAAGACGGCGCCGTGCACGGAGCTGCTGTGGCCCACGTCGGAGCAGGGCTGCCAGACAGGGCTGGGCGCCCAGGCGCTGGGCCGGCACTTCTGCCAGGCCCATGAAACAGCCACGCTGTCCCTGCACCACTTCGTCCTGGGCCTGGCGCGCCAGGTGGAGCACTGTCCCCTGCTGCCCGGGTACGGCCCCTGCCTGCGCCAGCCTGGGGCCCAGGCCGCCCTGTGGCCCGCCCGCTGCGAGCCGTCCTGATGAGGCCTTCAAGAGGTGAGAGCCCCAGACTGCCCCTGCGCCTCCAGACTGAACCCTGTGCCCCCAGCGCCCCCCAGACTGCCCCGTGAGCTCCCAGTGCCTCCAGCTTGTGCCCTTTGCCCCCAGCGCCCTCCAGACTGCCCCCAGTGCCCCCAGACTGCCCTGTGTCCCCAGCACCCCCCAGACTGTGCACTCTGCCCCCAGCTCCCCCCAGACTGCCCCTGTGCCCCCAATGCCCCCCAGACTGTGCCCTATGACCTCAGCTTCCCCAGACAGCACCCGGTGCCCTGTGCCCCCCAGACTGCGCCCTGTACCCCAGACTGCCCCCAGCACCCCAGTACTCCCACACCCCCTGGCATCCCTGTCCCCTTAGTACCCCTGAGACCACATGGCACCCTCTCTGTGGGGCTGGGCCAGGCTGAGCCCCCGGGTGGTGGGGAGGGGATGGGGCCCCATCCCTGAGCTGAAGAGGGCCAGTGAGGATGGGGGGGGAGCTGTAGGGGAGTTCGCTCAGGTGCTGCATCATCTTGGGGGGGGGCAGAGACTCTCCCCAACCAAATCCCCTGTAACCCCTCCCGTCACCCTGGGGGTCTGGTCTCCCCTCTGACCCCCGTGTTTCCCCAGGGCTGTGCTGCCGGTGGACACGGTAGACGCAGGCGGAGCCCTGGGGGCCAGCGAGTGGCAGCTGGGGGGGGGCGCAGCATCACCATCACCCAGCTGCTGCTCGTCTGCTTGGCCCGGCGCCATGGCAAGGCACTCGCCCGGATGTTTGCTGGTGAGAGTCTGGCCGGGGGGCGGGATGGGGAGGGCGGCTGTTTGCATGGAGGGAGGGGCTGGGATTGGGGTGGGGCCTGGATTCAGATGGGGACCGGCAGCACGCTGGGTGGCGGTGGTTGCATGCGGGGGGGCTAGTTGCACGCGGCGGGGGAGGCCTGTGGCACCCCACCAGGCTGACCCCACCCGCCTGCCCCCAGCGTTCCGGCGGATCTGCCTGGACGACCTGCGGAGGGCGCCGGTGGTGCGGGACGTGCAGCAATACGTCCTGTGCCGGCTGGAGCAGGAGGCAGCGCTGCACCGGCACCTGACTCCCGAGATGGCCGAGATGCTCAACCAGCTGCACATCACCAGCAATGGCTGCATCCTGTACCTGGAGCGGGTGCTCGACGGGGTGGCTGAAGGGTCGGTGGTGCTGCGGGAGACCCACCACATCCCCGGCACGCTCAACGGCCTCTACCTGTGGCTCTTCCAGCGCCTCTTCTCTGCCAAGCTCTTCGCCCGCCTGCGGCTGCGGCTCAACATGCTGCTGGCTGCACCCCACCCACTGCACTCCCACCAGCTCCAAGCCGCCCTCTGGGCGCGCCAGGCCGGCCCCGGCCCCAGCTGGGAGGAGTTCCAGCGCCAGCTCGACAGCCTGACCACGCTGCTGCTGGACGGCCCAAGCGGCACCCAGATCCTCTTCCACACCAGCTTCGCCGAGTGGCTGCTAGACATGAAGTACTGCACCCAGCGCCACCTGTGCAGCACGGCCGAGGGCCACAGCCTGCTGGCCCTCAGCGCCGCCTGCCGTGCCCCCCAGCTCAGCCCCCATGAGGTGCACGACCTGGCTCATCATCTGCTGTGCACCCACCTGCACCTGATGCCCTGCCAGCTGGCACTCTGGATGGTGTGGCAGGACGTGTCCGTGGCCCACTGCCTGCAGGCTGACCTGCCGACACTGCCTCTGGAGACGGAGGTGCTGCAGCTGCTGGTGCTGGCGGAGGCACGCCTGGGCGAGCGGGAGGCCGGTGCGGGGGCCCTGCTGCACCAGGCGCTGGAGCGGGAGGACTCAGTGTGCATGCTGCTGGAGAACGGGGCCAGCGCCAACCAGCAGGATGCCGACAGGTGCACCCTGCTGGCCAGTGCTGCCCACAGCGGCAACCCCGAGGTGGCCAGCCTGCTGCTGGCCTGGGGCGCTGAGGTGGAGGTCCCTGACTGGCACGGGCAGACCCCGCTGACACTGGCCACACACCAGGGCCATGCTAAGGTCCTGCACTGCCTGCTTGCCCATGGCGCCCATGTCAACCACGCTGACTGGAAAGGCTGGACGGCTCTGCGCTTGGTTGCCTGGGGTGGGCACCGAGGCCATGGATACCCTGCTGCGGGCAGGCGGGGACGTGGACAGCTGGGACACGGAGGACCGCACGGCGCTCCGGGCAGCCACCTGGGGGGGCCATGAGGACACCGTGTGGATGCTGCTGGTGCACAGTGCCCAGGTGAACTGGGCCGACACTGAGGGGCGCACGGCCCTGATCGCTGCCGCCTACATGGGGCACCGTGAGATCGCGGAGCAGCTGCTCAGTCATGGTGCCAATGTGGACAGCGCCGATGCGGACGGGCACACGGCACTGTCCCTGGCAGCCCTGTGCGTGTTGGCCAGCCGCGGCCACGCCGAGGTGCTGAGCCTGCTGCTGGAGCATGGGACCGACATGGAGCAGGCAGACGCCGTGGGGCGCAGCCCACTGCTGGAGGCCACCGCCATGGGGCACAGTGCCGTGGTGCAGACCCTGCTGCTGTGGGGCGCAGCCACGGGCGCCAAGGACAGCAAGGGCCGGACGGCTCTGAGCCTGGCGGCCGCCCAGGACAATGAGGATGTGGTGCAGGCCCTCCTGGAGTGCGGGCTGGACAAGAACCACCAGGACGCCATGGGCTGGAGCCTGCTACAACTGGCCGCCCACGAGGGGCACGTGGGGGCCTGTGGGGCACTGGCCAAGCATGGCGCCCGCCTGGCCCAGCAGGACTGGGACGGCCACACCCCTCTCATCCTGGCAGCCCAGGAGGCCCACGGGGAGTGTGTGCGGTTGCTACTGGAGAGCGGCTCACACGTGGATCACCGGGGCCATGATGGGCGCACAGCGCTGGGTGCAGTCGCACTGGGGGGGCACCGTGCCACAGCTGAGCTGCTGCTGCGCCACAGGGCTGACCCCAACCTGCTGGATGCCAAGGGGTGGCCCCTGGCCTACCTGCTGGTGCTGGAGGGACGCCAGGCCCTGCTGGAGCTGCTCATGGCAAGCGGCAGTGACCCGGAGGCACGGGATGCCCAGGGGCGCACAGCGCTGCACGTCTCCTGCTGGCAGGGTCGGCTGGAGGTGGTGCGGGCGCTGGTGCACCACGGCGCCGATATCAATGCACTGGACACGGAGTGGTGCTCAGCCCTGCACTCGGCCGCTTGGCAGGGCCACGTTGGCACCGTGAGCTTCCTGCTGGAGTGTGGGACCCACGTGGACCAGGCCTGCATCCAGGGCGCACGCCCAGCCATGTGGCCGCCCACTAGGGCCACGCCACCATCCTGCACCTGCTGCAGAGTTACAGGGCACCAACCGCCACCACCACCTCCCCACTGGCCTCCTCTGGCAGCAGCCCCCTTGCTGCCCCTGCCCCCAGCCAGGGTCCCGGCTCAGACGGTGCCGGCTGACAGCCCGACCTTCACCCAGCAGCTGCAGCACTCGCTGCCCCGCAGCCGCCCGGCCCCTGCCCCCAAGAGCCCCCAGCCGCAGGCAGGCAGCCCAGGGCGGGAGGTGCCATCCCCCGAGTGGGACATCAAGCCCAATGGCCTCCTGCCCTGGCTGGGGGGCTGCGGGTGGGGAGGGGGTGTGCCGGCGGGGCTGCGGGTGGGGAGGGAGGGGCCCTGGGGGGGCGGGGGGCTGCGGGTCGGGAGTGAGGGGGCCGGCGGGGCTGGGGGAGCAGGGGGCTGCGGGTGGGAAGTGAGGGGCACTGGCGGGGCTGGGGGGAGCAGGGGGCTGCAGGTTAGGAGTGAGGGGCACCGGCGGGGTTGGGGGGGGCAGGGGGCTGTGGGCTGGGAGTGAGGGGCATTAGCAGGGCTGGGCTCCCACGCCGCCCCCAGTAACAAAATTTCCCGCCTCGTTTCCAGGCCCCTCCCGGAGGGGGGCACAGCCCATCATTTCACAGGGCAAGGGCAAGGAGGGGCTGGGGGGTGGATGACTGGGACATGGGGCTTTTCCCTTCTGGGGGGCGCCGGCTCCGATCCATCCAGCTGTGCCCCTGCACTTCAGTGCCAGGCGCTGCGTTCTTGGGGGCAGGTCTGGGTGGTTGCCAGGCGGGGCCCGGGCGGGGGAGCGTGAGGGCCGGGGCCATGGCTGGGCACAGGGCTTGGGCTCCCCCTTCCCCAGGAGCAGCTCCGCCTGCCACCCCGTCCCCTGAGACCCTGGAGCGGGCCGTGGTTCTGGGTAAGGAAGGGCCCCGTCAGTTCTGACCTGAGCCCCCACCCCCTGGTCCCGGCGAGGGGCTGGCCGCCCCTGGGGACACCTGCTGCACCCCCAGCCTGGCAGCCCCGCGAGCAGCCCCCCGGCCGGCCCCCTGCTGTGGGAGGGGGATGGAGCGGTGCCGGGCCCAGGGCAGGACCCTCAGCTGAGGGGCAGCTGGGCCAGGCTCTGGGGAGCGTGAACCCCACTCCGGGGGCTGCTGGGCCCCCTGACACCCATAGACAGGGCTGCACCCCCTCCCCAGGGCTGCGCCATGCGCCACCCCCCCTGTATGGGGCTCACGGGGGGGGGTGGCGGGCAGGGGCAGGAGGAAGAGGAGATGAGCCCAGTCGGGGAGAAGGGAGGAAGGAAACAAGCTCCCTGGGGCCAGAAACACCTTTACACCTGTGTGAGCACGACTGGCGCACGGGGCCTTTCCCCTCCAGGGGGCGCTGGATCCCATTGAGCCCGAGGGCCGGCCAGATGTGGACCTCAGAGGTTGATGCAGTCGCTTTCCCCAGTGCCATGTGCTTCCCCTGCTCCAGCTCACCACTCCCTTGCTTATGCATCCCAGGATCTATCAGCCCCTTTGGCCACAGCATCATACTGGGAGCTCCCAATGAGCTGGTTTTACACAATGACATCTAAATCCTGTTCAGGATCCTTGCATTGCATAATACAGTGTCCAAGACTGTGGGCCAGGCCTGCATTTCCTGTTACGAGAGGATACGATACGAGAGGTTTGCATCTGGCTGTATTAAAACATCTCGTTTGCATGGGACACTCTTACCGATGGTCCAGATCAATCGGTATGCCTGCCCTGACCTCCTCATTTTCACCACTCTGCCAATCTTTGGGTCATCTGAAAATTTTACCTGCAGTGATTTTCTGTGTCCTCTCAGATCATTGATGAAAATACTGAATAGCATCGGGTCTAGAGCTGATCCCTTCAGAACGCCATTAGAAACAGGCCCATTCACTAACAATGGCCGATTAACAATCAATTTCTGAGATCTGTCAGTTCACCAGTTTTAGTGTATTTTATTTGTGCACGACTGATATTGTAGAGTGTTAATTATTTTATCTCAGTGTTTTCCCTGAATATATCAAATGCCTCAGGAAAATCAAAGCTTCTTGCAGCTGCATGGTTCCCTTGATCAGCCAAATGTGTACTCTATTAAAGGGATGAAATCAGGTTTATTTGACAAGACCGGGTTTGCATAAACCATGTTGTTGAATGGCATTACTTATATTATAGAATTTTTTTCTTGAACTAATTCCACACCAGCTTTTCCATTGCTTCCTAATCTTCTCAAATCTTTTTTTTAAATAGTACCTTAATTTTTTTTAATACTACATGTAACAAAGGAATTTCCCTAAAACTTTTCTAGGATTCCTTTTGTTCTTAATATACTTAATAACCTCCTTTTTGTAGTCCTCAGCCCTGCCAACTATGGATTTTCCCCTGATGTCTTCAGCGTCCCTTATCAGTTTTCATAACTTCCGTTATGTGTTGCTGGCTATTTTCCCTTTTCCCCATTGATATACATATATCTTCCCCACCCTAATTACTGCCTTCACTTTGCAACTGGACCAGCTTTTTAGCCAAAGGTTTTCACCATCTTGACTGAGCAATCATGCCTTTTTTGCTATCTAATGATCTCTTTTTAAAAAACACTCTCAACTTGCATTCCCATTTTTTGTCTAATTATTTCCTTCCAATCAGTTTTGATGAGAGTTTTCCTCAGCTTCGGGGAATTAGCGCTTTAAAAGCACTAAGTGTCTATAGAAAGTACTGGTTTGGTGTTCTTCTCTGTTTCTCCATTTGAATGTAATCAGTTCCGTTCTTTATTTTGCTGTCCTCTATTATATGCCCCCTTGTTTGTCTCTTCTCTAAACAGCCTCAGACTTTTCAGTCTGTACACATAAGGCAGCCTCCCCATTCTCAGAGCCTGTCTTGGAAATCTCCTTTTTATTTGCTAGATCATTTATAGAGACTAGGTAACCAAAACTGAGCACATATCCAGAGCTGGTTAGTTTCCATTCCATTCCAAAGGCATCCAAATATTGTTTTTATTTTGGCCACTGCTGTGAATGAGCAGGTGTTTCTCCAGAGCTGTTATCAATATGCCCAGGTCCTTTCTCTGAGGTGTTTTCTAGTTGGGATGTTTCCCCTGGCACGTCTTGGCAAAGGTTTGAGGTTTTCTCTCCTCTCATATTTTAAGCAACCAGATGAAAAATGGGAACTCTCTACATGGATTCTCTAGCCTGGCTTTCATTGCGTTAAGGAACAATGATTGATGGCCAATAGTCACACTCATGTTTCCTGTTGGTGCCTCTTCCCTCACTAAGACATGTAAGAATTATTGATGCCTGGAGCATCATAATATATTGAATTGGCATAAGAAGGGTCAATTGTTCAAAATTCATTTATTTAAATAATAAGAATGTCATTTCTCAGTGTATGAAGAGCAACCAATCTACTTCACTCACAAGAGCAGTCTCCAGTAGTGCATGTAGTGTCTCATATTAACATTGTCTCTCCATCTAGGCATTTATAAAGCGACCATCACCCTGCACCCTGGGGACATACAAGAAGTTAGGGGAACCTATGGTGCATGCAGGAGACACCGTTCTGCCTCAGAGTTGGACATCTTCTCCCCTACTCCATGTCAGATTCCAACACAACCGACTTCACCAACCCCTCCACCTTCATCCTCCTGGGCATTCCTGGCCTGGAGCCCGTCCATGTCTGGATCTCCATCCCCTTCTGCACCATATACACCATAGACATCTTGGTCATTGTGAAGATGGAGCCGAGCCTCCATGGGCCCATGTACTATTTCCTCTGCATGCTGGCTGTCACCGACCTGGTCCTGTCTACGTCCACCCTGCCTCTGAAAAAAGAAAGTCGGCGGGGGTGGGGGGGATGGATAGCTCCCTTTGATGGACACCCAGCCAGCCAGTTAGCTGTAAAATCCCTCTTGGTCTGTTTCTCTACTTGCTTTACCTGTAAAGGGTTAAAAGTCCCCCAGGTAAGGAAAAAAAAAGTGGCACCTGAGCAAAAGAGCCAATGGGAAGGTAAGAACAGGAGGACTTGGGGCACCTCAGAGACTAACCAATTTATTAGAGCAGAAGCTTTCGTGAGCTACAGCTCACTTCATCGGACGCATGCAGTGGAAAATACAGTGGGGAGATGTATATACACAGAGAACATGAAACAATGGGTGTTACCATACACACTGTAACGAGAGTGAAAAGGGAAGGAACTTTTTAAAATGGGGAAAGAAACTTTCCCTTTGTCTGTTGTTCTCGGGCTGCAGGGACACGGCAGCCATGCTGTAAGCAGCGTCAGCCAGGGCTGATTACAGATTATCGATTCATACCTTGAACCTACTTATCTGGAGCCTCAGCTATGTAAGTAAAATTAGGGAATGTCTAGAAAGACGCCATTAGGGTTATTTCTTTCATTTCGTATTGGCTTGTGGACTCCTCTGTGCTAACCCCAGATGCTTTAGTTTGCTTGTAACCTTTAAGCTGAACCCCCAAGAAAGCTAGTTTGGGTGCTTGATTTTTGGAATTTCTCTTTTAAAATCTAGCAAAACCCTAAGTTCCAGATGGATTTTCTTCCTTTTTGTTATTAATAAAATGTATCGTTTTTAAGAACAGGATTGGATTTTTGGTGCCTTAAGAGGCTTGTGTGGGTTGTTTGATGAGCTGGTGGCCACAGGTGAATTCCTTTGTTTCCTTTCTCAGCTCTTCCCTGGAGGGGGGTGAAAGGGCTTGTGGGTGCCCCACAGGGAGGAATTCCCAAGTGCTCCTTCCTGGGTCCAAGGGGTGTTTTGCATTTGGCTGGTGGCAGCGTTTACTAAGCCAAGGTCAGAGAGAAGCTGTAACCTTGGGAGTTTAATACAAGCCTGGAGTGGCCAGTATTAATTTTTGAAATCCTTGCGGGCCCCCACCGTCTGCACTCGGAGTGACGGAGTGGGGATTCAGCCTTGACGGGCCTTTTCCCTCTAGGGGACGCCGGCTCTGATCCAGGCCCAGGGCTGGCCACTGGGACACAGGGCGTTTCCTCTCTAAGGGTCTCAGGCTCCCATCCAGAGATAGGGCTGGCCACTGATACACAGGGCCTTTCCCCAGGCAGGAACGTCCCCTGGGACATGGGCACTTTCCCCTCTAGTGGGTTCCGGCTCCAATCCAGCTCCAGGGCCAGCCACTGGGAAACGGGGCCTTTCCCCACCCATGTCCAGCCACTGGGATATGGGGCCTTTCTCCTCTCGGAGGCGCCAGCTCCCATCCAGCCCCAGGGCCGGCCGCAGGGACACGGGGCCTTTCCCCTCTATGGGGTACCGGCTCCCATAGAGCTCCAGGGTTGGCCACGAGAACACAGGTCCTTTCCCTGGGGGTTCACCGGCTCCCATCCAGCCCCAGTGCTAGCAACTGGGAAACAGGGCCTTTCCCCTCTAGGGGTCTCCAGCTCTCATCCAGCCCCAGGGCTGGCCAATGGGACACGGGGCATTTCCCCTATAGGAGGCGCCAGCTCCCATCCAGCCCAAGGTCTGGCCACTGGGATACGGGGTCTTTGTCCTTTAGGGACTGCTGGCTCTGATCCAGACACAGGGCTGGCCACTGGGCTACGAGGCCCTTTCCATATCGGAGGCGTCAGGTCCCATCCAGCCACAAGGCAGGCCACTGAGTTACAGCGACTTTCCAATCTAGGGGGCACCAGCTCCCACCCATCCCTTGGGTTGGCTACGGGGACATGGGGCCTTTCCCCACCTGGATCCAGCCACTGAGACATGGGGCCTTTCTCTTCGAGGGGGTGCCAGCTCCCAGCCAGCCCCAGGGCCAGTTACTGGGACATGGGGCCTTTCCCTTCTAGGGGGTGCCATCTCCTTTTAGCCCCAGGGCCGGCTACTGGTTCACTGGGCCTGTCCCCTCTAGGGGTCAGCGGCTCCCATCCAGCCCCAGGGCTGGCTGCAGGCACATGGGGCCTTTCCTCTCTTGGGGTGCCAGATCCCATCCCACCTCTGGGCCGGTCACTGGGACACAGGGGCATTCCCCTTTAGGAGGCCGCTTCCATCTAGCCCCAGGTCTGGCCACTCAGACGTGGGGTCTTTCCGCTCTAGGGGGTTTCAGGTCTGATCCAGCCCCAGGGCTGGCCTGTGGGATATGGGGACTCTGCAATCTACAGGGAGCTGGCTCCCATCCAGCCCCAAGGCCGGCAACTGGGACACGGGGCCTTTCCCCTCTAGGGGGTGCCATCTCCTTTTAGCCCCAGGGCCAGCCACTGGTTCACTGGGCCTGTCCCCTCTAGGTGTCAGCGCCTCCCATCCAGCCCCAGGGCCAGCTACAGGGACACGGGGCCTTTCCCCTCTAGGGGAAACCAGCTCCCATCCATCTCCAGGGCTGGCCACTGCTACACAGGGGCTTCCCCCTCTTCAGGGCGCTTGATCCCATCCAGCCCCAGGGTGGGAAACTAAGACATGGGGTTCTTCCCCTGTAGGGGGCACCGGCTCCGATTGAGCAACTGGCCTGGCCACTGGGACATGGGGCCTTTTCCCTCTGAGGGGCGCCAGCAGCAATCCAGCCCCAGGGCTGGCCAGTGGGACATGGGGCACTTCCCCTCTAGGGGGCACCGGCTCCCATCCAGACCCAAGTCCGGCCACTGGGATACAGGGTCTTTCCCATCTAGGGACCGCTGGCTCTGATCCAGACCCAGGGCTGGCAAGTGGGATACGAGGCCCTTTCCCTCTAGGGGGCACCAGTTCCCTAACCAGCCCCAGGGCTGGCCACTGAGATACGGGGCTGTCAAGGTTCAACCCCACTCTGAACTCTGGGGTACAGATGTGGGGACCTGCATGAAAGACCCCCTAAGCTTATATTCTACCAGCTTAGGTTAAAACTTCCCCAAGGCACAAATCCTTCCCTTATCTTTGGACTGGTATTGCCGCCACCACCAAGTGATTTACACAAAAATTCAGGGAAGCATCACTTGGTATCCCTATCTCCCCCAAAATATCCCCCCAAGCCCATTCATCCCCTTTTGTGGGGAAGCTTGAGAATAAGAATACCAACCAGTTCCTTAGCAATGGGAGCACAGACCAGACCCTTTGTCTTCAGGACACTGAAATCAATCAGGTTCTTAAAAGAAGAACTTTATTTAAAAAGAAAAAAGTAAAAGAGTCACACCTGCAAAATCAGGATGGAAGGTAACTTTATAGGGTAATAAAAAGATTTAAAACACAGACAATTCCCCTCTGGGCTCAGCTTCACAGTTACAAAAAACAGGAATAAAACTCCCTCTGTAACATAGGAAAATTCACAAGCCAAAACAAAAGATAACCTAATGCATTTCCTTGCTCTACTCACAGTTTCTGTGGTTTTAGATGGATTATTCCAGGTATATTTTCAGGAGATGTTGTACCCGCTTGGCTTCTCCCTCCATCTGGAGAGGGAACAACCCACAGAACAACAAAAAAAACCCTTCCCCCCCCAGATTTGAAAGTATCTTCTTTTCTCATTGGTCCTTCTGGTCAGGTGCCAACTAGGTTATTTGAACTGCTTAACCCTTTACAGGTAAGGCAATCAGTACTGCTGCCAATGCTAAATAAAGATTGCTACCCTTCCCCCTATATTCATGACATGCCCCCAAATCACAGATGGTGCTGGACAGCCTGTTCCACACTTGCTGTGATTTCTTCCTGGAGCTCTAGGAGGAAACAGAGTTAATAAGACACATACACATCTAGACATACTACTGATTATATAAGAACTAACAGTATTTCCTACATTTCAAGGACAATTTTAACCAGTTGATTCTGGGAAACTTTCACGGGAGAGTGCATCAGCCACTTTGTTAGGAGCTCCTGAAATGTGTTGTATTTCAAAATCAAAATCTTGGAGAGCTAAACTCCACCGAAGAGGTTTTTTGTTATTTCCCTTAGCAGTATGCAGTCACTTCAGCTCAGCATGGTCGGTTTGCAGGTGGAAACGCCGTCCCCAAACATATGGGCGTAGCTTTTCCAGAGTGTAGACAATGGCGTAACATTCCTTTTCACTGACTGACCAGTTGCTTTCCCTCTCAGACAGCTTCTTGCTGAGAAACACGACAGGATGGAATTCTTGATCCGGTCCTTCCTGCATTAAAACTGCTCCCACACCAAGCTCGGATGCATATGACTTTTTGTAGATGTTCCAGGTGTTCTGCCCATGAATCAGAAAATATGGCCAGATCATCAAGGTAGGCGACTGCATATTCTCCCAATCCCGCTAGGAGACCATCTACAAGTCTTTGGAAGGTGGCAGGTGCATTCCGCAGCCCGAAAGGGAGCATATTAGATTCATACAGCCCTACATGTGTGGGGAAGGCTGACCTTTCCTTGGTGGATTCATCTAGCGGTACCTGCCAGTACCCCTTGGTTAAGTCCAAGGTAGAGATGAACTGGACCCGTCCAGTTTCTCTAATAGTTCATCTGTGCATGGCATTGGATAGTTGTCGGGGTGAGTTACAGCATTTAGCATTTACAGTAGTCCACACAAAAACGTATCTCCCCATCTAGTTTGGGAACTAGAACCACTGGAGATGCCCATGCACTGCCAGAGGGGTAGAGCATGTCCTGGATCTCCCATTCTATAGCAGTTTTAGCTTGAGGAGACACCCGGTAAGGTTGGGCTTTAATTGGGTGAGCATTACCTGTGTTAATGGAGTGGTATGCCCGTTCGGTCCATCCTGGGGTGGCTGAGAACATCGATGCAAAGCTAGTGCACAGCTCCCAAATCTGCTGTCGCTGCATACGCCCAAGGGTCATGGAGAGGTTCACCTCTTCCACGCCACCAGCACTTTTTCCTTCATAGTAGACACCAGGCCACTCAGCGTCATCTCCTCCCTGGGCTGTAAACTGACAAACTTTTAATTCTCTGGAATAAAAGGGCTTTAGAGAATCAACATGGTACACTTTAGACTTTAGGTTTGAGGTGGGGGATGCTATGAGGTAGTTAACAGCTCCCAGGCACTCTTGGAGTGTAAATGACCCTACCAACGACACTTCCATCTTATGGGCCTGGAGCGCTTTCAAGATCATGGCCTGGTCCCCTACTTTGAAGGAACGCTCTCTGCCATGTTTATCATACCAGGCTTTTTACTTTTTGAGCATCCTGTAGGTTTTCTTTAGCAAGGGCTAAAGAGGTTCGGAGGGTGTTTTGTAGGTTGTTTACAAAGTCCAGAATGTTAGTTCATGGAGAAGGTGTAAACCCCTCCCATTTCTGCTTCACCAACTATAATGGCCCCTGTCTTAAATATAAAGGGAAGGGTAACAACCTTTATGTATGCAATAATATAAAATCCCTCCTGGCGAGAGGTACAGAATCACTTACCTGTAAGGGGTTAATCAGTTCAATTAACCTAGTTAGCACCTGACCAGAAGGACCAATGGGGAAAGAAGATACTTTCAAATCTGGGTTGGGGGGGGGGAAAGGTTTTGTTTGTGCTCTTTGTGTGTGCCCTCTAGGAGAGAGTGAGAGAGACCAGGGCAGGAAAAAACATCTCCTAACAAGATCCTGAAATGATATATCTAAAGTTACAGACATTGTAAGTAATAACAAGGAAATGCATTAGATTAACTTTTGTTTTAGCTTGTGAATTTTCCCTTTGCTAAGAGGGAGTTTTATTCTGTTTTTTGTAACTTTGAAGCTAAGCCTAGAGGGGAATCCTCTGTGTTTTAAATCTTTTTATTTGCCCTGTAAAGTTACCTTCCATCCTGATTTTGCAGGTGTGATTCTTTTACTTTTTTTTAAAATAAAATTCTTCTTTTAAGAACCTGATTGATTTTCAGTGTCCTAAAAACCCAGGGGTTTGATCTGTGCTCGCTTTGTAACCAATTGTTTAGTATATTATTCTTAAGCCTCCCCAGGAAAGGGGATGAAGGGCTAGGGGGGATATTTTTGGGGGGGGGTATAGGGCTCCAAGTGGCCCCTCCATGAATGTTTATTTAAATCACTTGGTGGTAGCAGCAATACCATCCAAGACCAAGGATAGGAATTTGTGCCTTGGGGAAGTTTTTAACCTAAGCTGGTGGAATATAAACTTAGGGGGTCTTTCATGTGGGTCCCCACATCTGTTCCCCAGAGTTCAGAGTGGGGAGGAAAACCCTGACAGCCCCTTAACCTCACGGCCATACACGAGTTCAAATGGTGAAAACCCTAAACTGGGATGTGGTACAGCCCTGTTGGCAAAGAGCAACTGCTGCAACACTAGGTCCCAATCGTTGGAGTGCTCATTTACAAATTTATGTATCATGGCCCCCAAAGTTCTATTAAACTTCTCCACGAGGCCATTTGTTTGATGGTGGTAAGGGATGCAATGAAGTGGTTCACCCAATGAGCTTCCCAAAGGCTTTCCATGGTTCCTGCCAGGAAATTAGTTCCTGCATCTATAAAGATGTCGGAGGGCCAACCTACCCTGGCAAAAATGTCTGCAAGTGCCTGGCACACACTTTTAGCCCTGGTGTTGCTTAGAGCTACTGCTTCTGGCCAATGGTTTGCAAAATCCATGAAAGTCAGTATGTACTGCTTTCCTCTGGGTGTCTTTTTTTGGAAAAGGACCTAGAATATCCACAGCTACTCGCTGAAATGGAACCTCAATTATGGGGAGTGACTGAAGGGGGGCTTTGACCTAGTCTTGGGGTTTTCCCACTCTTTGGCATACCTCACAAGATCGGACATAGATAGAAACATCCTTGCCCATTCCCTCCCAGTGGAATGACCTCCCCAACCGGTCTTTGGTCCTGTTCACCCCAGCATGGCCACTAGGATGATTGTGGGCTAAGCTTAAGAGCTTTACCTGGTACTTAGTTGGAACTACCAACTGTCTCTGAGGATGCCAGTCTTCCTGGTGTCCACCAGAAAGAGTTTCCTTGTATAAAAGTCCTCTTTCTACCACAAACCAGGATAGATTAGAAGAGCTGAGAGGCGGTGGGTTGCTTCGTGCCTCAGTCCAAGGTCCCTGGAGACTTTTATCTGCTTCCTGGTCAGCCTGGAACTGTTCCCTTGATGCTGGAGACATCAATTCCTCCCTGGATTGGGGACCTGGGCTTGGTCCCTCTGGAAGTGATGCAGGTGATGGGGCTGTTTCTGTTGACTGTGACCCACTCTCCATTGGTGCACTATGGGGTATTTCAGGCTCCGGCTGAGCCTCTTGTGCAGGGTCATTGGCTGCTGCTGCCAGGGCGGGCTCGGTGGTGCTCTCTGGTGTTGGAGCTGTAGACAGGATTGCAAGCGCTGGACTCAGGGCTGGCAATGGTTCTGGTGCTGGTTGCTTGGCTAGTTTCAGTTTTGGGGACTCGCTCTGGCTGGGTCTCTGGGAC
This sequence comes from Dermochelys coriacea, assembly GCF_009764565.3. NCBI lineage: Eukaryota > Metazoa > Chordata > Testudines > Dermochelyidae > Dermochelys > Dermochelys coriacea. The sequence goes on from NC_050068.2 coordinate 795,848, forward strand.
TGGATCCACTACTGCTGTTGAGGTTGTTGGCAGGGGATCCGGTTCCACCACCTCCATCTGGGTCTTTGGTAACACAGATGGGGCCCTGGTGGAAGGCTTAGGAACAGGGATAGGTGTGGAAGTTTGTTTAGCCTGGCTGCGGGTGACCATTCCCACCCTCTTGGCCAGCTTTACCTGGTTGGCCAAGTCTTCCCCCAGCAGCATGGGGATGGGATAATCATAACAGACTGCAAAAGTCCACATTCCTGACCAGGCCTTGTACTGGACAGGCAACTTGGCTGTAGGCAAGTTTAAAGAGTTTGATATGAAGGGTTGAATTGTCACTTGGGCATCTGGGTTGATGAATCTGGGGTCCACTAAGGATTGGTGGATAGCTGACACCTGTGCTCCAGTGTCCCTCCATGCGATAACCTTCTTCCCACCCACACTCACACTTTCCCTTTGCTCTAAGGGTATCTGGGAGGCATCTGGGCCTGAGGACACTTTAGTGTGACCCTGGTGCAATGAATGGCAATCTGTTGGGGTTCTTGGGGCAGTTGGCCTTCACATGCCCCAGCTCATTACATTTAAACATCACCCAGCTGACTGGTCACTGGGGCGAAGTGGGTTGCTGGAGAATGGTGTGGTGGGATGATAAGGTGTTTGGGGTTTTCCTTGGGGTGTAGGTGGGGCCTTGGGCTGCCCCCGGTGTTAGGGTTTTGTCTCAGGTTGCTCCATCTGATATCTGCTCCAACTGCTACTAGCTTTCTTTTTCTCCACCACCTCCACCCATTTGGCTCCAATCTCCCCCGCCTCGATTACATTTTTGGGCCACTCCCTCCCTCCCTTCCTCTTCTCCGCTCGGGCAGCCCCCCCTGCAGCAGCTCCCCGCCTCCCCCTCCCTCCCTCCCTCCCTCCCTCCGCTCAGCCCAGGGAGCCCCCCCTGCGGCAGCTCCCTGCCCCAGCTCACCTCTGCTCCATCTCCCTGAGCAGCCGCTGCCACTTCTCCCGCCTCCCAGGCTTGCGGCGCCAATCAGCTGTTTGGCGGCAAGCCTGGGAGGGAGAGAAGCAGAGCGGGGCAGGGCTCGGGGAGGAGGCAGAGCAGAGGTGAGCTGGGGCAGGAAGTGGTTCCCCTGCGCGCCCCCCCCCCATTACTTGCTGCAGGCGGCCCTGCCTGCGCCCCCCCGCCCCAGCTCACCTCCGCTCCACAGCCGCCCCCAACCACTTGGCGCCCTAGGCGACCGCCTAGTTCACAACGTGGTTGCACCGGTCCAGCCAGCTCTAGTTTATTAGCTGCTTCGCTGGTAGTCATTTTCCTGCTTTCTTGTGCGTAACTCTAGCTATACCCGAGAGTTAGGAAAAAACAAAACAAAACAAAAATCTTGTGAATTTCTCTGCAGGAGGTTAACTACCCTGCCTTTAGGTAGAGAAAAACCCAGCTCAAAAAAGAAAAATCCCTTTGTAAAAAAACTAACACTTCTGTCTCCAGGCAAATAGACAGAAAACTCTCTAGCTGCTCTCAGGTTAAAAAAAAAAAACACCTCTTCAGGTCTGTGCTTTTGGTTCAAAATGATCCCACCGCTCTGCCACCATGTCAGGGTTCCCTCCACACTCTGAATTCTAGGGTACAGATGTGGGGACCTGCATGAGAGACCCCCTGAGCTTATTTTTACCAGTTTAGGTTAAAACTTCCCCAAGGTACAAACTTTGCCTTGGCCTTGAACCGTATGCTGCCACCACCAAGCGCTTTAAACAAAGAACAGAGAAAAAGCCCACTTGGAGATGTCTTCACCCAAAATATCCCCCCCAAGCCCTACACCCCCTTTCCTGGGGAAGGCTTGATACAAATCCTCACCAATTTGTACAGGTGAACATAGACCCAAACCCTTGGATCTTAAGAACAATGAAAAAGCAATCAGGTTCTTAAAATAATTTTAATTAGAGAAAAGGTAAAAGAATCACATCTGTAAAATCAGGATGGAACATACTTTCTAGGGTATTCAGATTCAAAACACAGAGGATCCCTTTCTGGGCAAAACCTTAAAGTTACAGAAAACGGGAATAAACCTCCCTCTTAACACAGGGAAAATTCACATAAAACAAAAGATGAACTAATCCCCCTTGCCTGGCTTCCTCTACTGGTTGCAATATTGGAGACTTGGATCAGGGTGGGTTGGAGAAGATGGATTTCTGTTTGGCCTCTCTCAGTCCCAAGAGAGAACAACCACATAAACAAAGAGCATAAACAAAACCCTTCCCCCTCCCACTCCCCAAAGATTTGAAAGTACCTTGACCCCTTCTTGGTCCTTTGGGTCAGGTGCCAGCCAGGTTAGCTGAGCTTCTTAACCCTTCACAGGTAACAGGATGTTGCCTCTGGCCAGGAGGGATTTTATAGCACTGTGTACAGAAAGGTGGTTACCCTTCTCTTTATATTTGTAACCCTTGGCCCGTCAGAGTTGGCAGCAACAAGGCCGGGTTCAGTATCTAGAGGTTCCATTCCAATAACACAATGCCAAACCGGCTCGAGCCCCCACCCAGTGACAAATATATACCACCCCCGCTGGGCGCCTCTAAGAGGCAATACTTCCCCTCTCACAAGCACAGCGTCTGAGTGTAGCAAAAGCCTTTTAATAACAGAGAGAAACAATGTGGCATTATGTTGGGGAGACACCACATACAGAATTCATAACACAACCCATGAGCAAAAAACCCACCCCAAGCAAATTGGGCTGTTTCCTTTCCCTTTGGTTCTTGAGTCCAGCAACCCAAAATCACCCAAAGTCCCAAAAGTCCAATGACCCAAAAGTCTCTGTCCCTGGTCAGGGCAGCCCCAGAGTTTGAAAGTTTATCTACAGAGTTTTACCTCCCAACCTGGGTGGAGATGCGGTGGGGGGGAAGGGGTTAAGGGGCACCTTACGGGGTCCAAAGCTGATTGCCCCACCTCTCTATGGGGCTCCGCTCTGCCAGCCGCCCCCATGAGCTGCTCCAGGCATCCGACAAACTGCTCCGCTCCACCAGCCGCTCTGCTCTGCCAGCTGTCCCATAAACTGCTCCGCTCCACCAGCTGCTCTGCTTGCCATCCTGCAAACTGCTCCACCATATATCTTCAGGCTCCCCCACTACACAACACTCAGTGATTTCAGCTCTTAGTAAGTTTAGCTCTTTAGTGATTTCAGCTTGTAGTAGGGGACCCTCAGTGCTGGTGCACCATTAGCCCAAACTGAATTCAGCTCAGCAGCCTGTAACTAGACTCCTAATGGAATCAAAATTAGCTCTGATATTCCACAGTAGAGAGAGGAGGAATTGCAATTAACACATAAGACTCTCACCAGGGGGCCCATACCACCAAATATTAATACCTATCCCCTGCCTCTCTCCCTTCACTGGGTTTTGGAGCCCATGACCTTTGCCTAGCGAGTGCTGCTTAGTTGATGGTGAGTCCCTCCATCATAAGAAAGGTCCAAGTACAGTTCCACTGTCCTTGATTCACATAATCATGATAATAACAGTTTATTCCTGCCCCAATAACCGAGAAACTGGGGCTCCTACAGCAGCCAAAGTGACCATCTAGGCAGGGTGGGTGGGCCTATGCAAATGAGATCAGCCCTTGAAGTTCTTTTCCACAACCCACCATGACTTGCCACCAGATGTCAGGGTCGAGCTCATCCTGACTCTGCTTGCATATTTATGACACCAAAAGAAAAGGAGTACTTGTGGCACCTTAGAGACTAACAAATTTAATAAACATGAAGTTGACAGATTTCCACTCTATACGGCTAAATTCAGTGCCTTGCATAATCACAGGTTTCAGAGTAGCAGCCGTGTTAGTCTGTATTCACAAAAAGAAAAGGAGTACTTGTGGCACCTTAGAAACTAAAAAAAAATTTGTTAGTCTCTAAGGTGCCACAAGTACTCCTTTTCTTTTTGCAAATACAGACTAACACGGCTGCTACTCTGAAACTTATGACACCAAGTAATCCGAAGAAGACCACAGTATCCCAGCCTTCTGCAGACTACACAATGCAGTGCTTCTCTGCCACACCTCACCCTTCTTCTCCAGTGCTCGCTGCTTCTGCCCAGTCTGGTCTCCGATTCAGACTTAACGTGGATATTGGCCACTCACAAGCTTCATCTGCACCCTGCTGCGAATTGCCTTTTCCTTAGAACTCCTCCCTGTGTGCCCACCTCTCTTGCCTCTTGACTGGAGAGTGCAAGCTCTGTGGGGCAGGGTGTAGGCAGTTGGGTTCAGTGGTTAGAGCCAGAGGCAGTCAGGCCTGAGGGATTAAGCCAGAGTCGGTAGCCGCAGTCCACAGCCCAGGGTCAGGCTAGAATCAGTAGCCAGGAACCGCAGGGCAGGGCAGGGCAGGGTGCGGAAGTGGGGATCAGGAGCAAGGCAAGGGCCATCTTGGCAGCAGATCTGGGATCTGCCGAGTGCACAGATGATTTCATAGCACTCCCTCCGGGCTTAAATAATTGGTCTGGACTAAATCGGGGGGCCCAGATAATCTTCATCCAAGAATATTAAAGGAATTGGCAACTGAAATTGCAAGCCCATTAGCAAGAATTTTTAATGAATCTGTAAACTCAGGAGTAGTACCGAATGATTGGAGAATTGCTAATATAGTTCCTATTTTTAAGAAAGGAAAAAAAAGTGATCCGGGTAACTACAGGCCACTTAGTTTGACATCTGTAGTATGCAAGGTCCTGGAAAAAATCTTGAAGGAGAAATTAGTTAAGGACATTGAAGTCAATGGTAAATGGGACAAAATACAACATGGTTTTACAAAAGGTAGATCGTGCCAAACCAACCTAATCTCCTTTTTTGAAAAAGTAACAGATTTTTTAGATAAAGGAAATGCAGTGGATCTAGTTTACCTAGATTTCAGTAAGGCATTTGATACCGTGCCACATGGGGAATTATTAGTTAAATTGGAGAAGATGGGGATCAATATGAACATCAGAAGGTGGATAAGGAATTGGTTAAAGGGGAGACTGCAACGGGTCCTACTGAAAGGCGAACTGTCAGGTTGGAGGGAGGTTACCAGTGGAGTTCCTCAGGGATCGGTTTTGGGACCAATCTTATTTAATCTTTTTGTTACTGACCTTGGCACAAAAAGTGGGAGTGTGCTAATAAAGTTTGCAGAGGATACAAAGCTGGGAGGTATTGCCAATTCGGAGAAGGATCGGGATATTATACAGGAGGATCTGGATGACCTTGTAAACTGGAGTAATAGTAATAGGATGAAATTTAATAGTGAGAAGTGTAAGGTTATGCATTTAGGGATTAATAACAAGAATTTTAGTTCTAAGTTGGGGATGCATCAATTAGAAGTAACGGAAGAGGAGAAGGACCTTGGAGTATTGGTTGATCATAGGATGACTATGAGCTGCCAATGTGATATGGCTGTGAAAAAAGCTAATGCGGTTTTGGGATGCATCAGGAGAGGCATTTCCAGTAGGGATAAGGAGGTTTTCGTACCGTTATACAAGGCACTGGTGAGACCTCACCTAGAATACTGTGTGCAGTTCTGGTCTCCCATGTTTAAAAAGGATGAATTCAAACTGGAGCAGGTACAGAGAAGGGCTACTAGGATGATCCGAGGAATGGAAAACTTGTCTTATGAAAGGAGACTTAAGGAGCTTGGCTTGTTTAGCCTAACTAAAAGAAGGTTGAGGGGAGATATGATTGCTCTCTATAAATATATCAGAGGGATAAATATAGGAGAGGGAGAGGAATTATTTAAGCTCAGCACCAATGTGGACACAAGAACAAATGGGTATAAACTGGCCACCAGGAAGTTTAGACTTGAAATCAGACGAAGGTTTTTAACCATCAGAGGAGTGAAGTTTTGGAATAGCCTTCCAAGGGAAGCAGTGGGGGCAAAAGATCTATCTGGTTTTAAGATTCTACATGGTAAGTTTATGGAGGAGATGGTATGATGGGATAATGGGATTTTGGTAAGTAATTGATCTTTAAATATTCAGGGTAAATAGGCCAAATCCCCTGAGATGGGATATTAGATGGATGGGATCTGATTTACTATAGAAAACTCTTTCCTGGGTATCTGGCTGGTGAATCTTGCCCATGTGCTCAGGGTTTAGCTGATCCCCATGTTTGGGGTCGGGAGGGAGTTTTCCTCCAGGGCAGATTGGAGAGGCCCTGGAGGTTTTTTTGCCTTCCTCTGTAGCATGGGGCATGGTTGACTGGAGGGAGGCTTCTCTGCTCCTTGAAGTTTTGAACCATGATTTGAGGACTTCAATAGCTCAGACATGGGTGAGGTTTTTCATAGGAGTGGGTGGGTGACATTCTGTGGCCTGCGCTGTGCAGGAGGTCGGACTAGATGATCAGAGTGGTCCCTTCTGACCTTAGTATCTATGAATCTATATCAGAGTTCGCGGGAGGGGCTGTGTGGGTGTCACTTCCTGCAGCGGCTGGTCTCCCAGCACTGGGGGGGGGGTTCTGCTGAGGCTGTCTGGGGGTGGTGCGGAAGCGCTGCCTGCCTGGAGCTCCACCAAGCTGGGTTCAGTTCTCACAAATACCCACTGTCGCACATACGGCGTTGCACATGGAAGGGTGTGTGCAGAAGGCTGCTTCTAGCGATCCAGCCTCTATTCCGCCACCTTGTCTGGCGCCCAGGAGATGCTGTCGTGCAGACAGAGGGGCCGCTGCTCGGTGTCCCTTACACCCACCCTGATGTTTCCTCAGTGGGTGGCAGTGCCAAGTGTTCCTGCTGGGCCCTGTATCTTGGGGCTGGATCTTGGGGCTGGACATTGCTCCCTGGGTCTCTCTATGCAAGTGCTGCTGCCTGCAAGCGCAAGAGGAAGGAGCAGGCTCCATCGCAGCCAAACTTTGTAGCTGGGGCCCTACCACATTCACGCTCCAGTTTGGTCGATTTCACGGTCATGGGATTTTAAAAAGCGTAACTGGCATGATTTCAGCTCTTAAATCTGAAATGTCATGGTGCTGTAATTGTAGGGTTCTGACCCAAAAAGGAGCGGTGGGGGGTCACAAGGTTTTCTTTAGGTATACCTTAGGCTTTCGGTTGGAGGTGGGGAATGCTATGAGGTAATTAACAGCTCCCAGGCGCTCCTGGACCATGAATGGCCCTTCCCACGATGCTTCCATTTTATGGGCCTGGAGTGCCTTTAAGACCATGACCTGGTCCCCTACTTTGAAGGAATGCTCTCTGGCATGTCTATTATACCAGGCTTTTTGCTCTTTTTGAGCATCCTGTAGGTTTTCTTTAGCAAGGGCTAGAGAGATTCAGAGGGTGTTCTGTAGGTTGGTTACAAAGTCCAGAATGTTAGTTCCTGGAAAAGGTATAAATCCCTCCCATTGCTGCTTCACCAACTGTAATGGCCCCTTAACCTCACGGCCATATACAAGTTCAAATGATGAAAAGCCCAGACTGGGATGTGGTACAGCTCTGTAGGCAAAGTGCATCTGCTGCAACACTAGGTCCCAATCACTGGAGTGCTCATTTAGGAATTTACTTATCATGGTCCCCAAAGTTCCATTAAACTTCTCCACCAGGCCATTTGTTTGATGGTGGTAAGCGGTGGCAACCAAGTGATTTGCCCCATGAGCTTCCCAAAGGCTTTCCATAGTTCCTGCCAGGAAATTAGTTCCTGCATCTGTGAGGATGTCAGAGGGCCAACCTACCCTGGCAAAAATGTCTGCTAGTGCCTGGCACACACTTTTAGCCCTTGTGTTGCTTAGAGCTACTGTTTCCGGCCATTGGGTGGCAAAAATCCATGAAAGTCAGTATATACTGCTTTCCTCTGGGTGTCTTTTTTGGAAAAGGACCCAGAATATCCACAGCTACTCGCTGAAATGGAACTTCAATAATGGGGAGTGGCTGGAGAGGGGCTTTGACCTGGTCTTGGCATTTTCCCACTTTTTGGCATACCTCACAAGACCGGACATAGGTATAAAACATCCTTGCCCATTCCCTCCCAGTGGAATGACCTCCCCAACCAGTCTTTGGTCCTGTTCACCCCAGCATGGCCACTAGGATGATTGTGGGCTAAGCTCAAGAGCTTGACCCGGTACTTAGTTGGAACTACCAACTGTCTCTGAGGATGCCAGTCTTCCTGATGTCCACCAGAAAGAGTTTCCTTGTATAAGAGTCCTCTTTCTACAACAAGTCTGGATTGATTAGAAGAGCTGAGAGGTGGTGGGTTGCTCCGTGACACCGTCCAAGCTCTCTCGAGTCTTTCATCTACTTCCTGTTCAGCCTGGAACTGTTTCCGTGATGCTGGAGACATCAGTTCCTCATTGGATTGTGGACCTATGCTTGGTCCCTCTGGAAGTGATGTAGGGGATGGGGCTGTTTCCGTTGACTGTGAACCGCTCTTCGCTGGTGCACTATGTTGGGGTTCAGGCTCCGGCTGAGCCTCTTGTGTAGGGTTATCGGCTGCTGCCGGTTCAGGTTCGGTGGGGCCCTCTGGGGTTGGGGTTGCAAGTACTGGCTTCAGTGCTGGCAATGGGTCTGATGCGGGTTGCTTGGCTAGTTTCAGTTTTGGGGACTCGCTCTGGCTGGGTCTCTGGGACTGGATCCACTACTGCTGTTGCAGACATTGGCCTAGGGTCTGGGTCCATCACCTCTGACTGGGTCCTGGTAGAAGTTTCTGGAACAGAGCTGGGCGTAATGTCTTGTTTAGTCTGGCTGTGGGTGACCATTCCCACCCTCTTGGCTGACTTCACATGATTGGCCAAGTCTTCCCCCAACAGCATGGGGATGGGATAATCATCATAGACTGCAAAAGTCCACGTTCCTGACCAGCCCTTGTACTGGACAGGCAACTTGGCTGTAGGCAAATTGAAAGAGTTGGACTTGAAGGGTTGAATCGTCACTTGGATCTCTGGGTTGATTAAATTGGGGTCCCCACTAAGGAAGCATGGATAGCTGACACCTGTGCTCCGGTGTCCCTCCAAGTGGTGACCTTCTTCCCGTCCACACTCACAGTTTCCCTCCGCTCCAAGGGTATTTGGGAGGTATCTGGGCCTGAGGATCTCTGGGGTGATTCCGGTGCAATGAACTGTAATCTGTTGGGGTTCTTGGGGCAGTTGGCCTTCACATGCCCCGGCTCATTACATTTAAACCATCGTCCAGCTAACGGGTCACTGGGGTGAGGTGGGTTGCTGGAGAACGGTGTGGCGGGACGATAAGGTGGCTGGAGGGTTCCTTGGGGGGTAGCTGGGGCCTTGAATGGCCCCCAGCAGTAGGGTTTGGTCTGAGGTTGTCCCTTCTGGTATCCGCTCCAACTGCGACCCAGTTTTTTTCTTCTCTGCCACCTCCACCCATTTGGCTCCAATCTCCCCCGCCTCAATTACAGTTTTGGGCTTCCCATCTAGGATGTATCTTTCTATTTCCTCAGGAACACCCTCTAAGAACTGCTCCATTTGCATTAGGAAGGGCAAATCTGCTGGAGATTTAACACTTGCTCCTGATATCGAGGCAGCCCAATGTTTCACAATGTGTAGGCATGTTGGGTAAATGACACGTCTGGTTTCCACCTTAGGGCTCTGAACTGCCGACGGGAATGCTCGGTGGTTAGCCCCATTCTGACTCTCGCCTTGGTTTTTAACAGTTCATACTGGTTCACGTGTTCCTTAGGCATTTCATCCGCCACCTCAGCTAAGGGTCCACTGAGCTGCGGCCTCAGCTCTACCATGTATTGGTCTGTAGAGATGCTGTACTACCCAAGGCAGGCCCTTTCGAAGTTTTCTAAGAAGGCCTCGGTATCATCGCCTGCCTTGTAGGTGGGGAACTTTCTGGGATGGGAAGTGGTACCTGGAGAAGGATTGCTAGAGTTTGTTGGTACATTCTGCTGAGCCTTTGCCTTCTCCATCTCCAGTGCATGCTTCCTCTCTTTTTCCTTCTCCTCCATTTCTTTGGCCCTTGCCTCCATTTCTTTGTCCTTGGCCTCCATTTCTCTCCGCATGAGTTCTAGCTGTCTTTCATGTTCCTTTTGTTTTTCCTCAGCCTCAAATTTGGCTAATTCCAGCTTTTGTTGAACCGTGGAGTCTGTCATCCTAACCTCTCTGTTTTTAACTATCTTTACACCAGAGAGTTATACAGAAAATCAAAACAAAAAAAAAACTTGGCTTGTAAAATTTTGCTGTGCTGAATATGATACCTATATTCTCTGATAGTGATTGTCAACCTACAGAGAAATCCTAAAAAAAAAGCTAACACCTTTGACTCCAGGCAAATAGGCAGAAAACCCCTCTAGTTGCTCTTAGGGAAAAAAACAAAACAAAACAAAACAAAACTTCAGGTCCGTGAAGGCTTGTGAATTTCCCTGCAGGAGGTTAACTATCCCGCTTTTAGGTAGAGAAAACTCCAGCTCACAAAAGGCAATTCCCTTTTGTCTCTGCTCTGGCCCCAAAGCAGAGAAAAAAAACCACCTGCTAACTGTTTTCAGTTTAACCTGCTTTCCAGCAGCCCAAAGGAAAAAAAAATATCCTTTTCAAATCTGTGCTTCTGGTTCAAAAAAATCTCAAAATGATTTCAAGTTGATCCCACTGCTCTGCCATCATGTCAAGGTTCCTTCCCCACTGTGAACTCTAGGGTACAGATGTGGGGACCTGCATGAAAACCTCCTAAGCTTACTTTACCAGCTTAGGTTAAAACTTCCCCAAGGTACAAACTCTTTTACACTTTGCCCTTGGACTTCCACTGCCACCACCAAATGTTTGACTGGTTTACTGGTTGTTTGGGAACGTCTTTCCCCCCAAAATCCTCACCAAAACCTTGCACCCCCCTGCCTGGGGAAGGCTTGATAAAAATCCTCACCAATTTGCATAGATGACCACAGACCAAACCCTTGGATCTTAAGAACAATGAAAAAAGCATTCAGTTTCTTACAAGAAGAATTTTAATCTAAGAAAAGGTAAAAAGAATCACCTCTGTAAAATCAGGATGGTAAATACCTTACAGGGTAATTAGATTCAAAACATAGAGAATCCCTCTAGGCAAAACCTTAAGTTACAAGAAAGATACAAAGACAAGAATATCCATTCTATTAGCACAGTCTAATTTCTCAGCCATTTAAAGAAATCATAATCTAACGCATCTCTAGCTAGATATTTACTAAGTTCTAAGACTCCATTCCTGATCTGTCCCCAGCAAAATCATCACACAGACAGACGGACCCTCTGTTTTTCCCTCTCTCCAGCTTTTGAAAGTATCTTGTCTCCTCATTGGTCACTTTGGTCAGGTGCCAGCGAGGTTATCCTAGCTCCTTAACCCTTTACAGGTGAAAGGGTTCACAAAAAGAAAAGGAGTACTTGTGTCACCTTAGAGATGGTAATAGCTCACCTTAAGTGATCACTCTCATTACAGTGTGTATGATAAACCCATTGTTTCATGTTCTCTGTGTGTATATAAATCTCCCCTCTGTATTTTCCACCAAATGCATCCGATGAAGTGAGCTGTAGCTTTTGACACGGTCTCCCACAGCATTCTTGTCAGCAAGTTAAGGAAGTATGGGCTGGATGAATGCACTATAAGGTGGGTAGAAAGCTGGCTAGATTGTCGGGCTCAACGGGTAGTGATCAATGGCTCCATGTCTAGTTGGCAGCCGGTGTCAAGTGGAGTGCCCCAGGGGTCGGTCCTGGGGCCCGTTTTGTTCAATATCTTCATAAATGATCTGGAGGATGGTGTGGATTGCACTCTCAGCAAATTTGCGGATGATACTAAACTGGGAGGAGTGGTAGATACGCTGGAGGGGAGGGATAGGATACAGAAGGACCTAGACAAATTGGAGGATTGGGCCAAAAGAAATCTAATGAGGTTCAATAAGGATAAGTGCAGGGTCCTGCACTTAGGATGGAAGAATCCAATGCACCGCTACAGACTAGGGACCGAATGGCTCGGCAGCAGTTCTGCGGAAAAGGACCTAGGGGTGACAGTGGACGAGAAGCTGGATATGAGTCAGCAGTGTGCCCTTGTTGCCAAGAAGGCCAATGGCATTTTGGGATGTATAAGTAGGGGCATAGCGAGCAGATCGAGGGACGTGATCGTTCCCCTCTATTCGACACTGGTGAGGCCTCATCTGGAGTACTGTGTCCAGTTTTGGGCCCCACACTACAAGAAGGATGTGGATAAATTGGAAAGAGTACAGCGAAGGGCAACAAAAATGATTAGGGGTCTAGAGCACATGACTTATGAGGAGAGGCTGAGGGAGCTGGGATTGTTTAGTCTGCAGAAGAGAAGAATGAGGGGGGATTTGATAGCTGCTTTCAACTACCTGAAAGGGGGTTTCAAAGAGGATGGATCTAGACTGTTCTCAATGGTAGCAGATGACAGAACGAGGAGTAATGGTCTCAAGTTGCAATGGGGGAGGTTTAGATTGGATATTAGGAAAAACTTTTTCACTAAGAGGGTGGTGAAACACTGGAATGCGTTACCTAGGGAGGTGGTAGAATCTCCTTCCTTAGAGGTTTTTAAGGTCAGGCTTGACAAAGCCCTGGCTAGGATGATTTAACTGGGACTTGGTCCTGCTTTGAGCAGGGGGTTGGACTAGATGACCTTCTGGGGTCCCTTCCAACCCTGATATTCTATGATTCTATGATTCTATGAAAGCTTATGCTCAAATAAATTTGTTAGTTTCTAAGGTGCCACAATTACTCCTTTTCTTTCAGTTACATTGAAAGTCTGAACAGATAACACTGATAAAAGAAAATGTTATGGCTGCGCAGAGCAGAATGGAACACAGTCTTACTCTCTATCCCATCAAGCCCATGTTGTACTGGGTTTGTCGAGCAGGTGGGCTCGTCAGCAAGAGATGGTACCTGTGAATTCTGAGACGGAAGTGGCTTCCCTGGGAATCCCCCTCAGGTAGCCGTGCCCCACACCTCTCTCACCCCAGCATCTGCATGCTGAGAGCCAACACAGTGTGCACCATTATAATATAGCTCCATGCAATCCCAGTGGGGTTCGCTCAGCCTCAAGGGGAGAAACAGCATCTGGATGGAAACAGGCTGGAGACCGGAGACACTCTAGCTAATGTCTCTTGTTCCATGTCTGCACTTCTGTGTTATTTATCCAGCTTTAGGAGTAAACAGCAATTATGGGATCTTCCCAAATGGAGATGAGAACTCTTGGACTCTGTGCTCAGGTAGAGAGGAATTGGCTGCTCTCTTTATCTGTGTATATTTAAAAACTATAGTTCATTATGGTGACGTTGCAATCCATATGCTCTATGAATTACATAAATTATATACATAAATTACATAGCTGGAATATGTTTTATGCAAAAGGTCTCTTGTAACACATCATTGGAAAATTTATTATGTGCTAAATTTCATTTTCCTATTCGTATGCATGTATCATTCTTATTTCTGACTTTAGAAATATAAGGTATAAACCTGTACTACTAATGAGGTCAGATTAAGCGGAGACCATTAAGAGTGCTTCAGAAACATTGAGTTGTAAATGGCTCATTTACCTGCAAGCCTTCCTGTCTACATGTGGGCCAGCTGGTGGGTAATGAAGAATGAGGTCTCACATGGACATGTGACCATGTCACCTGATACAGAAATCCATCTTAAATCTTGTACTTTTCTATTTAGAAGGAGGGGTGGGGGCCAAGCACAGACAAAAGACTCCTGCCTTGTGCCAAAGCTATAAAAGGGGGTGGAGCAGGACAAAGGGGGCAACCAGTCATGAGAAAACTCCTGCTTACCACCTGAGATGTCTTCTGGAACTAACAAGGACTGTACCAGGGGAAAGGAGTAGGCCCAGACTAGGAAGGAGTCTAGTCTGTGAAAGAAACTTATTGCAACATCTTTCAGGGTGAGATATTACCTGTAATCAGTTTCTTAATGTATTAGGCTTAGACATGAGTGTTTTGTTTTATTTTACTTTGTGACTTACTTTGTTCTGTCTGTTATTACTTGAAACAACTTAAATCCTACTTTTTATACTTAATAAAATCACTTTTGTTTATTAATAAGACCAGAGTAAGTAATTGGTACCTGGGGGAGGCAAACAGCCGTGCATATCTCTCTGTCAGTGATATAGAGGGCATCATATTTTATGAATTTACTCTGTATAAACTTTATACAGAGGAAAACAGATTTATTTGGAGTTCAGGCTCTCAGAAAGGCTAAACATTGGGAAAGTCCCTGTTAACTGATAAGCCCCTTGGGCTGAGTGAATCTCAGTTTCTGTGAACTGCAGAGGGGTGTGGTCCAACCTCTGAGTCTGTGCTGAAGCTGATCTGGAGTGTCTGCTCAGTAAGACAAGAGTGTAGGGGCGCCCGTTCTGGCAGGAGGCTTGTCATCAGTGGTACCCCAGCTCATCAAGTGACAGTCTCGAGGGGGTCTCTATTTAATTAGGCACCTGAAAACTCTAGGTTTTGGGCAGATAATCTAGCAATTAGCTGACAAGAGCACTGTATCTAATTTCTGTCTAAAAAAGAAACATAAATAAATATTAGACCAACTTAGCTCTGATACTAACATTTTCTTACATCAAGTCACTTAAGGGACACTGATGAGTTTTAAAAGTTGAATGTATATTCTTACTTTGTTACTAACTCAGGAGAGAGAGAGACCCCATCAGGACTCTGGTTTCTATCTCAGCTCTGGGAGAGAGGGGTCTAATAGATTACAGCAGGGGGGGATAAATCTGCATTCTATATAAGAACATCAGAATGGCCATCTCTCCCACTATCCTATCTTCCAACAGTGGCAATGCCAGGTGCTTCAGAGGGAATGGTAGAAGAATCATAGAAGATTAGAGTTCGAAGGGACCTCAGGAGGTTATCCAGTCCTATCCCCTGCTCAAAGCAGGACCAACCCCAACTAAATCATTCCATCCAGGACTTTGTCAAGCAGGACCTTAAAAACCTCTAAGGATGGAGAATCCACCACCTCCCTAGGTAACCCATTCCAGTTCTTCACCACCCTGCTAGTGAAATAGTGTTTCCTAATATCCAACCTAGACCTCCCCCACTGCAACTTGAGACCATTGCTCCTCGTTCTGTCATCTGCTACCATTGAGAACAGTCTAGATCCATCCTCTTTGGACCCCCCCTTCAGGTAGTTGAAAGCAGCTATCAAATCCCCCCTCATTCTTCTCTTCTGCAGATTAAACAATCCCAGTTCCCTCAGCCTCTCCTCATAAGTCATGTGTTCCAGTCCCCTAATCATTTTTGTTGCCCTCCACTGGACACTTTCCAATATTTCCGCATCCTTCTTGTAGTGTGGGGCCCAAAACTGGACACAGTACTCCAGATGAGGCCTCACCAATGCCAAATAGAGGGGAATGATCACGTCCCTCGATCTGCTGGCAATGCCCCTACTTATACATCCCAAAATGCCATTGGCCTTCTTGGCAACAAGGGCACACTGTTGACTCATATCCAGCTTCTCATCCACTGTAACCCCTAGGTCCTTTTCTGCAGAACTGCTGCTGAGCCATTCGGTCACTAGTCTGTAGCAGTGCAAGGGATTCTTCCGTCCTAAGTGCAGGACTCTGCACTTGTCCTTGTTGAACCTCATCAGATTTCTTTTGGCTCAATCCTCTAATTTGTCTAGGGCCCTCTGTATCCTACCCCTACCCTCCAGTGTATCTACCTCTCCTCCCAGTTTAGTGTCATCTGCAAACTTGCTGAGGGTGCAATCCACCCAGGTGGTTCCCAGGTGATGGTGGTAGCTCAGGGTCCTGAGTGTTGGAGATAGGCAGAGCCCGCAGCACGATCAGTCAGGAGAAGATGAAATCCTAGTGGAACTGCTGCGGAGTTTGGATCCATGCATCAGAACACTTACTTGAGCATGGGTAGGAGTTTCTTGTAGGGAAGCAGCAATGGAGAGAACACTATATTTGTTTAAGGATAAACTGATGACTCAAGGGTTTTCTTTAGGCTAGCCAGGGATAGGCAACCTATGGCATGCGAGCTGATTTTCAGTGGCACTCACACTGCCTGGGTCCTGGCCACCGGTCCGGGGGGCTCTGCATTCTAATTTAATTTTTAATGAAGTTTCTTAATCATTTTAAAAACCTTTATTACTTTACATATAACAATACTTTAGTTATATATTATGGACTTATAGAAAGAGACCTTCTAAAAACATTAAAATGTTTTACTGGCATGCAAAACTTTAAATTAGAATGAATAAATGAAGACTCGGCACACCACTTCTGAAAGGTTGCCGACCCCTGGGCTAGATAACAGAAGCTGATTGCTCTTGGCTATGGTTGATGTTCCTTCCAGGGAGCTCACAGTGCAATTAGGCATCTTCGATATTTTGGATACCAATCAAAGATTTATTACTAGAATTGGTCTGATAACTGCTGAGTTGGGTGTGTGCTGGTGTAGGTTCATTAACATCTGGAGCAAGAGATTCCCCATGATGCAGAGCTTCCCTGCTTTTCTGGTCCCAGAGTTCAGTGCGGTTCTCGCCTTGGTATCTCCGTTCTCCATTCTGTATGCTAATGGAAATGCCTCCCTGTCCCATCTTTGATGCAGATAAGGCTAGGGGAGTTGCCTTAATCCTGTCACCCGTGTCAGAAGGGGTCTAGGTGTTTCTCCCACCGCCCTTCACTGATCTCTGCAAGTCTTTTCTCTGTTTGGTTTTGGTTCAAGCAGAGGCTGGGGTAGGGGTGTCCTTTATGAGTCAGACAGGCTGGATACTATGCCCTGGTTCCCCAAGAACACAGAGTTGACTGGTATCAATGGAGGACCATCAAATATGGAATTGGCATTAGTAGGGTCAGTTGTTCATAATTAATTTCTCTGAAACATGAAAATCTGTGTGAAGAGCAACCAATGTGCTTAAACCATGAGAAAAGTATCCAGTAGTGAATGTAGTGGCTCATATTAACATTGTCTCTCCATCTTGGTTTTTGGACTGTGACCATCACCCTGGGCCCTGGGAATTCTTCAGAATTGGACACCTTCTTCCCTACTCCATGTCAGATTCCAACACAACCAACTTCACCAACCCCTCCCACTTCATCCTGCTGGGCATTCCTGGCCTGGAGGTGGCCCATGTCTGGATCTCCATCCCCTTCTGCACCATGTATGCCATAGCCATCTTGGGGAACTTCACCATCCTGTTGATCGTGAAGATGGAACCAAGCCTCTATGGTCCCCTGTACTTTCCTCTGCATGTTGGCCATCAGTGACCTGGTCCTGTCCACTTCCACCCTGCCCAAAATGCTGAGCATCTACTGGTTCAATTCCAGGGAGATCGATTTCAGTGTCTGCCTCACCCAGATGTACTTCCTTCACTCTTTCTTAGTGATGGAGTCTGGGATCTTTGTGGCCATGGCTTTGAATGCTATATGGCCTCTGTGATCCCCTCAGATATTCTACCATTCAAGATGGCAAAGACTGGCCTGGCAGTGGTGCTGCACGGTGACTTACTCATACTGTCCCATCCCGTCCTAACCAGACAGTGGCCATATTGCAGAACCAAAACCATCCGCCACACGTACTGGGAACACATGGCCGTGGTGAAGCTGGCCTGCGGTGATACCCGTGTCGGTAGTTACTACGGCCTCTTTCTGGTATTCTGTGTGAGGGGTTTGCATATGATTTTTATCGCTTTGTCCTATACCCATATCCTCAAGGCCATTTTCAGCCTCCCCACAAAGGATGCCAGGCTCAAGGCTTTGGGGACCTGCAGCTGCCGCCTCTGTGCCATCTTAGCCTTTTACATCCCAGGTCTCTTTTCCTCCCTCACGCACTGGTTTGGCCACAATGTTTCCCTGTATTTCCACATTCTCATTGCCAGCTTGTACCTTCTGGTGCCCCCCATGTGCAACCCCATCATCTACGGGGTGAAGACCAGACAGATCTGGGGCAGGCTACTCCAGGTCTTTATTCATAAAGGGATTTAAACTTTTTTCCGGTGCTCTGGCTCTCAGACCAAGCTCTGTGCAGAGCTGGCTGGTGACTTGGTGCTGTGCTCTCTTCCCTGAATCACTGACTATGCAGTCAGTGACATTACACCCGTTCCTGACCTTACTGTGCTGTGTCAGTGCGACAAACTGGGGAGTCGGGCAGTGCAGAACTCATTGGTTTGCCACCCTTCTAATTCCTCATCACTGGACCTCTGAGAATATAAGAACATAAGAATGGCCAGAGTGGGTCAGACCAAGGATCCACTAGCCCAGTATCCTGTCTTCTGACAGTGGCCAGTGCCAGATGTCCCAGAGGGAATGAACAGATCAGGTAATCAAGTGATCCATCCCCTGTAACCCATTTCCAGCTGCTGGCAAACAGACAGCATCCCTTCCCATCTTGGCCATTGATGGACCTTCTCCACATGCTCTGGCAAGGAGTTCCACAGGTTGCTGTGTGTTGTGTGAAGAAATACTTCCTTTTGTTTGTTTTAAACTGTTGCCGATTAATTTCATTTGGTAACCCCTAGTTCTTTGTATTATGAGAAGGAGTAAATACCACTTCCTTATTTACTTTCTCCACACCAGTCATGATTTTATAGACCTCTGTCATATCCCTCCTTATTCATTTCTTTTCCAAGCTGAAAAGTCCCTGTCCATGCCCATAATCATTTTTATTGCCCTTTTTGAATCTTTTCCAATTCCAATATATCTTCTTTGTGATGTGGCAATGTCGTAAATATAAAGGGAAGGGTAAACACCTTTAAAATCCCTCCTGGCCAGAGGAAAAACCCTTTCACCTTCAAAGCTGGATGGGGGGAGAAACAAAGGGTCTGGGTCTGTCTGTGTGATGCTTTTGCCGGGGACAGAACAGGAATGGAGTCTTAGGACTTAGTAAGTAATCGAGCTAGATATGTGTTAGATTATGATTTCTTTAAATGGCTGAAAAAATAGGCTGTGCTTGTGGAATGTATATTCCTTTTTTTGTGTCTTTTTGTAACTTAAGGTTTTGCCTAGAGGGATTATCTGTGTTTTGAATCTGATTACCCTGTAAGGTATTTACCATCCTGATTTTACAGAGGTAATTCTTTTACTTTTTTTCTTCAATTAAAATTCTTCTTGGAAGAAACTGAACCCTTTTTTCATTGTTCTTAAGATCCAAGGGTTGGGGTCTAGGGTTTGGGGATGATTTTTGAGGGAAAGATGTTTCCAAGCGGGCTCTTTCCCTGTTATATATTTGTTAGACACTCGGTGGTGGCAGCAATAAAGTCCAAGGGCAAAAGATAAAATAGTTTGTACCTTGGGGAAGTTTTAACCTAAGCTGGTAAAAATAAGCTTGGGGGTTTTCATGCAGGTCCCCACATCTGTACCCTAAAGTTCGGAGTGGGGAAGGAACCTTGAGAGGCAATCTGATATTTTCTCTCTTATTTTCTCTCCCTTTCTTAACGATTCTCAACATTCTGTTCGCTTTTTTGACTGCCGCTGCCCATTGAGTGGATGTTTTCAGAGAACTATTCACCATGACCCCTGGATCCCTGCCTCTTACCCCGCTACATCCCCCAAGGCCATGCCCCTGGTACATATCTTCCCTCAAGGCAACAGCCACTTCTTGGCCTACTCCCCCAAGACACAGCCCCTGCTCCACCTCTTGCCTCTTTGCCCACTCCCTTCTCCGCCTCTTGCCCCAAATACCTACTGCTGCTGCTCGCTATTTTTCTCCCCTCTCCATCGCTCGCTGGATCACCTCCACCTCCCCGCCCCCCAGTTGGGCTCCATCTGCTCTGGGGGTGGGACGGGAGCTGCTGCAGCCTTACAAGGAGCCTGCAGTGAGTGCAACAAGGATGCCATGCTGGGGCCAACAGGCCAGTCAGGATAGGTGAGGGAAGCCAGGAACCCATATAAAAGCAGCTGTGGGTTGGGAGAAGGGCTGTGTGGCAGGCAGATGAGGTTGTGCATCATACAGCTTTTGGGCCCTGAAGCTCAGCTACAAACTTCTGAGGGCAGAGACCATTGTGTGGCTCATTTCCTTAGCTTTCAGCTCCCTTGTGTTCCTCCCAGCTGGGGGCCTATAGAAGGCAGGGTCCCTGCAATGGGGATGGGCTGGGAGCCCTTTGCCCTGAACCAGGCCTCAGGAGCAGGGCAAGGGATCAGCTTTGAAGCTAGGAGGACAAGAGCTGAGAGAGACAGAAGGATCAGCCCCTGCATTAGCTGGGAAGACGGGATGCTGGGCAGAGGTGGGATGGCTTCGATAGCTCACAGGACAGGAGATAAACTGCACACCTGACATTAGCCGGCTATTTACATATCTATACAGACACCTTATCTGGAACTACAGGGGATGTGTTGCCCAAGGCCTGAAGCTTAGGGTTACATGATGCTTTTGATCACTATATTTAGAAGCTCTGTAGCTAGGCTGCTAGGCAGCATTATCCCCGTGTCATGGATGGACTGAGCCCTGCAGAGGTCAAGTGATTTACTCAAGGACACACAAGGAGTCGGTGGCAGAGCTGAGAATAGAAACTGGGAATCCTGACACCTCCAAACCCCCCTCCTCCTAGCACCACTGCTCCGGCCATGAACTGCTATTGCTCCTCTGGGTTGTATTAGACACACTGAGGCTATTTGTGTCTCGTGATCAGTGGTGTTGCAGTTCTTAAACAGGAGGAATTTATTAAAGAAACTATGGTCACAAAACAGGTTTCCACACAGCTCAGTTTTCAGTCCCCTCTTGCTTGTTTACCAGGGACGACACATCGCCTGGAAGTCTGCACAGAGCATCGACCTCAATGATGTGCTGCAAGGAACGACATCAGGGCAGTGTGTGAGTCAGCCCTGATTAGGGCCCTTTGGTAGCGGAACATGAACCATAATAAATAGTCATCTTCCCTCCCAGCTCACTGGTCTCTGCTGATGCTTTATCTCTAGTTAAATGACTTAGGCCAAATACTCAAATGGTGTCAGTGGGTGCATGGACCATATGAGCCAGATCTGAGAGAGACTGGGAGAGATGGGTCAGCAGCTAGGGACTCGTGGGCTATATTCTTGGCTTAAGACACTTCCTTTCATGCTGCCACTGTTTCCCCATCTGTAAGAGGGGGATACCTCCTGGGAGTAGTGAGCAATACTCTGTGAAGCACCTGTCAGCGGTGTCCATGTGTCACCGCGCCTCAGTGGGACACAGCCGAGGATGCCAAATTCAGAACAAACTGCTGAGAAATGGGGCAGATTCACCCCAGACGGGTGGTTGTTCTATCATTAGATTAAACCAGTGGTTCTCAACCTTTGCTGCATCCTGCACCCCTTGGTTCTCAAAATGTCTTCTCGCCCTCCTGATCAAAAATTGTTGAAGTAGGTCAATTCTTTAAACCTGTTTGTATATTACAGCAATCGTTAAAAACGTATAATGTTAATAAATACATAGGTATGGTAGTTGTACTTACGAGCCTGTGCTTAATTTGTGTTTTTGATGATTTACCTTCTAAAAAAACCTGGCATGTCTCGCACCCCCACGGGGTACGTGCACCCCTGGTTAAGAACCACTCGATTATACAAAGCCAGTAACAAACGTAAACATCTGTCTCACCACACTGGTTAACTAGAAGCCAAAAATGCAGTGTTCTGACACCACAATGAGATAAGCCATCACTAGCAGCAGGGGGGGGAAAGGAGGAAAACCTTTCATGGTAACAAGCAAGGTAGGCTAATTCCAGCAGTTAACAAGAATATCAGAGGAACAGTGGGGGTGGGGTGGGGGGGAGAAATACCATGGGGAAATAGTTTTACTTTGTGTAATGACTCATCCATTCCCAGTCTCTATTCAAGCCTAAGTTAATTGTATCCAGTTTGCAAATTAATTCCAATTCAGCAGTCTCTCGTTGGAGTCTGTTTTTGAAGCTTTTTTGTTGAAGGATAGCCACTCTTAGGTCTGTGATCGAGTGACCAGAGAGATTGAAGTGTTCTCCAACTGGTTTTTGAATGTTATAATTCTTGACGTCTGATTTGTGTCCATTCATTCTTTTACGTAGAGACTGTCCAGTTTGGCCAATGTACATGGCAGAGGGGCATTGCTGGCACATGATGGCATAGATCACATTGGTAGATGCGCAGGTGAACGAGCCTCTGATAGTGTGGCTGATGTGATTAGGCCCTATGATGGTGTCCCCTCAATAGATATGTGGACAGAGTTGGCAACGGGCTTTGTTGCAAGGATAGGTTCCTGGGTTAGTGGTTCTGTTGTGTGGTGTGTGGTTGCTTCAGCTCTCTCTCAGCACAGCATCTTGGGGCCAGGGAGAGGTGCCAGGCTGGCGGAGGGGACTTTTCCCATCTGGCATGGCCTTTGGTAGCCTGCTGTATAGTCACACAGCTTGGAAGGAACTTAGTGGGTGACCCCGAGTTTTTGCGTTATGAGAAGTAGTGAATAACACTTACTTATTCAACTTTTCCACACCAGTCATGATTTGATAGACCTCTATCATATCCCCCCTTAATTGTTTCTTTTCCAAGCTGAAAAGTTCCAGTCTTATTAATCTCTCCTCATACGGAAGCCGTTCCATACCCCTAATAATTTCTGTTGTCCTCTTCTGTACCTCCCTTAATGATGCCCATGTCCAGCTGGGCTTCCTCGGCCCTGGGATGGGATGGGAGTTGCTCCAACCTGAGAAGGAGCTTGCCTGCAGCAGAAGGCAGCACCGGGGGAGCACGGGCTGCCATAGGTTAATGACCCAAGGTTTCCCTCCACCCTGCAGTAACTAGACACTGCCAGATCCCCCCTTCCAGTTGAAAACTGGGTACCTGGCAACTTGAAATGGCACCTGGACACAGAAACCAAAACCCAGGTCTGGCTGCTGCCAGAAAGAGCAACTGAATGTGCTAGGAGGTGGGGGGAGCTGGCGCAGTGGAAGGACAGAATCCTCCTCCCAGAAGTAACATGGGGTAGTGTGGGGGGGAAGATGCGGGGTGCCCCAGGCTGGGGCGGGTGGGACAAGGAGAAGTCATCTGGGGAGGTCATGTGTCCTCCCCTTTAGCTTTTGCCCACCCAGTGTTGGGAGACACCAGGAATTTATGAATGCAGGTGATACTTGCTGTACAAGGAAAGTGAGAGTGACAGTTTCAGTGTGTGTGATGGGGAGTGGGGAAAACACTCATTCATTGTCCTTTGCTCTGTACCTTGGCTTGCTTTTCTCCTCTGGTATGGACCACAAGGCAGTCTTTTTCAGGACATGGATGTCTGTCTTCTATAAAAATTCAAAATTAGATCTCAGAGACCTCTAGTTCAATTGATAAATTGCTGTGATACTTTATACTCCCAAAGCAACACCCTGGCACCCCCTATATTCACCTCTGTTATATCATTGCAACAAATCTTGTACAAAATATGTCATGTGAGGTGTCAGTGGAGTATGGTGGTTTGCTGAATATGATTATCCTATTTGAATGCATGTCTCATTTTTGGATCTTAAGTCATTAATATTGACTATCTACTTCCATTTCAAATGTGTTTGCTCCTGTGGTAACTCCCACAAGGTAGTTTACACCCAGTCTAGCCAGCATATTGTGAATGGACTATTCAAGTTGGTGGTCCCTCAATGAACACGATGGGACATGGAAGAAACTTATCCCCATCTGATGGACTTTCCTGTGGATGTTCTAGCCAGAATATGGATAACGGTCCCTATTAATGACAGGTTTCAGAGTAGCAGCCGTGTTAGTCTGTATTCTCAAAAAGAAAAGGAGTACTTGTGGCATCTTAGAGACTAACACATTTATTTCCCTACTAAGACACATCGAAGCAAAGGACATGTGACCAGCTCATGTAAAACTGGACTCCCTCTTGTGCCTGAACTTTCCCACTAACTGTACTGGGGGCTTTTGCTTGGAAAAATTAAGATCCGTCCACAGGGCAGACGCTATGAAAGACTCTGACTGGGCAGGTGGTCCCTGGCGGGAAAGGAGAAATCCCAGCCTGTTTATGGAGGGTTGGGAACCTGTTGGTACCATGAGGGTGAGACATGGCTTGACTCAAATCCTGTCTACTTTATAGGACTCATATTGTGATTTTGCTTTATTTCTCGAGTAATCTACATTGTTCTGTACACTTATTACTTATAACCACTTAAGAGCTCCCTTTCTGTAGTTAATAAATGTGGTTCATATTTTTTCCTAAAACAGTGCATTGTTTGAAGTGTAAAGGGAAATCTGCTCATGAAAAGGGGTTGATGCATTGAGGGAGGGACAGACTGGTAATAAACAATAGTATTCAGAAGGGTAGCTGTGTTAGTCTGTATCAGCAAAAACAATGAGAAGTCCTTGTGGCACCTTAGAGATGAAGAAATTTCTTTGGACATAAGTTTTTTTGGGCTAGTACCTACTTCAAGTGGATTCTAGCCTATGAAAGCTTATGCCCAAATAAATTTGTTCATCTCTAAGGTGCCACAAGAACTCCTCTTTGTTTAAACGATAGTCTATATATATATAAATTTTAAACCTAACCAGTGTCCCTTATGTGACTTGCCACCAGATGTCAGAACATGTTAGTGGAGTGGATCTAATATTTCTTTAATTTTCTCTCTTTTATATTAGAATTAGATACAGTGCTTCTGCCACAAATTTTGCAAAGTTAGCTGCCAAAAAACTAGAGTTTTCAAGAGTCTAAGTAGCCCTGGGAATCATGGTTATGTTGCTCACCCCAACCAAAATCTGAAACAACTCCCTTGCAACTGAGGGTGGGTAAGGAAGGTGAAAATGATCAAGTGTGTGATGGGGGTAGGGAGTAGAGAAGCAAGACATAACGGAAAGAGGAGAAGCAGGGGCAGAGCCTTGGCAGAAGAGGTGGGGTATGGCGTGGCATTTTGGGGGTCCATTACAAGCAATTAGAAAGAAGGCAACCAAATGAGTTCTACATAGATGAATTCCCCATGTTCTCACACTGACACTGCACACTAAGATCAGGAAAAGGTTTAGGTCTCTTTGACTGTCCAGTCAGTGATTCAGGGAAGAGTGATGCACCAGCCAGCTCTGCATGGAGCTCGGTCTGAGAGTCAGAGCACAAGGAGAAACTTTAGGTGCCTTTATGAGTGAAGAGCCGGAACAGCCTGTTCCGGAACTGTTTGGTGCTCACCACGTAGATGATGGGGTTCAGCATGGGAGGCACCAGGAGGTACAAGTTAGCAATGAGAATGTGGAAGTGCAGGGGGACATTCTGGCCAAACCGGTGTGTGAGAATGGAGAAAAAAGATGGGATGAAAAAGACTAAGAAGACAAAGAGGTGGGAGCCACAGGTCCTAAAAACCTTGAGCTGGGTGTCCTTTGTGGGGAGACTGAAGATGGCCCTGAGGATCTGGATATAGGACATTGTGATCAAAAATATATCCACACCACTTACCGAGAATGCCAAAAAGAGGCCGTAGTAACTACTGATGCGGATGTCAGCGCAGGCCAGCTTCACCACAGCTATGCCATCACAGTAGGAGTGGGGGATGATGTTGGTTCTGCAATATGGCCACTGACTTGCCAGGATGGGATTGGGCATTAGGAGCATGCCAGCACGCAGAACCACAACCAGGCCGATCTTGGCCACCACAGAGTTTCTGAGGATGATGGAATGTCTCAGGGGATGGCAGATGGCCACGTAGCGATCAAACGCCATGGCCACAAGGATCCCAGATGCCATCACTGAGAAGCACTGAATGAAGTACATCTGGGTGAGGCAGGCACTGAAATCAATGTCCCTGGAATTGAACCAGAAGATATTCAGCATTTTGGGAATGGCGGACGTAGACATTAAAAGGTCGGTGATGGCCAGCATACAGAGGAAATAGTACATGGGCTCATGGAGGCTCTGCTCCATCTTGACAATAAAGAGGATGGTGAAGTTCCCGAAGATGGCTATAGCATAAATGGTGCAGAAGGGGATGGAGATCCAAACATGAGCCGCCTCCAGGCCAGGAATGCCCAGCAGGATGAAGGTGGAGGGGTTGGTGAAGTCGGTTGTGTTGGAATCTGACATGGAGAAGGTGTCCAACTCTGAGGCAGAACGGTGTCTCCTGCATGTACTGTACGTCCCCCTGACTTCCTGTATGTGCCCAGGCTCTAGGGTAATTCCTGTATGGAAAGACAATGTGAATATGAGAGACTACATGCATTACTGGAAGCTGTTCTCATGGGTGAAGCAGATTGGGTGCTCTTCTTCACACACTGAAAAATGATATTTTCATTATTCAGATAAATGAATTTTGAAGAACTGACTCAGATATTGCCCAGTCCATATTTCATGAGGTGCTCCATGTGTCAATATTTCCTACATATCGTGGTGTGGGAAATCTTCATAGGCACCAGCAGGAAACATGAGCCTGGCTAGATAGCCACTGTAGAGGTCCGTTCCCCATATACCTAGTTACTCAAAATGTGAGAGCGCAAAAAACACCAAACCTTTTCCAAAACGTAGACCAGGGAAAACAACCCAATTAGAACACACCACAGGGAAAATCCCTCGGTGTCATTGACAGAAATATGGTAGTGACAACCTAGAATTCGTTAAGAAGAGTTTATTAAATAGCTAAAAAGACATAATTCTACAGTCAAGAAAGTGAACAGCTTTGGTTAAAAATGCAAGTCAGTGACAAAATCAAGTCCAGCAATTGGTAGGGTGTGGGGTGGGGGAAGCAATATATAACAAATGGGAAAAAGGAAAAAATAGATAGCAATCAATATAAATTGGAAGTTATGAACATTGATAAGAAACATTAAAGACATTCAAATTTATTACAGCATAAGCTTTCATGAGCTACAGCTCACTTCATCCGGCTGCTACTCTGAAACCTGTCATTAAAGACATTGGTAGAAATAGTTTTGTTCAGCATTAGGAAAGAACACAAGCCTGACCAACAGACTAAATCACTGTATTATGCAAGGCAGGGACCCTGAAAAGGATTTAGAGGTCACTGTGAACGACCATCTCACGGAGAGCTCCAAGTGTGATGCTGTGGCCAAAAGAACTGATGCGATCCCTGGATGTATACATGGGGGAGTGATGAACTGGAGCGATGGAAGGACTGTACCTCTGCATGTGGCCTGGGTGAAACTGACTGCGTCCAGTCGTGGGTTCCACATTTCAAAAAGGATATTGAAAAATTAGTAGGGTGCAGAAAAGAGCCACAAAAAGGATTGGAGGCTGCAGAAAATGCCAGATAGTGAGAGACATTAAGAGCTTCATCTATTTATTGTTCACAAGGATGGTCAAATGGAGACTCTCATGGGGAGAAATCCATGGGTAAGAATGGGCTCTGTACTACAGCAGAGAAGAACAGAGGAAACCCAACTGGCTCTGTGGATATGGTGAAAGCAGTGGACATGATTTATCTTGACTTTAGCAAAGCATTTGATATGGTCTCTAACTCTATTCTTGCCAGCAAGTTAAAAAAGTACGGATTGGAAGAATGGACTGTAAGGTGGATAGAAAGCTGGCTAAATTGCTAGGCTCAACGGACAGTGATCAAAGGGTTGATGTCTGGTTGGCAGCCAGTGTCAAGCACAGTGCCCCAGGGATCAGTCCAGGGGGTGGTTTTGTTCAACGTCTTCATTAATGATCTGGGGGATGGCGTGGATTACTCCCTCAGCAAATTTGCAGATGACACTAAACTGTGGGGAGAGGTAGATACGCTGGAGGGTCAGAATAGGATCCAGAGTGACCTAGACAAATTGGAGGATTGGGCTAAAAGAAATCTGATGAGGTTCAACAAGGACAAGGCAGACTCCTGCACTTAGGACGGAAGAATCCCATGCACTGCTCCAGATCAGGGACCGAGTGGCTAGGCAGCAGTTCTGCAGAAAAGGACCTGGGGGTTACAGTGGACGAGAAGCTGGAGATGAGTCAGCAATGTGGCCTTGTTGCCAAGAAGGCCAATGGCATATTGGGCTCTATTAGTAGGAGCATGGCTGAGGCACATGACTTATGAGGAGAGGCTGAGGGAACTGGGCTTGTTTAGTTTGCAGAAGAGAGGAGTGAGGGGGGATTTGTTAGCAGCTTTCAACTACCTGAAAGGGGGTTCCAAAGAGGATGGAGTTCGGCTGTTCTCAGGGGTGGCAGATAACAGAAGGAGGAGTAATGGTCTCAAGTTGCAGTGGGGGAGGTCTAGGTTGGATATTAGGAAAGACTATTTCACTAGGAGGGTGGTGAAGCACTGGAATGTGTTACCTAGGGAGGTGGTGGAACCTCCTTCCTTTGAGGTTTTCAAGGTCTGGCTTCACAAAGCCCTGACTGGGATGAGTCAGTTGGTGTCAGTCCTGCTTTGAGCAGGGGGTTGGACTAGATGACCTCCTGCAATCTGTTTGAAACCTAATCTTCTATGATTCTATCGTTCTACCACAGAGGACAGGAAAGAGTCAATAGCTTCAAATGCCAGCATAGCAAGGTTTAGATGAAATTTCAGGAAAACCTTCCTAACTGCCCAAACAGGAGGAAAATGGAGCAGAAGCCTCGGGAGGTTGTGGAAGCTCCTTTATTGGAGGTTTTCCAAAGAAGCCTGGATAGTTATTTGTCTTGGATGGGTTAGAAGCAACAAATCCTGCATCTCGGCAGGGGGTTAAACTTGTGGTCCCTTCTCAACCTGTGCCTCTATGATTCAATGGCGGAAAATCCTAGTCTACTGCAGATCTTAGTCAAACACAACTCATTGGCTCAATATTGTGGTAACTACTTGAAATTTAATGGCCTGTGTTATACAGGATGTCAGATTGGATGATCTAATAATTCCCTCTGAGTTTGAACCCTATAAATTTATTGATAAAGAAAGTGGATCAGGCATTTATGTTCCAGTGAGGAGCCCTAGCACTCTGTGCTTTCCAGCAGATAAAAGTCAGGTAAGAGGAGGAGGTGACAGTCTCTGTGCATTAACACTCAGCTGGCTCCTAAGGTCTTTACTCAGGTCTTTCTCAAAGGGTAACTTTGCCTCCGTGCAGCCTCAGAATCTGGCTTTGAATTGAATATCTACTAACACCTTTTATCATGAAGGATCCCCTGGGCCACTGAAATGCAGCCACTTCAGGGCTGGAGGCCATCAGCCAGAGAGGGTGGGGGTGAACAGCAAGGAAGGACATTTTGGCCAGTGATACTGGACTGAACTCATTCCCTGTGGTAAGGGCCCTGGGATGCTTCATGGCTGTGCAGTGCGGAAAGAACAATAGACCTATTCTCTCTTCCATCATGCCCACCTGGTAGTGGGTGTGTTGAGCAGCAAGAGATGGTACCTGTGAATCCTGAGAAGAAAGTGTCCTCCCTGGGAATCCCCCTCAGGTAGCCGTGTCCCACACTGCTCTCACCCCAGCATCTGGAGCAGCATCCCACGCCAAGAGCCGACACGGGGTGTGCACTGTTTATAATATAGCTCTGTGCAATCCCAGTGGGGAATGCTCAGCCCCCAGGGGAAAAGCAACATCTGGATGTAAACAACTGGAGACCTTATACATTCTAGCCAATATCTCTGTTTCCATGTCTCCACTCTTGTGCTATTAAACCAGTTTGAGGAGTAAACAGTCATTAAAGGCTCTTCCCAAAGGGAGATGAGAACTCTTGGGCTCTCTGCTGAGTGAGAGAGAAATTGGCTGCTCTGTGCATTTGTATATATTTAACAATTATAGATGATTAGTAATAAACAAGAGATAGTGCCTAGATTTCCATGGGGTCTGATACCCTATAAATCCCCAAGATGGATGGGTAGATAGTAGACAGACAAATCTGGAGGTAGATGAGAGTGGGGAGACACAAACACTTTCTGCAAATACACAGGATTATTGCTAAATTATCAGAGACCAATAATTCTCATCAGTAACTATCATCAAAGTAAAAAGAAAAGGAGTACTTGTGGCACCTTAGAGACTAACAAATTTATTAGAGCATAAGCTTTCGTGAGCTACAGAAGTGAGCTGTAGCTCACGAAAGCTTATGCTCTAATAAATGTGTTAGTCTCTAAGGTGCCACAAGTACTCCTTTTCTTTTTGCGAATACAGACTAACACGGCTGCTACTCTGAAACCTATCATCAAAGTGTGCAGCACCTTTTACTGAAGGCTCTTCAAAACACCTAGCAAAGGAAAGTCACTATGAACAAATCCCCTTATTTTACAGATAAGTAAACTGAGGCACAGACTTCACCAAGGTCAGATAGAGAATGAGTGACAGGATGATAGACAGACCCTGGGAGTCTGGACTTCCCTGCCGTAACCCCAGTCTCTCTATCATGCCAAGAGAGAAATGGACCCGCACTCTGTCGGGCTGTTTTTTGGCAGGATACAGAGGAAAGGCTGGAAGAGGGAGCCAGAACTAGCTGGAGTTTGTGAGCTCCCCACTCCTGTGGAGTGTGAACTCCAGGACTGCACTTCTGCTCTGACTCAAACACCTGCCAACGCATCACAGTCCCTGGGGTCACTTCGGGGGAATTTGCAAACTGGATACAATTAACTTAGGCTTGAATAGAGACTGGGAATGGATGAGTCATTACACAAAGTAAAACTATTTCCCCATGTTATTTCTCCCCCCCACCCCACCCCCCCACTGTTCCTCAGATGTTCTTGTTAACTGCTGGAAATAGCCTACCTTGCTTGTCACCATGAAAGGTTTTCCTCCTTTCCCCCGCCCACCCCCCGCTGCTGGTGATGGCTTATCTTAAGTGATCACTCTCCTTACAGTGTGTATGATAAACCCATTGTTTCACGTTCTCTGTGTGTGTGTATATAAATCTCCCCTCTGTATTTTCCACCAAATACATCCGATGAAGTGAGCTGTAGCTCACGAAAGCTTATGCTCAAATAAATTTGTTAGTCTCTAAGGTGCCACAAGTACTCCTTTTCTTTTTGCGAATACAGACTAACACGGCTGCTACTCTGAAACCTGTCATTATGCAAGGCACTGAATTTAGCCGTATAGAGTGGAAATCTGTCAACTTCATGAAAAAACTCGCACAGATACAGACAGACATCATCTTCCTCTCCAAATGCAAACAGATGGACATCATACCGAAAGGACTGAAGGTAAAAAATCCATTACAATCCACATACCACACAGACTATGCTGACAGCTTGTGCCACACACTCTCAAAGAAACTGTGGAACCACCTGATCAACATCCTCTACAGCAAACAGGGAAAGATTAAGAATGAGCTCTCAAAACTGGATACTCTCATAAAGAACCAACCTTCCACACAAACTTCCTCGTGGCAGGACTTTACAAAAACTAGACAAGCCATTTACAACACACACTTTGCTTCTCTACAAAAGAAAAAGGACACTAAGCTATCTAAACTACTACATGCCACAAGGGGCCACAACAATGGTTCCCGTAACTCACCCAGCAATATTGTTAATCTATCCAACTATACTCTTAGCCCAGCAGAAGAATCTGTCCTATCTCGGGGCCTCTCCTTTTGCCCCTCCACCCCCACGAACATGATACAGTTCTGTGGTGACCTAGAATCCTATTTTCGACATCTCCGACTCAAGGAATATTTCCAACACACCTCTGACCAACATATTAACCCACAGAGACCTTCCTACCAAGACTACAAAAAGGATTCTAGGTGGACTCCTCCTGAAGGTCGAAACAGCAGCCTGGACTTCTACATAGAGTGCTTCCGCCGACGTGCACGAGCTGAAATTGTGGAAAAGCAACATCGCTTGCCCCATAACCTCAGCCGTGCAGAACACAATGCCATCCACAGCCTCAGAAACAACTCTGACATCATAATCAAAAAGGCTGACAAAGGAGGTGCTGTCGTCATCATGAATAGGTCGGAGTATGAACAAGAGGCGACTAGGCAGCTCTCCAACACCACTTTCTACAAGCCATTACCCTCTGATCCCACTGAGAGTTACCTGCATTTGCTCAAGAAACTCCCTGAAAAAGCACAAGAACAAATCCGCACAGACACACCCCTGGAACCCCGACCTGGGGTATTGTATCTGCTACCCAAGATCCATAAACCTGGAAATCCTGGATGCCCCATCATCTCAGGCATTGGCACCCTGACGGCAGGATTGTCTGGCTATGGAGACTCCCTCCTCAGGCCCTACGTTACCAGCACTCCCAGCTATCTTCGAGACACCACTGACTTCCTGAGGAAACTACAGTCCATTGGTGATCTTCCTAAAAACACCATCCTGGCCACTATGGATGTAGAAACCTCTACACCAACATTCCACACAAAGATGGGCTACAAGCCGTCAGGAACAGTATCCCCGATAATGTCACGGCTAACCTGGTGGCTGAACTTTGTGACTTTGTCCTCACCCATAACTATTTCACATTTGGGGACAATGTATACCTTCAAATCAGTGGCACTGCCATGGGTACCCGCTTGGCCCCACAGTGTGCCAACATTTTTATGGCTGACTTAAAACAGCGCTTCCTCAGCTCTCATCCACTAATGCCCCTACTCTACTTGCGCTACATTGATGACATCTTCATCATCTGGACCCATGGAAAAGAAGCCCTTGAGGAATTCCACCAGGATTTCAACAATTTCCATCCCACCATCAACCTCAGCCTGGACCAATCCACACAAGAGATCCACTTCCTGGACACTACGGTGCTAATAAGTGATGGTCACATAAACACCACCCTATATCATAGATACATAGATCCATAGATACTAAGGTCAGAAGGGACCATTCTGATCATCTAGTCTGACCTCCTTCACAGCGCAGGCCACAGAATCTCACCCACCCACTCCTATGAAAAACCTCACCCATGTCTGAGCTATTGAAGTCCTTAAATCATGGTTCAAAGACTTCAAGGAGCAGAGAAGCCTCCCTCAAGTCACCCATGCCCCATGCTACAGAGGAATGCGAAAAACCTCCAGGGCCTCTCCAATCTGCCCTTCCCGACCCCAAAATTCCTTCCCGACCCCAAATATGGCGATCAGCTAAACCCTGAGCATATGGGCAAGATTCACCAGCCAGATACTACAGAAAATTCTTTCCTGGGTAACTCAGATCCCATCCATCTAATATCCCATCTCAGGGGATTTGGCCTATTTACCCTGAATATTTAAAGATCAATTACTTACCAAAAATCACATTATCCCATCATACCATCTCGTCCATAAACTTACCATGTAGAATCTTAAAACCAGATAGATCTTTTGCCCTCACTGCTTCCCTTGGAAGGCTATTCCAAAACGTCACTCCTCTGATGGTTAAAAACCTTCGTCTGATTTCAAGTCTAAACTTCCTGGTGGCCAGTTTATACCCATTTGTTCTTGTGTCCACATTGGTGCTGAGCTTAAATAATTCCTCTCCCTCTTCTGTATTTATACCTCTGATATATTTATAGAGAGCAATCATATCTCCCCTCAACCTTCTTTTAGTTAGGCTAAACAAGCCAAGTTCCTTAAGTCTCCTTTCATAAGACAAGTTTTCCATTCCTCGGATCATCCTAGTAGCCCTTCTCTGTACCTGCTCCAGTTTGAATTCATCCTTTTTAAACATGGGAGACCAGAACTGCACACAGGATTCTAGGTGAGGTCTCACCAGTGCTTTGTATAACGGTACTAAAACCTCCTTATCCCTACTGGAAATGCCTCTCCTGATGCATCCCAAAACCGCATTCGCTTTTTTCACAGCCATTTCACATTGGCAGCTCATAGTCATCCTATGATCAACCAATACTCCAAGGTCCTTCTCCTCTTCCGTTACTTCTAATTGATGCGTCCCCAACTTAGAACTAAAATTCTTGTTATTAATCCCTAAATGCATAACCTTACATTTCTCACTATTAAATTTCATCCTATTACTATTACTCCAGTTTACAAGGTCATCCAGATCCTCCTGTATAATATCCCGATCCTTCTCCGAATTGGCAATACCTCCCAGCTTTGTATCATCTGCAAACTTTATTAGCACACTCCCACTTTTTGTGCCAAGGTCAGTAATAAAAAGATTAAATAAGATTGGTCCCAAAACCGATCCCTGAGGAACTCCACTGGTAACCTCCCTCCAACCTGACAGTTCTCCTTTCAATAGGACCCGTTGCAGTCTCCCCTTTAACCAATTCCTTATCCACCTTTTGATGTTCATATTGATCCCCATCTTCTCCAATTTAACTAATAATTCCTCATGTGGCACGGTATCAAATGCCTTACTGAAATCTAGGTAAATTAGATCCACTGCATTTCCTTTATCTAAAAAATCTGTTACCTTTTCAAAAAAGGAGATATCGGAAACCTACTGACTGCTATTCCTACCTACATGCCTCTAGCTTCCATCCAGATCACACCACTCGATCCATTGTCTACAGCCAAGCGCTACGATATAACTGCATTTGCTCCAACCCCTCAGACAGAGACAAACACCTACAAGATCTCTATCATGCATTCCTACAACTACAATACCCACCTGCTGAAGTGAAGAAACAGATTGACAGAGCCAGAAGAGTACCCAGAAGTCACCTACTACAGGACAGGCCCAACAAAGAAAATAACAGAACGTCACTAGCCATCACCTTCAGCCCCCAACTAAAACCTCTCCAACGCATCATCAAGGATCTACAACCTATCCTGAAGGACGACCCATCACTCTCACAGATCTTGGGAGACAGGCCAGTCCTTGCTTACAAACAGCCCCCCAACCTGAAGCAAATACTCACCAGCAACCACACACCACAGAACAGAACCACTAACCCAGGAACCTATCCTTGCAACAAAGCCCATTGCCAACTGTGTGCACATATCTATTCAGGGGATACCATCATAGGGCCTAATCACATCAGCCACACTATCAGAGGCTCGTTCACCTGCACATCTACCAATGTGATCTATGCCATCATGTGCCAGCAACGCCCCTCTGCCATGTACATTGGTCAAACTGGACAGTCTCTACGTAAAAGAATAAATGGACACAAATCAGACGTCAAGAATTATAACAATCAAAAACCAGTCGGAAAACACTTCAATCTCTTCGGTCACTCGATTACAGACCTAAGAGTGACTATCCTTCAACAAAAAAGCTTCAAAAACAGACTCCAACGAGAGACTGCTGAATTGGAATTAATTTGCAAACTGGATACAATTAACTTAGGCTTGAATAGAGACTGGGAATGGATGAGTCATTGCACAAAGTAAAACTATTTCCCCATGTTATTTCTCCCCCCCCCCCAATGTTCCTCAGATATTCTTGTTAACTGCTGGAAATAGCCTACCTTGCTTGTCACCATGAAAGGTTTTCCTCCTTCCCCCCCCTGCTGTTGGTGATGGCTTATCTTAAGTGATCACTCTCCTTACAGTGTGTATGATAAACCCATTGTTTCATGTTCTCTGTGTGTGTGTATATAAATCTCTCCTCTGTTTTTTCCACCAAATGCATCCGATGAAGTGAGCTGTAGCTCACGAAAGCTCATGCTCAGATAAATTTGTTAGTCTCTAAGGTGCCACAAGTACTCCTTTTCTTTTTTCGGGGGAACAGACTCAGTAAAAGCAACACCAACAGAATGTTCCTGTGGATAAAGTGCAGCCCCCCTCACCGCACACACACCTAGCCTGGAACAAGGGGGGCCCTATAGGCAGGACAGAGACTGGATTAGTTTCCATTGGATTAGTTCCCTCCCTGTCAAGTCCAAGGTGGAATTGAAATCTAATGTTCCAGGCTGAGTCAGACTTTCCAGGACTGGCCCAGCTGGAGGGCGCTTGGGTTCCCATCGCTGAACTGTCTGTCTGCCATCTGCCTAATCCCGGTATGCAGCACCTGGGCTTTTTAGCACTGGAACTAGACTGACTGAATTCTCCTGTCTGAGCCCAACAGAGGTGCTGTGTCTATCTGTATTCAGGTTACTAACACTCTGTAGCTGGCAAGCACGGTTTGACCTTTGTCTGTAGACTATAGCTAAAGGCAAAGGGCGGGGGGAGGACTAGGCCCTCATTTGGCTGGGTTGTTGTGTTTATTATTTATGATCATTATTTGTATTGTGGAAGCCTCTAAAGGCCCCGCTACAGTTCAGGGCCCCTTGTGCTGGGCCCTTCGCACACACAGAAGGAGAAATAGCCCCAGCCCCAGGAGCATATAAATGAAATCAGGGTTAGGGTTAGGTTAAAACAGGACACAGATACTGTGTGTAACAAACCAGACGGGGTCAGCGGGGAGATGGGTGAGTAACAGTGCTAAGAATGGGTGGTTACGTAGGCTGCTGGGTGGGTGTGAGACAGCGGAAATAAACAATCCTGCCCTGGCTGTGAGAAGTATGTCCTGGGCCTCTAAGAGCGGATCATGTGTTCGGGGGAACTAGATTGGGGCTAGCGAGAACCGGCCATTGAGTGTTGGCTGCACCAGACACACAGCTGGGAGCGCGTGGGTCTCCAATAGCTCTCGTAACTCTGCTTTAATTCTAATCACACCTTCCTCCTTCGAGTGCAGACTGAGGCTCCTTCTGATGAATTCCCAGGACAACCCCTGGTACCAGAGGGGAGACCAGAGGAGAGGGCAGAGGTAACAGGACTGTGGTGAAGGAAGGAAGGAGCCATCCTGGAGATGGAGCAACTGAAAGCCCCCAGGGAGATGAAACATTCTGGTATTTCAGCAGACTCCAGGAAGAGTTTCAGACAGTTTTGAGATATGTCTATGCAAGCAGCAGGGTTTGGTGAGAAAGACCAGCAGAAAATAGCAATCTTCTTAAACACTGCAGGGCTTGAGGCAATGGACACCTTTACTAGCCTGCAACTCAGGCTTTGTTTACACAAGTAATTTTGTTGGTAAAACTTTTGTCAGTGAAGGTTGTGGTGTCCCTAGCCTCTGCTTTCAGAGGGTGGAGCTGGATGGCAGAAGAGAGATCACTTGATCATTACCTGTTAGGTTCACTCCCTCTGGGGCACCTGGCATTGGCCACTGTCGGTAGACAGGACACTGGGCTCGATGGACGTTTGATCTGATCCAGTATGGCCATTCTTATGTTCTTATGTATGAAAAACCACCCCCTGACTAACAAAAGCACTGGTGTGGACAGGGCTATGCCCCAGTCTTGTTGAGGTCACTTAGGGCAGTGGCTAGGGTGTCCCCATTCTTCCATGTGTGGCCTCGCCAGTGCCGCATAGAGGGGAATAATCACTTCCCTCTATCTGATGGCAGTGCTCCTATCAATATAGCCCAATATGCCATTGGCCTTCTAGGTAACAAGGGCACACTGCTGACTCATCTCCAGCTTCTCATCCACTATAATCCTCAGGTCCTTCTCTGCAGAACTGCTGCTTAGCCAGTTGGTCCCCAGCCTATAGCAGTGCCTGGGATTCTTCCTTCCTAAGTGCAGGAGTCTGCCCTTGTCCTTGTTGAACCTCATCAGATTTCTTTTGGCCCAATCGTCCAATTTGTCTAGGTCATTCTGGACCCTATCTCTACCCTCCCTCTTAGTATCATCTACGAACTTGCTGAGGGTGCATTTAATCCCATCCTCCAGATCATTAATGAAGATGTAGAACACAACCGGCCCTAGGACCAACCTCGGGCACATTCCGCTTCATACCGGCTGCCAACTCGACATCGAGCCGCTGATCACTATCCATTGAGCCCGACAATCTAGCCAGCTTTCTATCCACCTATAGTCCATTCATCCAATGGTGAAGCAAAGAGATTCTTTTTCCCAAGAATCAGCCAGGCATAGACAATACTAAAGGGAGGTTATTCACGGTACCGGGAAGACTGCTAAACAGCTTCCAAGGTGTGGGGTTGCAGTGACCAATTATATACCTTTCTTTTATCACTTCATTTGCATTTATCTTGTTCTTACAGAGACAAACATTGTTTCAAAGACAGAGAACGCACTTAACATGACAGCGACAGGCATGCAACATACACATCAAACTGTTTTGATTCCATCAATTAATCATGACTATCTTATGGTGAAGGGGTGGGGTGGAGGTGGTGTTTACAGATATCCAGAGGACTGTGAAGGGGGGGTTGTTCTGTTCTGAGATCCGAGTTCTGGATAGACATTTGACCATATAAGTTTATCAAGGGAGGGTGGTGAAGCACTGGAATGGGTTCCCTAGGGAGGTGGTGGAATCTCCTTCCAGAGAGGTTTTTAAGATCAGATTTGACAAAGCCCTGGCTGGGATGATTTAGTTGGGGATTGGTCCTGCTTTGAGCAGAGGGTTGGACTAGATGACCTCCTGAGGTCCCTTCCAACCTTGATAGTCTATGATTTTATGATCAAGTGTTTACAGTTTACAGTGTCCTTGGGTTCTGGTGTTTCTGCTTGTTAGTTACGTGGGTTTCTGTCTCACTGCTAACTTAATTTTAACTCTTGCCTAAGAGTTCCGTTTTGCTTAGGATAAACCTGTGTTAGTACGTCTAAGGGCTTGGATGATTTGGCTTTTGACCCAAGAATTGTATGACCTTTTAGAGTTTATTAAGTGGATTTAGTATAGAATTGGTGCTTCCAAAGAATCCTCCAATATCACTTAAAATGCTACTTTTTTGTCCTTTGGCTGTGCGGGCCCGAATAAAATACTGGTGCAATTAGAAACCGTAGCTCATCCTGAAGCCATTGCAGGGAGCTGGGGTGGTCTGAGCATACATTTTGCAAGGGTGCCGAAAAATTGGACAAATCGTATTTAACCTGAACAGAGACCATAAAGGCATCATGCAAAAATGTTTTGTTGGGGCCTACTTGAATAATGCTGTCTGGTTGGGTAGGGTACAGTGCCGAACCGATAGAAGGCAGGAAGTATACACAAGTGGTCAGGTTATAACATCGTATATCAGTACAATGAAAACGTTTAACTGGGTGTACGCAGTGTTCCTGACAATAGTGTCCCTCCATCCCAGTTTCCCATAGCAGAGGAGGAACATCCATCCATCACGCATCTACAAACACTATTAAGTTAATGAAAACTGCCCAACTCTCCCACACCTATACTCTCCCAACCCATTAGCAGCCTCATAAAGGTTGTGACTCTCAACTGACCCATCCGAGGCCCTGGAAATAGAATGGTTCATTTCCCAACATTCTGTGATCTAGCATCCCAAAATTGGGGGTCCTATATGAATGTGCCCACATCCCCTGAAGCTAAATACCCAGTATAACAATGCTGGTTCTGGCGGGACCCAAATGAGAGTGTCAAATCAGGACAAATTGCTTCAAGCAGGGCAGTTACAGCCCAAGGCTGGGGTTTCTATGCCCATCAAGGCAAACCAAACCAACCAAACAGAGAAGACTTTGGTTTTACCCCACTGGCTAATCACAAGTCACACAAGCAATTCCCTTAGACATGCCCCATGTACTCCTTTTCTTTTTGCGAATACAGACTAACACGCTGCTACTCTGAAACTTAAACACTCCAGTTTCCCAATATCCCCACCAGTGCCACTCATTATGGGGACAAATGGTTATGAAAACCAATACCCCAGTAAAAGAAAAAAAGGTTCTCTCGATCCCAAAGGACCAAGCCCCAGACCCAGGTCAATATACAAATCGGATCTTACCCACCCTCATGCTGTTGCCAATCCTTTTGAATCTAAAATCTAAAGGTTTATTCATAAAAGGAAAAAGATAGAGATGAGAGCTAGAATTGGTTAAATGGAATCAATTACATACAAAAATGGCAAAGTTTTTGGTTCACGCTTGTAGCAATGATAGAATAAACTGCAGGTTCAAATCAAATCTCTGGAGAACATCCACAGCTGGGATGGGTCTTTCAGTCCTTGGTTCAAAGCTTCGTGTAGCAAAGTCCTTCCAGAGTATGAAGCAGGATTGAAGACAAGATGGAGGAGCTGCAGCAGCTTTTTATAGTCTCTTGCCATGTGGTCTCTGCTTTTTTTGTCCCAAGGACAAGCTGCCCCTCACATGGCCTGGAAAAACCTCAGCGTTCTGTCCATAGGCAGGTCCCTGCACACCTGGCTGAGTCCCCAGGCGTGTCTGCCTTCTCTCAGTGGGTCAGTTGTGTAGCTGATGGTCCTTAATGGACCATTCAGCAGGCTAGGCAGAGCTGACACCAACTTGTCTGGGGTGTCACCCAGAAGCATAGCATAAGTTTGGAATACAGACAGTATAGAGCCAATATTCATAACTTCAACTACAAAAATGATACATACAAACAGACAGCATAATCCTAACCAGCAAACCATACCCTTGTCTTAGACATCTTATTTGACCCCCTTTATACAAGATTTGGTGCCACTACAGGACCTTGGTTGCAACAATGTTCTATACGGTCCCAGTTCAAGTCAATAACGTCACGCCCAGTTAGAGTCCAGATCCGGAGAGATGCAGGGAGGGATCTGAAGACTGCTCCCGGGCTGTGGTAGTTGGATCGGGACCTTGGAGCCTGGATGTTTTTGGAGGAGAGCTGTAACCATGATAGGTCCCAGCTAATCCGGTCTGGGGGTAAGCCAAGTGTCTGGTTTCTTTACCCTCCTTTAGGGAGTTGTACATGCTGGCCAGCTTTGAAACAGGTGTCTCGTGTGACATCTACCAAAGGTGGGTCCCAGGAGGCTGCATCAGATATCTTTACCAAGAAGATTAACGTGGGGAGCCACATTTTTACCTAGGAAGAAACAAAATGAATTTATTTATATATTTTAATTCTGGTTTTATGAATCCATGTTGGGATTCTTTGCACCTTCATGGAGGTATCTGTATGGGCCAATACCATGTGTGGGCTGGAGTATTTTGGCTGAAGTACCCTGGGGTTGTACGTTCTTACCGTGACCTAATCTCCCTCCTGTACGCCATCCAGGAGGGGGCCTCTGGAGGGTCCTGGGCTTCTTGTTGGTCTTGGACAGTTAGTCTTAGGGGGTGCAAGACTTCATTTAGGCCTTTGATATATTCCTGTGTTGTGTCAGAGATCAGGGCGAGGGGGCTGGGACTACACTTCCTTCCCCCAGTGACATAGTCATTCCAGCAATGAGTTCGAAGGGTGAAACTCCTGTACTAGTGTTAGGGGTTGCCCTCATGGAAAGAAGGGCAGCAGGTAGTTGTGCTACCCAGTTGGTTCCCTAAGAATAGTATCCTCAGAAAGAGGTCACTGATGAGGTTCCCCTGTAGTTGGTATCAAAGTAGCAGGATTAAAAAGATTAAAGTGTGCAATTGGAATGTGTGGTGTCAAGGTTCCTTCCTCACTCTGAACTCTAGGGTACAGATTTGGAGACCTGCATGAAAGACCCCCTAAGCTTATTCTTACCAGCTTAGGTTAAAACTTCCCCAAGGTACAAACTTTTACCTTTTTGTCCTTGGACCTTATGCTGCCACCACCAAAATGTTACACAAAGAACAGGGAAAGAGCCCACTTAGAAACGTCTTTCCCCCCAAAATCCCCCCAAGCCTTACACCCCCTTTCCTGGGGAAGGCTTGATAAAAATCCTCACCAATTTGTATAAGTGAACACAGACCCAAACCCTTGGATCTTAAGAACAATGAAAAAGCAATCAGGTTCTTAACAGAGGGGGGAGGAATAACTCAGTGGTTTGAGCATTGGCCTGCTAAACCCAGGGCTGTGAGTTCAATCCTTGAGGGGGCCATTTAGGGCTCTGGGGCAAAACTTGGGGATTGGTCCTGCTTTGAGCAGTGGGTTGGACTAGATGACCTCTTGAGGTCCCTTCCAACCCTAACCTTCTATGATTCAGAAGAATTTTAATTAAAGAAAAGGTAAAAGAATCACCTCTGTAATCAGGATGGTTTACAGGGTAATCAGATTCAAAACAGAGAATCCCTCTAGGCAAAACCTTAAGTTACAAAAAGACACAAAAACAGGAATATACACTCCATTCAGCACAGCTTATTTTATCAGCCATTTAAACAAAACAGGTTTCAGAGTAGCAGCCGTGTTAGTCTGTATTCGCAAAAAGAAAAGGAGGACTTGTGGCACCTTAGAGACTAACACATTTATTAGAGCAGAAGCTTTCGTGAGCTACCGATGAAGTGAGCTGTAGTTCACGAAAGCTTATGCTCTAATAAATTTGTTAGTCTCTAAGGTGCCACAAGTATTCCTTTTTTTTAAACAAAACAGAATCTAACGCATATCTAACTAGATTGCTTAGTAACTCTTTACAGGAGTTCTGACCTGCAAACCTGCTCTGGTCCCCGCAAAAGCATCACACACACAGACAGGACCCGTTTCCCCCCCCCCCCCCCGATTTTAAAGTATCTTGTCTCCTCATTGGTCATTTTGGTTAGGTGCCAGCAAGGCTATCTTAGCTTCTTAACCCTTTACAGGTGAAAGGGTTTTGCCTCTGGCCAGGAGGGATTTTATAGCACTGTATACAGAAAGGTGGTTACCCTTCCCTTTATATTTATGACATGTGGACTTAAGAGGGTGCGCTCCCACAAGGAACCAGTATGCCCTGCTGAAGTAAAGAGTGAATAATGTCACTTACCACATCCATGTCCTGGTAACCTGGATGGCTGGTCAGGGATGAGCAGGCACCAAACTGCAAGACAGGTTATTCTCTGCCTAAACAGAGAGGAACGTGGAACGTAATTCTTGAAAAAGGTTAGAGGTGTCCCAAGTGAAAGCCACGGATTTGGCAGTTGCAACAGAAGAGAGAAATTTATCATTATGGGGAGGAATGATATGAGTACACGTAAATTTATCAGTAAACGTAACTGTACTCCAAGCAAGATTAAAAGTTGCTGCAAGATCGCAGAGTGCGTCCATGCCCCAAATAGTCCCCAGTTACTGGCTCCGTTCCCCAAGGTGGTTGGACGGCTTCCTTAAAGTCAGTGCAGGCACGAGTCATATTATTTTCTGATTCAAATTTGGTGGAGGACCAAGTGCTGTTCCGGTGCTTTTCCGAGGGGATCTTGACCCATGAAAGGTTGGGGCATTTAGCTTTAGTTAGGATCTGAAGATCCCTGGGATGTAACGTATAGGTGGTAACCATCTGACTTATTTTTTTCCAGAATACCAAATTTGGGACTTTGGGCTTTAGATCAGGGAGATGTGTCAGTAAACCCCTAATTTCCTCTGTGCTGAGGGGAGTGTACTTGTAAGTATTATGAGCCACTCTGTTATCTGCTCGCCCTGACCACCGCGTGGTTACCTGGAGAGGGGCCAGGGGAGTGCTGGCACTTAATTCTGAGTTAGAAGGAGAAGGAGGGGGAGGAACCAGATGTTCCCCCATGTGTGCCAGGTTCCAATCCTGGATTTGTTTTTCAAGGTGTTTCCAATTGATCTCGTTTTGGTCTTTATCAGTATCGCTGCCTGAACCAGAGTCAGTAAAATTACCCTTCTGTTGTCTGCGAGTAGCAATACGGCATGCAGAGGAGCTGGTTTCTTTTTCTTTTTGCTTTTAGAGCCTTGTTCTTTGCTTGAAGCTCACTTAATATGTGGTTTAAATCTGTCTTTTGCTTCAGCTCTGATGTAAGAGTCTTTTGGAGCGTTTCCAGTTCCCATAACTTCCTTTCATATTGACAGTACAGTATCACAATTCCTTTCTCTAACTTTCCTTTCGTCTGACCAGACCACCACAACACGCTATCCTTCACACTCATACCCACCTTCCATTCACCCTTTGCCATCGTCTTTGGAACCTTCCCATGTTTTCCTCCTATAAAATCAATGATTCTCCCTCCCACAGAGGGTAGCATTGATACACCCTGGCGCAAGTCATATGACATTGTTACCCAGCTTCCTGAAACCCACTCAAGTGGCATTTCTGGAGAACTGACCGAGCACACCCTTGTACTCAGCACAACTGAAACACGCTTTGGTGCTCAGTACTCGGTATTGCAGCTTTTTCTTACAGCAATCCCTGCAACCTGAAAACCCTGGTATTGCAGCCTTCACTTGCAGTGATCCCTGCAACACAATCCCGTGCAGTCCTCTTGTCTGTGCGTCCTAGATGTGGTTCGTATTAAATAAAGGGATGTGAAGGGATGTCTTGGGAAGTCCCAAAACAAGGTGCACTCTAGAGGTGGTAAGTAAAAGGGTACTCACCTCTATCCCTGGTTGTGATAAACGCTCCAAGGATTCCTGATCACATCCTGCTCGCTGCACCAAACTGTGAAGCAAAGAGATTCTTTTTCCCAAGAATCAGGCAGGCACAGACAATACTGAAGGGGGTTTATTCACGGGACCAGGACGACTGATAAATAGATTTATCTTGTTCCTACAGAGTCAAACATTGTTTCAAAGACAGAGAACACACATAAATGACAGTGACAAGAACGGAACATACGCATCAAACTGTTTTGATTCCATCAATTATTCATGACTACTTTAAGGCGAAGGGGTAGGGTGAAGGTGAGTGTTTACAGATATCCGGAGGGCTGTGAAGGGAGGGTTTGTTCTGTTCTAAGAGCCGAATTACTGGGTGGACATTTGACCATATAAGTTTATCGAGTGTTTACAGTTGTCAATGTCCTTGGGCTTCCGGTGTTTCTGCTTGTTAGTTAAGGGGTTTCTGTCTCACTGCTAACTGAATTTTAACTCTTGCCTAACACAATCCATACTTTTTTAATTTGCTGGCAAGAATACTGTGCGAGTCCATATCAAAAGCTTTGCTAAAGTCAAGATAAATCACAGCTA
Source organism: Dermochelys coriacea (assembly GCF_009764565.3). Classification (NCBI taxonomy): domain Eukaryota; kingdom Metazoa; phylum Chordata; order Testudines; family Dermochelyidae; genus Dermochelys; species Dermochelys coriacea. The sequence continues at coordinate 840,185 of NC_050068.2, forward strand.
CTGCTTTCCACTTATCTACAGAGCCAATTATCTCATCATAGAAGGCAATCAGGTTGGTCAGGCATGACTTGCCTTTGGGAAATCCACACTGACTGTTCCTGATCACCTTCCTCTCCTCCAAGTGCTTTAAAATGGATTCCTTGAGGACCTACTCCATGATTTTGCCGGGGACTGAAGTAAGGCTGACAGGTTTGTAGTTCCCCAGGTTCTCTTTCTTTCCTTTTTTAAATATAAGCACCATATTTGTCTTTTTCCAGTTGTCCGGGGCCTTCCCCAATTGCCACAAGTTTTCAAAGATAATGGCCAATGGCTCTGCAATCACATCAGCCAACTCCCTCAGCACCCTTGAATGCATTAGATCTCTACCCATGGACTTGGCATGTTCAGCATTTTTAAACGGTCCTTAACCTGTTCTTTCACTACTGGGGGCTGCTCATCTCCTCCCCATTCTGTGTTACCCAGGGCAGCAGTCTGGGAGCTGACCTTGTCTGTAAAGACTGAGGCAGTCATTGTGGCTAGTTCTCTGAAAACATCCACTCAAATGTGCAGCGGCCATCAAAAAAGCGAACGGAATGTTGGGAATTGTTAAGAAAGGGGTAGAAAATAAGACAAATAAGACAAGAGGCGGAGAAGGGAGTGGGGCATAGAGACAAGAGATGGAGCAGGGGCTGTGTCTTGCGGGAACAAAGGCAGAAGTGGCTGTGGCCGTAAGGGAAGATGTGTACCAGCAGCATGACCTTGGGGGGAGAAACGGGGTAAGAGGAAGGGACCCGGTGGTCATGGTAGCTAGTTCTCTGAATACATCCACTCGATGGGCAGCGGCACTCAGAAAAGCGAACAGAATGTTGGGAATCATTAAGAAAGGGATAGAAAATAAGAAAGAAAATATCATGTTGCCTCGATATAAATGCATGGGACACCCATCTATAAAATCATGACTGGTGTGGAAAAGTTGAATAAGGAAATGTTATTTTCTCCTTCACATCAGACAAAATCTAGGGGTCACCCAGTAAGTTCCTTCTAAGCTCTGTGGACGCACTGCAAGCTATCAAGGGCCATACTGGTGGGGAGAGGTCACCCCTCCCCTGTCCCGGTCTGGCCCCGCCCAGCCCAGCTAGAGCTGCTGTCATAGTTGACAGACGTCCTGCCCCCTGCCGAATGCCCCTCCCCCGGCCCCAAGCTACTGTGGCAAGAGAGGCCTGGAGGGAGTCCTCTCTCCCCGCTGCAGCCCTCGGCAGCCTGAACCCATTCTTATGGGTTACATGGCATATCTAGCATAAAACATATTCCAGTTATGTCATATATACATTCATTAGCATATTTCCATAAAGAATTATGGGGTGCAACGTCACACCGTCCTCCTGAACTTACTGCAGAGACTTGGACACTGTCCACGGCGGAGGCAGTACATGTAAAATCCCCTGGTCACCCTCCCTTTTAGTACTTTTAAACCATATGATGTCATTCATAAGTGTTCTAGCAAGTTTTGGGATTCCTGGTCCCCGGGTGCCTGAAAACAGGTTGGGGTGTAGTATTGCTAACAGAGCGCAGACAACAATATCTGTTAAAGAGTGGGTGTCTTGGCATTTAGCCACCAATGCCATGAGTCGGTGTACCTTAGTTTCCCCTTCCACACAGCAGCAGCTAATCGACAGTGGACAGGCTTTGTTCACACAATTTAGCTTGTTTAGTGTCTTTTGCATTTCCCAGTTTCTTTCCGTAGCCTGTACAGATTCTTCTCCCTCTTTGGAGAAGGCTTTTAATTCAGGCATGTGTTTGAGGCCCTGCTTGACAAAGCCCTGGCTGGGATGATTTAGTCCGTGTTGGTCCTGCTTTGAGCAGGGGGTTGGACTAGAACCTCCTGAGATCTCTTCCAACCCTAATCTTCTATGATTCTGTGAACACACACATGGAAGGGCATGCACACCCACACAGGCACGTGCACACACACACACACACACGTGCATACACACATGCACACACATTCCCGAACTGCAAGGACCCATCCAGGAGGTGGAGTCTGAGAACCTCTAACTTATCAGGCCTGCTGGGAAGATGGGTGCAGGGATACATCTCATTGAAGAATCCCACCAGAATTGAGGCCTGAGCCAAGGCTCCGAGCAGCTCGTTAGCTGAGGAGCAACATCAGCGCTCAGGTTGCCTTGTGCAGGCTACAGGCAGAACCCTAGGCTCCTGCAGGGTCAGGCAGCCGATGAGCCGGGGTTTGAGAAAGGCAATGGTGCCTAAGTTCAGTATTTACCTGGAGGCCTTTCTGGACGATGCTTTAGTCAAACACAAGTTAAGATTATTCAAAGCCAAGGGGGCTGGCTGGCGATGCTCGGAGGAAAAAGCCAAGTGCTTGAGACTAAGTAAAGTTTAGCTTTAAGTGAAAGCACTCTTGTGTTGTCCTGTTTGTGCCAGCCATCTATCGGTCGGACGGCCGTGTCTCCCCTGATTTATTTCCTGACACCACCTCACACAGAGTAAAAGTTACCAAGAGCTTTGGGTTGAAAGAACCACGGTTAACAATGTGACATGCTCATGTGACCCTGGACTCCCACTTGGGCCAGTAATTTTCCAGAACCTCGGCTGTGGGCTTTGTTTGGGACAATAACATTCCATGCAGAGGACAGAGAATATAGAAGGACCCCTGAGACATCTCTATCTTGTTTTCATTTCTCTGCACTGGGTTTCCAACAACGAAGCTCTGAACAAGGACTGGTGACCCCCAACCTGCTTAGGTAATTTCTACAGACTTTTCAAGCTAGCAGTGCATTCCATCACTGCTATGAAACTCATCTCCGAACACTGAAAGACCACTTGGATGTAATCATCGTTGTGTCCAGAGTCCGGGTGGTGAGCCAAGGGCTGGGATGAGTCAGGACACGCATTTTTGGCTTCTAGTTAACCAGTGTGGTGAGACAGGTGTTTACGTTTGTTACTGGCTTGGTAGAATCGAGTGGAGGTGGAGGTGATCCAGCTAGTGACAGGGAAGGGAGAAAAAGAGCGAGCAGCTGTTGTGGGCATTTGGGGCAAGAAGCAGAGAAGGGAGTGGGGCATAGAGGCAAGAGGCAGAACAGGGGCTGTGTCTTGGGGGAAGAGGCCAAGAAAATAAGAGAGATAATATCAGATTGCCCCATCACAAAAAAGATATATTGGAATTGGAAAAGGTTCAAAAAGGGAAATAAAAATGATGAGGGGGATGGAACAGCTTACGTATGAGGAGAGATTAATCAGACTGGGACTTCTCAGCTTGGAAAAGAGGCGACTGAGGGGGGAGATGACTGAGGTCTATAAAATAATGACTGGTGTGGAGACAGTAAATAAGGACGTGTTATTTACTCCTTCTCATAACACAAGAACTAGGGGTGACCAAATGAAATTAATCAGCAATGGTTTAAAACAAATGAAAGGAAGTATTTCTTCACACAACACACAGCCAACCTGTGGAACTCCGTGCCAGAGCATGTTGATTACCTGATCTGTTCATTCCCTCTGGGACATCTGGCACTGGTCACCGACAGAAGACAGGATACTGGGCTAGATGCTTCCTTGGTCTGACCCAGTCTGGCCATTCTTATGTTCTTATATTCTCAGAGGTCCAGTGATGAGGAATTAGAAGACAGCACAGTAAGGTCAGGAACGGGTGTAATATCACTGACTGCATAGTCAGTGATTCAGGGAAGAGAGCACAGCACCAAGTCGCCAGCCAGCTCTGCACAGAGCTTGGTCTGAGAGCCAGAGCACCAGGAAAAAAGTTAAAGTCCCTTTATGAATAAAGAACCGGAGTAGCCTGCCCCGGGTCTGTTTGGGCCTCACCCCATAGATGATGGGGTTGCACATGGGGGGCACCAGGAGGTACAAGCTGGCAATGAGAATGTGGAAATACAGGGGCACATTGTGGCCAAACCAGTGCGTGAGGGAGGAAAAGAGACCTGGGATGTAAAAGGCTAAGATGGCACAGAGGTGGCAGCTGCAGGTCCCCAAAGCCTTGAGCCTGGCATCCTTTGTGGGGAGGCTGAAGATGGCCTTGAGGATATGGGTATAGGACAAAGCGATAAAAATCATATGCAAACCCCTCACACAGAATACCAGAAAGAGGCTGTAGTAACTACTGACACGGGTATCAGCGCAGGCCAGCTTCACCACGGCCATGTGTTCCCAGTACGTGTGGCGGATGGTTTTGGTTCTGCAATATGGCCACTGTCTGGTTAGGACGGGATGGGACAGTATGAGTAAGCCACCGTGCAGCACCTCTGCCAGGCCAGTCTTTGCCATCTTGAATGGTAGAATATCTGAGGGGATCACAGATGGCCATGTAGCGATCCAAAGCCATGGCCATGAAGATCCCAGACTCCATCACTAAGAAAGAGTGAAGGAAGTACATCTGGATGAGGCAGATGCTGAAATCGATCTCCTTGGAATTGAACCAGTAGATGCTCAACATTTTGGGCAGGGTGGAAGTGGACAGGACCAGGTCACTGATGGCCAACATGCAGAGGAAAGTACAGGGGACCATAGAGGCTCAGTTCCATCTTCACAATCAACAGGATGGTGAAGTTCCCCAAGTCGGCTATGGCATACATGGTGCAGAAGGGATGGAGATCCAGACATGGGCCACCTCCAGGCCAGGAATGCCCAGCAGGATGAAGTGGGAGGGGTTGGTGAAGTTGGTTGTGTTGGAATCTGACATGGAGTAGGGAAGAAGGTGTCCAATTCTGAAGAATTCCCAGGGCCCAGGGTGATGGTCACAGTCCAAAAACCAAGATGGAGAGACAATGTTAATATGAGCCACTACATTCACTACTGGATACTTTTCTCATGGTTTAAGCACATTGGTTGCTCTTCACACAGATTTTCATGTTTCAGAGAAATTAATTATGAACAACTGACCCTACTAATGCCAATTCCATATTTGATGATCCTCCATTGATACCAGTCAACTCTGTGTTCTTGGGGAACCAGGGCACAGTATCCAGCCTGTCTGACTCATGAAGGACACCCCTACCCCAGCCTCTGCTTGAACCAAAACCAAACAGAGAAAAGACTTGCAGAGATCAGTGAAGGGCGGTGGGAGAAACACCTAGACCCCCTTTGACACTGGTGACAGGATTAAGGCAACTCCCCTAGCCTTATCTGCATCAAAGATGGGACAGGGAGGCATTTCCTTTAGCATACAGAATGGAGAACGGAGATACCAAGGCAAGAACCGCACTGAACTCTGGGACCAGAAAAGCAGGGAAGCTCTGCATCATGGGGAATCTCTGCTCCAGATGTTAATGAACCTACACCAGCACACACCCAACTCAGCAGTTATCAGACCAATTCTAATAATAATAAAGTTTTGCATGCCAATAATACATTTTACCTGAGAGTTTCAACTCCTTGGGGGCTCTCAGTTGTTCCATCTGCAGGTTGGCTCCTTCACTGTTCACCACAGCCCTGTTACCTCTGTCCTCTCCTCTGGTCTCCCCTCTCATACCAGGGGTTGTCCTGGGAACTCATCAGAAGGAGGCTCAGTCTGCACTCGAAGAAGGGAGGCATGATTAGAACAAAGCAGGATTACAAAAGCTAATGGAGAGCCATGCGCTCCCAGCTGTGTGTCTGGTGCAGCCTCCACTCAATGGCCGGTTCTCGCTATCCCCCATCTAGTTCCCCCGAACACATGATCTGCTCTTAGAGGCCCAGGACACACTTCTCACAGCCAGGGCAGGACTGTGCATTTCCACTGTCTCACACCCACTCAGCAGACTACGTAACCACCCAGTCTTAGTGCTGTTACTCCTCATCTCCCCGCCTGCACCCTGTCTGGTTTGTTACTGTCATAAATATAAAGGGAAGGGTAACCACCTTTCTGTACACAGGGCTATAAAACCCCTCCTGGCCAGAGGCAAAACCCTTTCACCTGTAAAGGGTTAAGAAGCTAAGAGAGCCTCGCTGGCATCTAACCAAAATGACTAATGAGGAGACAAGATACTTTCAAATCTGGAGGAGGGGGGAAACAAAGGGTCTGTCTGTCTGTGTGATGCTTTTACTGGGAACAGATCAGGGATGCAGCCTTCCAACTCCTGTTAAGGTAGTAAGTAATCTAGCTAGAAATGCATTAGATTTCCTTTTGTTTAAATGGCTGGTAAAATAAGCTGTGCTGAATGGAGTGTATATTCCTGTTTTTGTGTCTTTTTGTATCTTAAGGTTTTGCCTAGAGGGATCTTCTGTGTTTTGAATCTAATTACCCTGTAAGGTATTTACCATCCTGATTTTACAGAGGTGATTCTTTTACTTTGTTTCTTCAATTAAAATTCTTCTTGTAAGAACCTGATTGCTTTTTCATTGTTCTTAAGATCCAAGGGTTTGGGTCTGTGTTCACCTATGGAAATTGGTGAGGATTTTTATCAAGCCTTCCCCAGGAAAGGGGGTGTAGGGCTTGGGGGGATATTTTGGGGGAAGACGTCTCCAAGTGGGCTCTTTCCCTGTTCTTTGTTTAACATGCTTGGTGGTGGCAGCATAGGCTTTAAGGACAAGGCTAAGTTAGTACCTTGAGGAAGTTTTTAACCTAAACTGGTAAGAATAAGCGTAGGGGGTCTTTCATGCAGGTCTCCGCATCTGTACCCTAGAGTTCAGAGTGGGGAAGGAACCTTGACAGATCTAGTGTTGCAGCAGTTGCTCTTTGCCTACAGAGCTGTACCACATCCCAGTTTAGAGTTTTCAGCATTTGAACTTGTATGTGGCTGTGAGGTTAAGGGGCCATTACAGTTGGTGAAGCAGCAATGGGAGGGGGTTTATTTGAAGAGCCTTGCGTGGTGCAAAAGAGAAAAACATTCCAAGGGTAAAAGTTTCACCTTAGAAGACACAAGTAAGGCGAGTTCTGTGAAGAATTCCCAACAGGTGTAAGTGGGGGAATGGTCCCGCTCTTGTGAGGAACTTCCCTGACTTATACCCACCCCGGTGCAATGGACTAGCAAAAGGATCTGAGTCCTCGCTCCCACTCCCTTACCCAGAGGCCTGCCTGACTCGAGGGCTCCCCTTCCACTCTCCTGGGTGGCAGAGTCCTCGTAACCCCAACAAGGCTGGGCCCAGGGTTCTGGGAGGGCTTGACCCCCAACCTTGTTGAGGTCACTTAGGACAGGGACTAGGGTGTCCCCACTCTGGGATGCTCTCTCCACTCTGGGCGCTGACCTGAGCCACACATCATCACAGATAGTTCTAGCAAATACAATTCATTAAACAGCAACCAATAAAAAAAAAAGGAGAAACTGGGAAAGGTGGAAGGAAAACCCATCACCCCACCCTGTAACATGGGGGAACCCCAAACAGCTGTGGCTGGATGTCAGGGCAGTTCATAGTCTGTCCCTCACCCGTCCCAGGCCCTGCCCAGGCCCGGGCTGTGCTATCCTGGTGGTGTCCACAGACCTCAGGCTCTAGGTGGCAGGGCCCTTCTCCCCAACATCAGCTCCCCTGTGGGGGTTACGATCCCCCTCCCAGTGCAGCCTGCAAGGCCTCTCGCCTCTGCCCAGGTTCCCCTCACTCTCCCCAGCTCCTCACCGCACGCGGCTCCAGACTGCTCCAACCCCAGCTCCCAGCCCCACTCTGCATCCGTGCAGCTCCCCGGGCTGCTTCCCTGGCTATGGATTCGGTGGCTCTGCTCCCAGCACTCACCTGTTCCCTGGGCTGCTTCTCTGACCACTCTGTCTCTGCTCCCAGCTCTGCCTGGGCCCTTGCTCTCTCCTTAGCTCAGCCCCCCTCTGGCCCAGGCAGCCCCAACTCACACAGAGGACGGGACCTCCGTGATCTCCTGCCTGCCTCTTTGGCCTGCCTACCCTGTCAATCAGCTTTGGCCTCTCCTAATTGCCCCTGAATCATAGAAGATCAGGGTTGGAAGGGATCTCAGGAGGTCATCTAGTCCAACCCCCTGCTCAAAGCAGGACCAATCCCCAATTTTTGCCCAGATCGCTAAATGGCCCCCACAAGGATTGAACTCGCAACCCTGGGTTTAGCAGGCCAATGCTCAAACCACTGAGCATCAGTGTTTTGGGCAGGGTGGATGTAGACAAGACCGGGTCACTGATGGCCAGCATGCCAGCAGAGGAAATAGTACATGGGCCATGGAGGCTCGGCTCTCTCTTCACAATGACCAGGATGGTGAAGTTCTCCAAGATGGCTATGGCGTACATGGTGCAGAAGGGGATGGAAATCCAGACATGGGCCATCTTCAGGCCAGGAATGCCCAGCAGGATGAAGGTGAAGGGGTTGGTGAAGTCGGTTGTGTTGGAATCTGACATGGAGTAGGGAAGAAGGTGTCCAATTCTGAGGCAGAACGGTGTCTCCTTCATGTACCATACATTCCCCTGACTTCCTGTATGTGCCCAGGGTGATGGTCACAGTACAAATGCCTGGATGGAGAGACAATGTTAATATGAGACACTACATGCACTACTGGAGGCTGTTCTTCACACACTGAAAAATGACATTTCCACTATTCAGAGAGATGAGTTATGAACAACTGGCCCTACTAATGCCAATTCCATATTTGATGGTGTGCCATGTGTCAATAATTCCTACATATCGTGTTGTGGGAAACCTTAATAAGGTGGATAGAAAGCTTGCTAGATTGTCAGGCTCAATGGGTAGTGACCAACGGCTCGATGCCTAGTTGGCAGCCGGTATCAAGTGAAGTGCCCCGGGGTAGCTGGGGCGGAGATGGAATAGTCTCTAGTCCATTAGCTGCCAAGGAGGATGTTAAACTGCATCAACAGTAGAACCTTATAATTATGAACACCAGAGTTACAAACTGACCGATCAACCACACTTCTCGTTCGAAAGTAGAAGTACACAACCTGTCAGCAGCAGAGCCAAAAAGAAAAGGGCAAATATAGGACAGTTCTGTGTTAAAAGGCAAGTATTTAAAAAAAAAGGAAAATTTAAAAAAATGATTTTACAAGGTTAGGAAACAATGGAAAAGCTGGTATGGGATTAATTAAGAAAAGTCTAGGAATATAATTAATAGCAGTAAACAACATGGTTTATGGAAAACAGATCTAGTCAAATAAACCTGATTTCATCCTTTAATGAAAGATGCAATGAACTCAGTTTCTCTCAGACATTTGATGAGTAGGGAAACATTCAGCTGAACACTCTACAATATCAGTAGAGCACATGTAAAATGTACTAAAAACTGGCTAAGTGACGGATCTCAGAAAGCCGTTGTCGAGGGGCCAGTCTCAGCAAATGGGGTTTTTTCTAATGGGGTTCTGCAGGGACCAATTCTAAGCCTGCTGCTATTCAAGGGGGAGGGATAGCCAAATGGTTTGAGCATTGGCCTGCTAAGCCCAGCGTTGTGAGTTCAATCCTTGAGGGGGCCGTTTAGGGATCTGGGGCAAAAATTGGGGATTGGTCCTGCTTTGAGCAGGGGGTTGGACTAGATGACCTCCTGGGGTCCCTTCCAACCCTGATATTCTATGAATATTTTCAGTTTTAGCTGTTTGGACTGAAATTTCCCATGCTGGCTGTCTGCTTCTGGCTGAATTGTTTTTCTGAAAGTTTCAGGTGTAACAGTTCAGCCAACTTCTCAAGTGAAGCTAGGAGAGACGATGTCTTATAAATGTTGAAAAATTCTAAGAATTGTTCCAGTGAAGATCCCTAGTACCTCCAAGCTTTCTAGCAGATAAAAGTCAGGTAACAGCCCCCTCCCCCTTAACAGCCAGAGCCCTGAAATGCAGGAGAAGGAGGTGAGAGTCTGTGTGTATTAACACACAGCTGGCTTCTGAGGTCTTTAGTCAGTTTTTACTCCAGGGGGAGTTTTGTCTAAGTGGGGCCTGAGCAAACTATGGGTCATGGCCTCCAAATGTTGCCTTGTATTGTACATCTTCTAACACCTTTCATCCTGAGGGATCCCCTGTGCCACTGAAATGCAGCCACCTCAGGGCTGGAGACCATCAGCTGGGGCGGGAGGAAGTGCTTAAAAAGAGGGACATTTTAGCCAGTGATGCTGGAGCAAATTCATTACCTGTGGCAAGGGCCCTGGGATGTTTAATGGCTGTGCAGATTGGACACACCAATATCACACCAACATTGCACTGAGATTGTCAAGCAAGTGAGATCCTCAGCAAGAGATGGTACCTGTGAATTCTGAGACAGAAGTGTCTTCCTTGGAATCCCCCTCAGGTAGCCGTGCCCCACACCTCTCTCACCCCAGCATCCCACACCAAGAGCTGACAAAGGGGTGTGCACCATTTATAATATAGCTCTGTGCAATCCCGGCGGGGTTCGCTCAGCCTCTACGAGAGAAGCTGCCTCTGGATATAAACAGGCTGGAGACAGGCCTGTCTGCACTTCTGTGCTATTTATCCAGCTTTAGGAGTAAACAGTAATGAAGGGACCTTCCCAAAGGGAGATGAGAACTCTGGGGCTCTGTGCTAAGTCAAAGAGGAGTTGTCCGCTCTGTGTATTTGTGTATATTTAAAAATTAGTCAAGTAGGAAGAAAACTAGGAATAATGCTTAGGTCTCCATAGGGTCTGATACCCTGTAAATGCCCAGGATCGCTGGATAGACAGTAGACAGATAGATCTGGAGAAAGATGACTTAGGGGAGATACGAACACTTTGTGCAGGCACATGGGGCTGTCTCTAAGAGATCAGTAATTCTCATCAGTAATGATCATCAGACTGTGCAGCACCTTTCACTGAAGGATCTTCAAAACATCTAGCAAAGGAAAGTGACTATGAACAGATCCCCATTATACAGCTAGGAAAGTGAGGCACAGGGAGAGGTGATTTGATCAAGGTCTCACAGAGATTGAGTGGCAGGATGACAAACAGAACCCAGGAGTCCTGACTTCCTTGCCGTAACCACGGTCTCTCTGTCACACCAAGAGGGAAATGGACTCGGGCTCTGGCAGGGGCTGTCTGTTGGGTGGCATGCAGAGGAAAGGCTGGAAGAGGGAGCCTGAGCCTTCACCTTCCTCTGAAGGTGGGAACTCCGGGACTCCACTTCCGCTCCTGCTCAGAAACCTGCCAACGCATCACAGTTCCTGTGGTCGCTTCCTGTGGACAGAGGGCAGCCAGGGATCTGTACTGGGGATAGAAGCCTCGCCCTCCCCTCAAAGCTGCCTTGGAAGAAAGGGGGCCCTGTAGGCATGTTAGAGACTGGTTCAATGTTTGCATTGGATTTGTTCTCTCCCAGTCAGTTCATTTTCTCCCAGGGTCTCCCAGGTGGAATTGAAATTGAATGTTCCAGGCTGAGTCAGATTTTCCAGCTCGGGCCCGGCTGGAGGGTGCTTGGATTCCCACAGCTGAACTCTCTGCCTGCTCATCTGGCTAATCGGGGTATTTCTCTGGTGCAGAGCCCCTGGGTTTTTAAGCCCTGGAATGAGACTGAACAAATTCCCCTGCAAAGTGCAGGAGAGGGAGGGGTGTCGCAAGGCACTGATTTGGCTGGATTAATGTGTTTACTATTTATTATAATTATTTGTGTTGTGGACGCTGTCACTGGGTCCCCGGGCGATGCTCTGGAACGGCTCCCTACAAAGCCAGGCAGGACTCTGGTGAAGTCTCCTCTCTGGGAGCAGAATGTCTCCAGGGCAAGAAGCTCACCCAGCTTCCACCTTCCTCGGTCTCACCTCAGAGCATTCAGCATCATAGAATCATAGACTATCAGGGTTGGAAGGGACCTCAGGAGGTCATCTAGTCCCACCCCCTGCTCAAAGCAGGATCAATCCCCAACTAAATCATCCCAGCCAGGGCTTTGTCAAGCCTGACCTTCAAAACCTCTAAGGAAGGAGATTCCACCACCTCCCTAGGTAACTCATTCCAGTGTTTCACCACCCTCCTAGTGAAAAAGTTTTCCCTAATATCCAACCTAAACCTCCCCCACTGGAACTTGAGACCATTGCTCCTTGTTCTGTCATCTGCTACCACCGAGAACAGTCTAGATCCATTCTCTTTGGAAGCCCCTTTCAGGTAGTTGAAAGCAGCTATCAAATCCCCCCTCATTCTTCTCTTCCGCAGACTAAACAATCCCAGTTCCCTCAGCCTCTCCTCATAAGTCATGTGTTCCAGTCCCCTCATCATTTTTGTTGCCCTCCGCTGGACGCTTTCCAATATTTCCACATCCTTCTTGTAGTGTGGAGCCCAAAACTGGACACAGTACTCCAGATGAGGCCTCACCAATGTCGAATAGAGGGGAACGATCATGTCCCTCGATCTGCTGGCATTGCCCCTACTTATACATCCCAAAATGCCATTGGCCTTCTTGGCAACAAGGGCCCACTGTGGAACCATATCCAGCATTTAAATGTGTAATAACCAGCTCCTCTGCCTGCCTGAGGCCATGTCTACACTACACACCATACAGCGGCACAGCTGTATCGCCTCACCTGCGCCACACTCCCGTGTAGCCACTCCATGGTGATGGGACAGCTCTCCTGCCTGCAGAATTAAACCACCCCCAATGAGCGTCTCCCACGGACATAGCCCTGGCCACACCGGCGCATTAGTAGATTTAGTGTGTTTTTTCACACCCCTGACCAACAAATGTTTCACCGACAAAAGTGCCGGTTTTGACAAAGCCTGAGTTGTGTTATAGTAAAGACGTTCACTGTCTCAAGTCCTGCACTGTTTAAGAAAATCATAATTTTCTGCTGGTCTTTCTCATCAAACCTAGCTGCTTGCATAGACATGTCTCAAAACTCTGCCTGAATCTCTTCCCCGAGTCTGCTGCATTGCCTGAGAGTTTCATCTCCTTGGGGGTTTCAGTTGTTCCATCTCCAGGATGGCTCCTTCATTGTTCACCACAGCCCTGTTACCTCTGCCCTCTCTTCTCGTCTCCCCTCTGGTACCAGGGGTTGTCCTGGGAATTCATCAGAAGGAGGCTCAGTCTGCACTCGAAGAAGGGAGACGTGATTAGAACTAAAGCAGAGTTGCAAAAGCTAACGGAGAGCCATGCGTTTCCAGCTGTGTGTCTGGTGCAGCCAACACTCAAAGGCCCGTTCTCACTAGCCCCAATCTAGTTCCCCCGAACACGGGATCTGCTCTTAACGGCCCAGGACACACTTCTCACAGCCAGGGCAGGACTGTGCATTTCCACTGTCTCACACTCACCCAGCAGCCTACGTAACCACCCATTCTTAGCGCTGTTATTGCCCCATCTCCCCACCTGCCCTTTCTGGTTTGTTACACAGAGTCAGTGTGTCTTGTCGTAATTTGATTTCTAAGCTCCTTGGGGCAGGGGCTGTTTCTCCTTCTGTGTTTGCAAAGGGCCCAGCACAAGGGGCCCTAAACCGGAGCAGGGTCTCTGGAGGCTTCCACAATTCAGATAATAATAATAAATTATAAACACAATAATCCAGCCAAATCAGGGCCTAGACACCTCTCCCCACCCCCTGCTTTGCCTTTATCTACAGATGAAGGTCAAACCATGCTTGCGAGTCACAGAGTATTAGTAAATTGAATACTTTTGGACACGAGGCCCTGTTCAGCTTGGACAGGAGAATTTGTTCAATCTCATTCCAGGGCTTAAAAACCCAGGTGCTCTGCACCAGAGAAATATTGCATAAATTCACGGAGCTTAAGTCCATTAATGGCTATTAGCCAGGATGGGTAAGGAATGGTGTCCCTCGCCTCTGATTATCAGAGGGTGGAAATGGATGGCAGGAGTGAGATCACTAGATCATTACCTGTTAGGTTCACTCCCTCTGAGGCACCTGGCATTGGCCACTGTTGGTAGACAGGATACTGGGCTGGATGGACCTTTGGTCTGACCCAGTATGGTCGTTTTTATGGTCTTACTCCAATTAGCCAGATGAGCAGGCAGAGAGTTCAGCTGTGGGACTCCAAACACCCTCCAGCCGGGGCCATGCTGGAAAGTCTGACTCAGCCTGGAACATTAGATTTCAATTCCACCTGGGATAGACTGGGAGGAAATGACCCGAGAGCGAGAAAACAAACCTAATCCATACTCTGAACCAGTCTCTATCCTGCCCTATAGGGCCCTCTTTCTTCCAAGGCAGCTTTGTGGGGTGGGTGAGGCCTCTATCCCCAGGAGAGGCCCCGGGTTGCCCTTTCATAGAATCATAGAATATCAGGGTTGGAAGGGACCCCAGAAGGTCATCTAGTCCAACCCCCTGCTCAAAGCAGGACCAAGTCCCAGTTAAATCATCCTAGCCAGGGCCCCGTCAAGCCTGACCTTAAAAACCTCTAAGGAAGGAGATTCTACCACCTCCCTAGGTAACGCATTCCAGTGTTTCACCACCCTCTTAGTGAAAAAGTTTTTCCTAATATCCAATCTAAACCTCCCCCATTGCAACTTGAGACCATTACTCCTCGTTCTGTCATCTGCTACCATTGAGAACAGTCTAGAGCCATCCTCTTTGAAACCCCCTTTCAGGTAGTATTCCTTTGTCCACAGGAATATTCTGTTGGTGTTGCTTTTACTGAGTCTGCTCCCCCAAAGTGACCCCAGTGACTGTGATTTGTTGGCAGGTTTCTGAGTTGGAGCAGAAGTGGAGTCCCGGAGTTCACAGCTCACAGGAGCAGGGAGCTCACAAACTCCAGCTAGTTCTGAAAACCTCAGATTCCGCTTGAGAGGATGCTGAAGGCTCCCTCTTCCAGCCTTTCCTCTGCATCCGACCTAACGAACAACCCCTGCCAGAGCCCGAGTCCATTTCCCTCTTAGCGTGATGGAGAGTCCGTGGTTACGGTAGGGAAATCAGGACTCCTGGGTTCTTCTCTAATCCTGCCACTCAATCTCTGTGTGACTTTGGCCAAGTCACCTCTCCCTGTGCCTCACTTTCCTATCTGTATAATGGGGATATGTTCATAGCGACTTTCCTTTGCTCAGTGTTTTGAAGATCCTCCAATGAAAGGTGCTACACAGTCTGATGATGGTTACTGATGAGGATTACTGATCTCTGATCCCTTAGCGACAGTCCTGTATGGCTGCAGAAAGTTTTGTATCTTCCCTAAGTCATCTTTCTCCAGATCTGTCTGTCTACTATCTACTCATTCATCTTGAGCATTTTCAGGGTATCAGACCCCTGAAGACCTTGGCATTATCCTTCGTTTTCTTCCTAATGACTATAATTTTTAAATATACACAAGTGCACAGAGCAGCCAATTCCTCTCTGACTCAGTGGAGAGCCCAAGAGTTGTCATCTCTCTTTGGGTAGGTCCCTTAATTACTGTTTACTCCTAAAGCTGAATAAATAGTTCAGAAATGCAGACAGGCCTGTCTCCACGCTGTTTACATCCAGATGTAGCTTCTCCCCTAGAGGCTGAGCGAACCCCCTTGTGATTGCACAGAGCTATATTATAAAAGGTGAACACCCCATGTTAGCTCTCAGCGTGGGATGTTGCTGTAGTTGCTGGGGTGAGAGAGGTGTGGGACACGGCTACCTGAAGGGGATTCCCAGGGAAGACGCTTCCATCTCAGGATTCACAGGTACCCATCTCTTGCTGAGGAGCTCACCTGCTCGACAAACCCAGTGCAACTTGTGCGTGATGGGATAGAGAATAGGTCTGGGGTCCTTTCCGATCTGCACAGCCAGTAAACAGCCCTGGGCCCTTGCCACAGGTGATGAATTTGCTCCAGTATCACTGGCCAAAATGTCACTCTCTGTGCACTTCCTTCTGCCCCAGCTGATGTCCTCTAGCCCTGAGGTGGCTGCATTTCAGTGTCACAGGGGATCCTTCAGGATGAAAGGTGTCAGTAGATGGACAATAGAAGGCCAAATTCTGAGGCTATGGCCCATGATTTGCTCAGGCCCATTGAGGGAAAACTCCCCTTGAAGTAAAAATTGATTAAAGACCTCAGAAGCCAGCTGTGTGTTAATGCACAGACACTGTCACCTCCTGCTCTTGCATTTCAGAGCTCTGGCTGTTAAGGGGGAGGGGCTGTGACCTGACTTTTATCTGCTGGAAAACATGGAGGTGCTCAGGCGCCTCAGGAACAGTTATAAGAATTTTTCAATATAAGAACATAAGAATGGCCATACTAGGTCAGACCAAAGGTCGTAATGATCAAGTGATCTCTCTCCTGCCATCCATCTCCACCCTCTGACAAATAGAGGCTAGGGACACCATTCCTTATCCATCCTGGCTAATAGCCATTAATGGACTTAACCTCCGTGAATTTATCCAGTTCTCTTTTAAACCTTGTTATTGTCCTAGCCTTCACAACCTCCTCAGGCAAGGAGTTCCACAGGTTGACTGTGCGCTGAGTGGAAAAGAACTTCCTTTTATTTGTTTTATACCTGCTACCCATTCATTTCATTTGGTGGCCCCTGGTTCTTCTATTGTGGGAACAAGTAAATAACTTTTCCTTATTCACTTTCTCCACACCACTCATGATTTTATAGACCTCTCTCATATCCCCTCTTAGTCTCCTCTTTTCCAAGCTGAAAAGTCCTGGCCTCTTTAATCTCTCCTCATATGGGACCTGTTCCAAACCCCTAATCATTTTAGTTGCCCTTCTCTGAACCTTTACTAATGCCAGTATATCTTTTTTGAGATGAGGAGACCACATCTGTATGCAGTATTCAGGATGCAGGTATACCATGGATTTATATAAAGGAAATAAGATATTCTCCATCTTATTCTCTATCCCTTTTTTAATGATGCCTAACATCCTGTTTGCTTTGCTTGACTGCTGCTGCACACTGCATGGACGTCTTCAGAGAACTATCCACTATGACTCCAAGATCTTTCTCCTGATTAGTTGTAGCTAAATTAGCTCCCATCATATTGTATGTAGAGTTGGGGTTATTTTTTCCAAATGTTCATTGCTTTACATTTATCCACATTACATTTAATTTGACATTTTGTTGCCCAATCACTTAGTTTTGTGAGATCTTTTTGAAGTTCTTCATGGTCTGCTTTGGTCTTAACTATCTTGAGCAGTTTAGTATCATCTGCAAACTTTGCCACCTGACTGTTTACCCCTTTCTCCAGATCATTTATGAATAGGTTGAATAGGATTGGTCCTAGAACTGACCCTTGGGGAACACCACTAGTTACCCCTCTCCAGCCTCAAAAATTTATCATTTATTCCTACCCTTTGTTCCCTGTCTTTTAACCAGTTCTCAAACCATGAAAGAATCTTCCCTCTTATCCCATGACAACTTAATTTACATAAGAGCCTTTGGTGAGGGACCTTGTCAAAGGCTTTCTGGAAATCTAAGTACACTATGTCCACTGGATCTCCTTTGTCCACGTATTTGTTGACCCCTTCAAAGAACTCAAATAGATTAGTAAGACATGATTTCTTGAGTGTAATATAATATCTCATTGAAAGGTGACAGGGCCAGAAAGAGTTAATTAACTCACAGACTGACCTGAGCCGTGGCTGAACCTTAAAGACTGGTTAGGGAGAGATGGAAATGAACAGAGCTTTGAAATACAGCTGGCATGGTTAGAGATAGAAGGGTAGGTATTTGCTCAGGTCTTGTGATGTAAGCAAACAAGTCTTGTCTATTGCTATAGCTTTAATTCAAAGATCCAAAAAGAAATATTAACATTTAGGAAGATACTTGAGTGAAATAGGATGATTGTCTACATGTCTCTTTGAAGGTTGTGGTAACCTGTGTCTGAACTGTTTAATGGATAAATTACCCTGTGCTAATTGCATGATGTTTAGGAGAAGGAAAGTTGAGCCTATTGTTTTCTCAGGCCAGAGGGCTGCTGGAAATGTATAAAAACCCTGGGACACGATCCTTCTTCATCTCAGATCTGCTTTGGGTTTCAAGAGGGGGAAACCCTAAGCCATAAGGATTGAGATCCCCAGTCACTATCTGGAGTCATCCTGAATACGGACATTGGACTATAACCTATGGACTATTTCTAAAAGGATTCTGGCAACTACAAGCTCAGCTCTGCTGTGTATCTGAACCTCAAGAATTGAATTCAAGTCTGTCTGTATATTGATCTTTCAACCAACATTCTCTCTCTTTTCTTTTTTAACAAATTTTAGTTTAGTTCATAAGAATTGACTATAAGTGTGTATTTGGGTAAGATCTAAGTTGTTATTTGACCTGGGTCTGGGGCTTGGTCCTTTGGGGTCAGGAGAATCTTTTCTTTTATATGACGAAATAAGATTTTCAGAATTTAGCATCATATGTTTGACAGGTGTGTCTGAATGGAGGCCAGAGGCTGGGCACTTTAAGGGAACTGCATTATTTGGACTTCTGAATAACCAGGGGGGTAATACAGAAGCTGTTTTGGGCTGGCTGGGTAAATCTCAGTATTGGAATATCCACCAGTGTTTGCGGTTTGTCTGCCCCGGTCTGTTTGCAGTTCACCCTGATTGAGTGACCTCAGCTGACTCCCACAGGCAACACCGTCACACCCCCACTATTATTGAGTTCTTTATTTTGATAGATTTCAGAGTAGCAGCCTTGTTAGTCTGTATTCGCAAAAAGAAAAGGAGTACTTGTGGCACCTTAGAGACTAACAAATTTATATGAGCATAAGCTTTCGTGAGCTACAGCTCACTTCATTGGATGCATGCAGTGGAAAATACAGTGGGAAGATTTGTATACACAGAGAACATGAAACAATGGGTGTTACCATACACACTGTAAGGAGAGTGATCAGGTAAGGTGAGCTATTACCAGCAGGAGAGTGGGGGGTGGGGGGGAACCTTTTGTAGTGATAATCAAGGTGGGCCATTTCCAGCAGTTGACAAGAATGTCTGAGGAACATGGGGGGAGGGGGGGTGGAATAAACATGGGGAAATAGTTTTACTTTGTGTAATGACCCATCCACTCCCAGTCTCTATTCAAGCCTAAGTTAATTGTATCCAGTTTGCAAATTAATTCCAATTCAGCAGTCTCTCGTTGGAGTCTGTTTTGGAAGTTTTTTTGTTGAAGAATTGCCACTTTTAGGTCTGTAATTGAGTGACCAAAGAGATTGAAGTGTTCTCCGACTGGTTTTTGAATGTTATAATTCTTGACGTCTGATTTGTGTCCCTTTATTCTTTTACGTAGAGACTGTCCAGTTTGACCAATGTACATAGATTCATAGATTCATAGATACTAAGATCAGAAGGGACCACTCTGATCATCTAGTCCGACCTTCTGCACAACGCAGGCCACAGAATGTCACCCACCACTCCTATGAAAAACCTCACCCATGTCTGAGCTATTGAAGTCCTCAAATCATGGTTCAGTCCTCAAATCATGGTTCAATTTGTCACCATGAAAGGTTTTCCTCCTTCCCCCCCCGCTGCTGGTAATAGCTCATCTTAAGTGATCACTCTCCTTACAGTGTGTATGATAAAACCCATTGTTTCATGTTCTCTGTGTGTGTGTATATAAATCTCTCCTCTGTTTTTTCCACCAAATGCATTCGATGAAGTGAGCTGTAGCTCACAAAAGCTTATGCTCTAATAAATTTGTTAGTCTCTACTCTGATACTAAACTGGGAGGAGTGGTAGATACGCTGGAGGGGAGGGATAGGATACAGAAGGACCTAGACAAATTGGAGGATTGGGCCAAAAGAAATCTAATGAGGTTCAATAAGGATAAATGCAGGGTCCTGCACTTAGGATGGAAGAATCCAATGCACCGCTACAGACTAGGGACCGAATGGCTCGGCAGCAGTTCTGCGGAAAAGGACCTAGGGGTGACAGTGGACGAGAAGCTGGATATGAGTCAGCAGTGTGCCCTTGTTGCCAAGAAGGCCAATGGCATTTTGGGTTGTATAAGTAGGGGCATAGCGAGCAGATCGAGGGACGTGATCGTTCCCCTCTATTCGACACTGGTGAGGCCTCATCTGGAGTACTGTGTCCAGTTTTGGGCCCCACACTACAGGAAGGATGTGGATAAATTGGAAAGAGTACAACGAAGGGCAACGAAAATGATTAGGGGTCTAGAGCACATGACTTATGAGGAGAGGCTGAGGGAGCTGGGATTGTTTAGTCTGCAGAAGAGAAGAATGAGGGGGGATTTGATAGCTGCTTTCAACTACCTGAAAGGGGGTTTCAAAGAGGATGGCTCTAGACTGTTCTCAATGGTAGCAGATGACAGAACGAGGAGTAATGGTCTCAAGTTGCAATGGGGGAGGTTTAGATTGGATATTAGGAAAAACTTTTTCACTAAGAGGGTGGTGAAACACTGGAATGCGTTACCTAGGGAGGTGGTAGAATCTCCTTCCTTAGAGGTTTTTAAGGTCAGGCTTGACAAAGCCCTAGCTGGGATGATTTAACTGGGACTTGGTCCTGCTTTGAGCAGGGGGTTGGACTAGATGACCTTCTGGGGTCCCTTCCAACCCTGATATTCTATGATTCTATGATTCTAAGGTGCCACAAGTCCTCCTTTTCTTTTCTCAGTGTTCTATGTTCAGATTTTCAACATAATTGAATATTCCCTAGTTCATGTGTTGTGAGACAGAATAAATGTAAATTTCTGATCTTTATCTTTTCTTTATCAATTGAGTTATAGGGTTGAATGTCAGAAGGCAGCATTAGATCATCCTGTCTGACCTCCTGTATAACACAGGCCATGAAATTTTACCCAGTTACCCCATATTGAGCTCAATAACTTGTGTCTGACTAAGGCCTGGTCCACACTAGGATTTTAGATTGTAGAATTATAGAGTCACAGGGTAAGAAGGGACCACAAGGGACATCTAGTCTAACTCCCTGCCACGATGCAGGATTTGTGGGGTCTAACCCATCCCAGACAGATGACTATCCAGCCTCCTTTGGAAAATCCCTAGAGAAGGAGCTTCCACGACCTCCCAAGGCATCTGTTTCACTGTCCTCCTGTTGTTACTGTTAGAAAGTTCTTCCTGAGATTTCATCTAAATCTGCTCTGCTGGAGTTTGAGCCTATTGACTCTTGTCCCGCCCATTGTGGTGAGACAGAACAACTTTTCTCCATCTTTTTTATGGCAGCCTTTCCAGGATCTGACAACGTGGTCATGTGCCCTCTCAGTCTCCTCTTTTCCAGACTAAACATACCCAGTTCCTTCAGCTTTTGCTCGTATGGCTTGCATTCCATCCCTGGGATCCTCTTTGGCTCTCAACTCTGGATCCTTTCCAGGTTCTCTATATCCTTCTGTGGTAAACCCAGGACAAACAGCTACAAAGGGGGGGTAGTAATTAGTCCCAGGGGTTTAAAAGGCCCTGCCCTATCCACTGAGGAGAGAGAACCAGGGGCAATAAGGTTCAGCTGGAAAAGGGGTTGCTAGGGAAGCAATTAGGTTCAGCTGACTCCAACTACTTGGGACCTTTTTAAAGGGTTTTTAAACCCTTCCCTGGGTGGAAGGAGGGAGAGAGTGAGAGGAGCAGGGAAGCTGCCAGTAGGCTGTTTGCAGCAAGACACCAGACCTTCCCAGTAGGGAGGCTGCACTCGCTCCCCAGAAGGGAAGGAAAATAAGCACAAGGGACTGACTGAGGAGAGGAGTAGCAGGAGCCTGGGCCACCTATAAGGATTCGCCTTCCCCCAAACCTGAATCTCCAAGGCTAAAAAGGACGGAGCCTGCTGAGGTGAACAAGGTATTTTGCCACAATTCCTATACACCGGTGACCCACACTGGACACAGTGCTCCAGCAGAGGCCTAACCTGTGCTGAGTAGAGGAATATCATCATCTCCGGAGACTTGCATGCTATGCCTTTGTTACTGCAACCCATACCTGCATTTTCTTCCTTTGCAATAGCAAAAAAATCCACACCCTGGAGAGATGTCACTGTATCAGCCTAACTGCAGTGTAGACAGTATGGGGAGGTGGCTACTGTAGCAGGGCAAAGACTCACCGGTGCGGCGCCTCCTGCTGGTCATCTGATTAGCTTGATTCCAGCTTGGAGCGCCCTCTAATGGCCAGTGGCTCACCTTCCTCAGGACCCTCCTAGACCCCAGTTCCCTTTACTTTGGGGTTCTGCCCTTCACAGTACCCCCACTTACCCTGGGGTTCTACCCCACACTGGGTCTCCCCTCCCAGGGGAACCCCCAACCCTCTAAACCCACCTTGCCTCAGTGGCTACTGCCAGTTGTTGTCTAGCCCCTGCTCATAGGGACAGACTCAGTCTGTGATGGCCACTCATCACTGGCAAGGGGTTAGGACCAGCTGCCTCTGCTTGTCCCCGGGCTGCCCTTCTGCAGCCCCAATACCTCTTTGGGCCTTGAACAAGGCCTCTGCCTGGGGAGTTGCCAGGCTGGAGCTTCCCAGCACTGCTCCAGTATCTTGCTCTCCAGCAGCTGGGCCCTCTCCCTCCAGGGCTGGAGAGAGACTCCCCTCAGCTCCTGGCCCAGCCCTCTTATCAGCTGGGCCCTAATTGAGCTGGCCACACCTGTGGTCAACTACTCCCTCAGCTGCTCATCCTAGCCACAGCCCTCTCCAGGGCTGCTTTTAAACCCTGTTCTCCAGGAGTGGGGCAGCCGCCCCACTACAGCTACCTATGCGGATGGTTGAACCTCTGCCATCGGTGTAAGTCGTGTGGGCTGTGCACTGAAGGAGTACGGCACCACCGCTGTAGTGTTTTAAGGTCAAGGTCAGCTCCCAGACTGCTGTGCTGGGCATCACAAAATGGGGAAGAGATGGCCAGCCCTCTGTAGAGATAGAGGTGGTTAGGGACTATTTAGAAAAGCTGGACGTGCACAAGTCCATGGGGCCGGACGAATTGCATCCGAGAGTGCTGAAGGAATTGGCGGCTGTGATTGCAGAGCCCTTGGCCATTATCTTTGAAAACTCGTGGCGAACGGGGGAAGTCCCGGATGACTGGAAAAAGGCTAATGTAGTGCCCATCTTTAAAAAAGGGAAGAAGGAGGATCCTGGGAACTACAGGCTGGTCAGCCTCACCTCAGTCCCTGGAAAAATCATGGAGCAGGTCCTCAAAGAATCAATCCTGAAGCACTTAGAGGAGAGGAAAGTGATCAGGAACAGTCAGCATGGATTCACCAAGGGAAGGTCATGCCTGACTAATCTAATCGCCTTTTATGATGAGATTACTGGTTCTGTGGATGAAGGGAAAGCAGTGGATGTATTGTTTCTTGACTTTAGCAAAGCTTTTGACACGGTCTCCCACAGCATTCTTGTCAGCAAGTTAAGGAAGTATGGGCTGGATGAATGCACTATAAGGTGGGTAGAAAGCTGGCTAGATTGTCGGGCTCAACGGGTAGTGATCAATGGCTCCATGTCTAGTTGGCAGCCGGTGTCAAGTGGAGTGCCCCAGGGGTCGGTCCTGGGGCCCGTTTTGTTCAATATCTTCATAAATGATCTGGAGGATGGTGTGGATTGCACTCTCAGCAAATTTGCGGATGATACTAAACTGGGAGGAGTGGTAGATACGCTGGAGGGGAGGGATAGGATACAGAAGGACCTAGACAAATTGGAAGATTGGGCCAAAAGAAATCTAATGAGGTTCAATAAGGATAAGTGCAGGGTCCTGCACTTGGGATGGAAGAATCCAATGCACCGCTACAGACTAGGGACCGAATGGCTCGGCAGCAGTTCTGCGGAAAAGGACCTAGGGGTGACAGTGGACGAGAAGCTGGATATGAGTCAGCAGTGTGCCCTTGTTGCCAAGAAGGCCAATGGCATTTTGGGATGTATAAGTAGGGGCATAGCGAGCAGATCGAGGGACGTGATCGTTCCCCTCTATTCGACACTGGTGAGGCCTCATCTGGAGTACTGTGTCCAGTTTTGGGCCCCACACTACAAGAAGGATGTGGATAAATTGGAAAGAGTACAGCGAAGGGCAACAAAAATGATTAGGGGTCTAGAGCACATGACTTATGAGGAGAGGCTGAGGGAGCTGGGATTGTTTAGTCTGCAGAAGAGAAGAATGAGGGGGGATTTGATAGCTGCTTTCAACTACCTGAAAGGGGGTTTCAAAGAGGATGGCTCTAGACTGTTCTCAATGGTAGCAGATGACAGAACGAGGAGTAATGGTCTCAAGTTGCAATGGGGGAGGTTTAGATTGGATATTAGGAAAAACTTTTTCACTAAGAGGGTGGTGAAACACTGGAATGCGTTACCTAGGGAGGTGGTAGAATCTCCTTCCTTAGAGGTTTTTAAGGTCAGGCTTGACAAAGCCCTGGCTAGGATGATTTAACTGGGACTTGGTCCTGCTTTGAGCAGGGGGTTGGACTAGATGACCTTCTGGGGTCCCTTCCAACCCTGATATTCTATGATTCTATGATTCTAAGTCTAGACAAGCCCTCAAGCAGATCTTCCAGGAAAGTATCGAGTCTGAGTCTGAAGACATAGGGAGTTCAAGAAGCCACCACTTCCCTTTGCAGTTTGTCCCAATGTTTAATCGCCCTCAGTACTAAATATTTGGCCCTTATTTCCAGCTGGAATTTATCTGGGTTCAGCTTCCAGCCATTGGGTCTTGCTCTGCCTTTCTCGGTTTTACCAATGATTTTCACCCCATGAAAGCCTTGGCTTGATCGTCTTTTTGATAAGTTAAATATCTGATGCCCTTCAAGTCTCTCGCTGTCTGGCATTTTCTCCATCCTCCAATCATTTTTGTGGCTCTTTTCTGCACCCTGTCCAATTTTTCAACATCCTTTTTGAAATCTGGACCTCAGAACTGGACACAGTCGGTTCCACCAAAGCCCTGTGTAGAGGTAAAATCCTTCCCCTGCTCCAACTCACCACTCCCCTGTTTGTGCATCCAAGGATCACATCAGCCCTTTTAGCCACAGCATCGCACTGAGAGTTCATGATGAGTTGGTTTCCACAATGACCCCTAAATCCTTTTCAGGGTTCCTGCTTTCCATAATACAGTGCCCTAGTCTGTGAGTCAGGCCTGCATTCCCTGTTCTGAGAGAATAACTTTTCATGTGACTGTATTAAAACAGTTTGTTTGTGTGGGCCCAGCTCATCAAATGTTCCAGATCAGCCAGTGTGCCTGCCCTGGCCTCCTCATTGTAACCACTCTGCCAATCTTTGGGTCGTCTGCAAAGTTTTTCTGCAGTGATTTTCTATTTCCTTCCAGATCCTTGATGAAAATATTGAATAGCATCAGGCCTAGAACTGATCCTTGCAGAAGCCCACTAGAAAGACCCCGTTTCACCGTCACTGACAATGGCTTTCTGAGATCTGTCAGTTAACCAGTTTTTAATCCACTTTACGGGTGCTCTACTGATATTGCTGACTGTTCATTTTTCATATGAATGTTTTCCTTACTGAATCCAATGTCTCAGAGAAATTGAAGTTTCTTGCATCTGCGCAGTTCCCTTGATCAACCAAACCTGCACTCTCATTAAAGTATGAAATCAGTTGTATTTGACAAGACCTGTTTTCCATAAACCATCTTGTTTACTGGCATTAATTATATTCCTAGACTTTTTTTTAATTAATCCCAGACCAGCTTTTCCATTGTTCCCAAATTTGTAATATCTTTTTTTAATTTCCCCCTTTTTTAAAAATACTTTTCATTTAAGACAGAACTGTCTGTATTTACCCCCCTCCTTTTTATTTTGTTTTGGCTCTGCTGCTGACAGGTTGTGTACTTGTGACGACATTGACATGAACTGGGACTGTATAGATCATTGTTGCAACCAAAGTCCTGTAGTGGCACCAAATCTTGTATAAAGGGAGTCAAATAAGATGTCTAAGACAAGGTTATGGTTTGCTGGTTAGGATTATGTTATGACGTGATTGGAATAACAGAGACTTGGTGGGATAACTCACATGACTGGAGTACAGTCATGGATGGTTATAAACTGTTCAGGAAGGACAGGCAGGGCAGAAAAGGTGGGGGAGTAGCACTATATGTAAGGGAGCAGTATGACTGCTCAGAGCTCCGGTACGAAACTGTGGAAAAACCTGAGTGTCTCTGGATTAAGTTTAGAAGTGTGTGCAACAAGAGTGATGTCATGGTGGGAGTCTGCTATAGACCACCGGACCAGGGGGATGAGGTGGATGAGGCTTTCTTCCGGCAACTCACGGAAGCTACTAGATCGCATGCCCTGATTCTCATGGGTGACTTTAATTTTCCTGATATCTGCTGGGAGAGCAATACAGCAGTGCATAGACAATCCAGGAAGTTTTTGGAAAGCGTAGGGGACAATTTCCTGGTGCAAGTGCTAGGGGAGCCAACTAGGGGGAGCGCTTTTCTTGACCTGCTGCTCACAAACCGGGTAGAATTAGTGGGGGAAGCAAAAGTGGATGGGAATCTGGGAGGCAGTGACCATGAGTTGGTTGAGTTCAGGATCCTGACGCAGGGAAGAAAGGTAAGCAGCAGGATACGGACCCTGGACTTCAGGAAAGCAGACTTTGACTCCCTCAGGGAACAGATGGCCAGGATCCCCTGGGGGACTAACATGAAAGGGAAGGGAGTCCAGGAGAGCTGGCTGTATTTCAAGGAATCCCTGTTGAGGTTACAGGGACAAACCATCCCGATGAGTCGAAAGAATAGTAAATATGGCAGGCGACCAGCTTGGCTTAATGGTGAAATCCTAGCGGATCTTAAACATAAAAAAGAAGCTTACAAGAAGTGGAAGGTTGGACATATGACCAGGGAAGAGTATAAAAATATTGCTCGGGCATGTAGGAAAGATATCAGGAGGGCCAAATCGCACCTGGAGCTGCAGCTAGCAAGAGATGTCAAGAGTAACAAGAAGGGTTTCTTCAGGTATGTTGGCAACAAGAAGAAAGCCAAGGAAAGTGTGGGCCCCTTACTGAATGAGGGAGGCAAGCTAGTGACAGAGGATGTGGAAAAAGCTAATGTACTCAATGCTTTTTTTGCCTCTGTTTTCACTAACAAGGTCAGCTCCCAGACTGCTGTGCTGGGCAACACAAAATGGGGAAGAGATGGCCAGCCCTCTGTAGAGATAGAGGTGGTTAGGGACTATTTAGAAAAGCTGGACGTGCACAAGTCCATGGGGCCGGACGAATTGCATCTGAGAGTGCTGAGGGAATTGGCGGCTGTGATTGCAGAGCCCTTGGCCATTATCTTTGAAAACTCGTGGCGAACGGGGGAAGTCCCGGATGACTGGAAAAAGGCTAATGTAGTGCCCATCTTTAAAAAAGGGAAGAAGGAGGATCCTGGGAACTACAGGCCGGTCAGCCTCACCTCAGTCCCTGGAAAAATCATGGAGCAGGTCCTCAAAGAATCAATCCTGAAACACTTAGAGGAGAGGAAAGTGATCAGGAACAGTCAGCATGGATTCACCAAGGGAAGGTCATGCCTGACTAATCTAATCGCCTTTTATGATGAGATTACTGGTTCTGTGGATGAAGGGAAAGCAGTGGATGTATTGTTTCTTGACTTTAGCAAAGCTTTTGACACGGTCTCCCACAGCATTCTTGTCAGCAAGTTAAGGAAGTATGGGCTGGATGAATGCACTATAAGGTGGGTAGAAAGCTGGCTAGATTGTCGGGCTCAACGGGTAGTGATCAATGGCTCCATGTCTAGTTGGCAGCCGGTGTCAAGTGGAGTGCCCCAGGGGTCGGTCCTGGGGCCCGTTTTGTTCAATATCTTCATAAATGATCTGGAGGATGGTGTGGATTGCACTCTCAGCAAATTTGCGGATGATACTAAACTGGGAGGAGTGGTAGATACGCTGGAGGGGAGGGATAGGATACAGAAGGACCTAGACAAATTGGAAGATTGGGCCAAAAGAAATCTAATGAGGTTCAATAAGGATAAGTGCAGGGTCCTGCACTTAGGATGGAAGAATCCAATGCACCGCTACAGACTAGGGACCGAATGGCTCGGCAGCAGTTCCGCGGAAAAGGACCTAGGGGTGACAGTGGACGAGAAGCTGGATATGAGTCAGCAGTGTGCCCTTGTTGCCAAGAAGGCCAATGGCATTTTGGGATGTATAAGTAGGGGCATAGCGAGCAGATCGAGGGACGTGATCGTTCCCCTCTATTCGACACTGGTGAGGCCTCATCTGGAGTACTGTGTCCAGTTTTGGGCCCCACACTACAAGAAGGATGTGGATAAATTGGAAAGAGTACAGCGAAGGGCAACAAAAATGATTAGGGGTCTAGAGCACATGACTTACGAGGAGAGGCTGAGGGAGCTGGGATTGTTTAGTCTGCAGAAGAGAAGAATGAGGGGGGATTTGATAGCTGCTTTCAACTACCTGAAAGGGGGTTTCAAAGAGGATGGCTCTAGACTGTTCTCAATGGTAGCAGATGACAGAACGAGGAGTAATGGTCTCAAGTTGCAATGGGGGAGGTTTAGATTGGATATTAGGAAAAACTTTTTCACTAAGAGGGTGGTGAAACACTGGAATGCGATACCTAGGGAGGTGGTAGAATCTCCTTCCTTAGAGGTTTTTAAGGTCAGGCTTGACAAAGCCCTGGCTAGGATGATTTAACTGGGACTTGGTCCTGCTTTGAGCAGGGGGTTGGACTAGATGACCTTCTGGGGTCCCTTCCAACCCTGATATTCTATGATTCTATGATTATGCTGTCTTTATGCATGTATCATTTTTGTATTTAAAGATATGAGTATTGGGTCTATGCTGTCTGTATTTCAAACTTGTGCTATGCTTCTGGGTGACACCACAGAAAAGTTGGTGTCAGCTCTGCCTAGCCTGCTTGATGGCCTATTAAGGACCATCAGCTACACAACTGACCCACTGAGAGAAGGCAGACACACCTTGGGACTCAGCCAGGTGTGCAGAGACCTGCCTATGGACAGAACTCTGAGGTGTTTCCAGGCCAGGTGATGAGCAGCTTGTCTTTGGGACAAAGAAAGCAGAGACCATATGGCAGAGACTATAAAAAGCTGCTGCAGCTCCTCCATCTTGTCTTCAATCCTGCTTCTGACCTCTGGAGGGACTTTGCTACACTGAAACTTTGATGTCTTTAACGTCCCTTATCAATTTTCATAACTTCCCATTTGTATTGCTTGCTATCTATTTTCCCTTTTTTCCCATTTGTATATATTGCTTTTTTCCCACATAATTGTTGCCTTCACTTTGCCACTGAACTCGGTTTTTAGCCAAAGTTCTTTACTTCTTTGACTATGGAATCATGATTTTTTAGCTATCGAACAAACTCCCATTTTTCTGTCTAATATTTTCCTCCCAATCAGTTTTCTTGATGATTTTCTTCAGCTTTGGGGAATTAGCCCTTTTGAAGCACTAAGTATCTGTAGATATTACTGGTTGGGAACAGTTCTCTGTTTGTCCAAATGAATGTAATCATTTCTATTCTTTATATTCCTCTCCTTTATCATCTGCCCCTTTCTTTGTCTCTTCTCTAAACTAAACAGTCCCAGACTTTTCAGCTTGTCCGCATATGGCAGCTTTTGCCGTTCTCAGAGCCTGTCTCAGAAATCCCCTTTATATTCCTTTCTTAGAGACTTTTTAGAGGGTGAACAAACCTGAGCACATATCAAGAGCAGGTTATTCTCCATCCCATTTCTTAGGCATCCAAACATTGTCTTTGATTTGTCCACTACCGCAAATGAACAGGTGTTTTGTTAGAATCATAGAATCATAGAATCATAGAATATCAGGGTTGGAAGGGACCCCAGAAGGTCATCTAGTCCAACCCCCTGCTCAAAGCAGGACCAAGTCCCAGTTAAATCATCCCAGCTAGGGCTTTGTCAAGCCTGCTTTGTTGACCTGCTTTCAATGACGCCCAGGTCTTTTCCCTCAGGTGTGTTAGAATAATAGAATATCAGGGTTGGAAGGGACCTCAGGAGGTCATCTAGTCCCACCCCCTGCTCAAAGCAGGACCAATCCCCAACTCATTGGGTGTTCTAGTTGGGATGTTTCCCCTTGGCACATGTCTTGGCAAAGGTTTGGAGTTTTTTTACACTCTCAGATTTTGAGTAACTGGTTGAATAGGGAACTCCCCTACAGCATGGACTTCCTAGCCTGTCTTTCATTGCATTAAGGAACAATGATAGATAACCAGTATTCACACTTGTATTTCCTGCTGATCCCTAGTAAGGTTTCCCACACCAACATGTAGAATTATTGACGTATGGAGCACCATCAAATATGGAATAGGCGTTAGTAGAGTCAGTTCATAATTAATTTCTCTGAATAATGAAAATGTCATTTTTCAGTGTGTGAAGAACGATCGATCAGCTTCCCCCATGAGAACAGCCTCCAGTAGTGCATGTAGTGTCTCATACTAACATTGTCTCTCCATCCAGGCATTTGCACAGTGACCATCACCCTAGTGCCTGGGCACATACAGGAAGTCAGGGGAACATATGGTACATGCAGAAGACACCATTCTGTCTCAGAGTTGGACACCTTCTCCCCTATTCCATGTCAGATTCCAACACAACCGACTTCACCAACCCTTCCACCTTCATCCTGCTGGGCATTCCTGGCCTGGAAGCAGCCCATGTCTGGATCTCCATCCCTTTCTGCACCATGTACGCCATAGCCGTCTTGGGGAAATTCACCATCCTGCTCATTGTGAAGAGGGAGCCGAGTCTCCATAAGCCCATGTATTATTTCCTCTGCATGCTGGCTGTCACTGACCTGATCCTGTCTACATCCATCCTGCCCAAAACGCTGAGCATCTTCTGGTTCAATTCCAGGGAAATAGATTTCAACGCCTCCCTGTCATAAATATAAAGGGAAGGGTAAACACCTTAAAATCCCTCCTGGCCAAAGGAAAAATCCTTTCACCTGTAAAGGGTTAAGAAGCTAGGATAACCTCGCTGGCACCTGACCACAATGACCAATGAGGAGACAAGATACTTTCAAAGCTGGAGGGGGGAGAAACAAAGGGTCTGTCTGTCTGTGTGATGCTTTTGCCGGGGACAGAACAGGAATGGAGTTCCTGTTCAATGGAGTTGAATTAGATTATGATTTCTTTAAATGACTGAGGAAATAGGCCGTGTTGAATAGAATGAATGTCTTTGTGTCTTTTTTGTAACTTAAGGTTTTACCTAGAGGGATTCTCTGTTTTGAATCTAATTACCCTGTAAGGTATTTACCATCCTGATTTTACAGAGGTGATTCTTTTTACCTTTGCTTATATTAAAATTCTTCTTGTAAGAAATTGAATGCTTTTTTCATTGTTCTTAAGATCCAAGGGTTTGGGTCTGTGGTCATCTATGCAAGTTGGTGAGGATTTTTATCAAGCCTTCCCCAGGAAGGGGGGTGCAAGGTTTTGGTGAGGATTTTTGGGGGAAAGACATTTCCAAACAAGGCTTTCCCAGTAAACCCAGTCAAACGTTTGGTGGTGGCAGTAGAAGTCCAAGGGCAAAGGGTAAAATAGTTTGTACCTTGGGGAAGTTTTAACCTAAGCTGGTAAAAGTAAGCTTAGAGGTTTTCATGCAGGTCCCCACATCTGTACCCTAGAGTTCAGAGTGAGGAAGGAACCTTGATACTGCCTCACCTAGATGTACTTCATTCACAGCTTCTTAGAGATGGACTCTGGGATCCTTGTGGCCATGGCTTTGGATCACTATGTGGCCATCTGAGATCCCCTGAGACATCTCACCATCCTGACAAACCCCATGGTGGCCAAGCCTGGCCGTGGTGCTGCATGGCATCATGCTCATACTGCCTTATCCCCTCCTGGCGAGGCAGTGGCCATATTGCAGAACCAATACCATACTCCACATGCACTGTGAGCACATGGCCATGGTGAAGCTGGCCTGTGATGATATCTGGGTCAGTAGTTATTACAGGTTCTCTGTGGCATTCTTGGTGACTGGTCTGGATGTGATTTTTATCACCATTATCCTATATCCAGATTCTCAGAGTCATCTTCAGTCTCCCCACACAGAATGCCCAGCTCAAGACTTTTGGGACTTGCAGTTCCCAGCTCTGTGTCATTTTAGTTTCTTACATCCCAGCTGTCTTCTCCTCCCTCACTCACCGGTTTGGCCACAATGTGGCCCTGCATTTCCACGTTCTCATGGCCAACCCGTACCTTCTAATTCTCTCCATGCTGCACCCCATCATCTATGGCGTGAGGACCAAACAGATTCGGGACAGGCTGCTCCGGCTTCTTATTACTAAGGGAACCTAAAGTTTTCTCCTGGTGCTCTGGCTCTCGGACCGAGCTCCGTGCAGAGCTGGCTGGTGACATGGTGCTGGGCCCTCTTCTCTGAACGACTTACCGGACAATCAAAGAGACATTAAATCCTTTCCTGACCAACTTTAACCATGATTTCAAGGGCTACTTAGGGTCTTGAAAACTCAAGTTATCTGCCAAAACACTAAGCAATCAGCTGACAGGAGCACTGTGTCTAATTCTGAAATAAAAGAAAGAAACTTAAATAAGTATTAGGCCCACTCAGCTCTAATACTAACATGTTCTGACATCTTGTGCCAAGTCACTTAAGGGACACTGGCTAGGATTAAAATACAGGGGCCCTAGAAGGAATGAACAGAACAGGTAATCATCAAGTGATTCATACCCTGTTGCCCTCCTCCAGATTCTGGTAAACAGAAGCTAGGGACACCATCCCTGCCCATCCCAGATAATAGCTATTGATTGACCTATCCCCCATAAATGTATCTAGTTCTTATTGGAATCATGTTATAGTTTTGGCCTTCACAACTTCCCCTGGCAAAGAGTTCCACAGGTTGACTGTGAAAAAATACTTCCTTTTGTTTTTTAAATATGCTGCCAACTAATTCTGTTGGGTGACCCCCTAGTTCATGTGTTATAAGAAGCAATAAATAACACTTCCTTATTTACTTTCTCCACACCTCTCATGGTTTTATAGACCTCTGTCATGTCTCCCCCTTAGTTATCTCTTTTCCAAGCTGAAAAGTCCCATTCTTATTTATCTCTCCTCATATGAAGCTGTTCCATACTCCTAGTCATTTCTGTTGCCTTTCTCTGCACACAGTATTCAAGGTGTGAGTGTACCAAAGATTAATATAGAGGCAATATGATATTTTCTGTTTTATAATCTCTCCCTTTCTTTATGGTTCTCAGCATTATGTTGGTTTGATTGCACTGCACATTGAGCAGATGTTTTAACCCTATTAACAACAATAGATTGTATGAACTTTCGAAATCCTTATGTCTTTGGGCTTTTCCTGAACTCTTCGCTCATGCTTCTTATACCAGGGGGCAATGTAGTAGTAGGATTTTATGTTTGTATTTTATATAAATTAAAGTAAAAAATAAAGAATAATAACATAGCATGAATTAAATGTATTGGTGTATAATTTAATTATATCCTGCCAGCCACCCTTTTTAAATATCAGAAAGGAATGGTCTAATGGGCCATTGGTAAAGATGCATCAGCCAGAATCTGTGTCTGAGTTGATTTCAAGTCAGTAACAGACCTTTTAGGGTCACCACTTTGTTCTAGGTTTAGTATTTTAAAATAAGCAAAAGAATGCAGTAATTGTTTTTCTTGTGCATTGCAATTTGATGTTCCTGTTCAAATGTCCTGTGTAAATCAATTCTGTGTTGTGTGTGGCGCAGGTGGGGAGATGGGGGAGTAACAGCACTCAGAATGGGTGGTTACATAGACTGCTGGGTGGGTGTGACACAGTGGAAATGCACAGTCCTGCCCTGGCTGTGAGAAGTGTGTCCTGGGCCTTTAAGAGCAGATCATGTGTTTGGGAGAACTAGATTGGGGCTAGCGAGAATGGGCCATTGAGTGGCGGCTGCACCAGACACACAGCTGGAAACGCATGGCTCTCCGTTAGCTTTTGCAACTCTGCTTTAGTTCTAATCACGTCTCCCTTCTTCGAGTGCAGACTGAGCCTCCTTCTGATGAATTCCCAGGACAACCCCTGGTACCAGAGGGGAGACGAGAAGAGAGGGCAGAGGTAACAGGGCTGTGGTGAACAATGAAGGAGCCATCCTGGAGATGGAACAACTGAAACCCCCAAGGAGATGAAACTCTCAGGCAATGCAGCAGACTCGGGGAAGAGATTCAGGCAGAGTTTTGAGACAGAGTTTTGGGGCTAGCGAGAATGGGCCATTGAGTGGCGGCTGCACCAGACACACAGCTGGGAGCGCACGTGTGACGTTATTGACATAATCTGTAACCGTATAACACTCTTGCAACCACTGTTATATATTCACAGCAAATATTGTACAAAGGTTGTCATGTGAGGTGTCTATGGGAAGGTTATGATTTACTAATTATGATGATTCTATCTGTATGTGCGTACCATTTGTGTAGCTAAAGTTATGAATATTGGCTATGTCCTCAATGTGTTCTGATTCCAAGAAGCCTTCGTAAAGCATTTGGTCAGCTTCTTGAGAAAGGAATTTTCAAGTTAGGTGCCTGTGGTAAGATGAGGCCCTGAAGCATAAACCCTTCGTATTGGAGGCCCGGTATGAGGCCTGAGCTAAAGTAATGGTCAAGACCTTGCTAACATAAAGCAAAGTTAGGCTGTGAGCCAGAGGCAGACCCTGCTCACAGTAGTTGGCAAGAAGAAGGCTGCTAAAAGCACATAGACACATATAAGCACTAATAAGATGAATGTGTGCCAGGATGGCACCAGAACATCCCAGTACGAACACATCCCACAGAGATAATAAGGAACAGGCAGACCCATCCTAAAGACAGGGTCAAAAGGACAATACGATGAATAGACTTGTTTGTTCGAACCAACCTGTACCGGGGAGAGGCAGCATCCTAATGCGTAGAGGGGCTGTACCTCAATGCGTCAGGAGTGCTGTGTAACCTGTTTGTACCTGTGTATAAGAATGCACCTCTGAGTGGTTGAATTTGTCTGGCCTAGGGAGCAGTGGAGAGTCCTGCCACTGACTGAGCTGGTCCATTGTCGGGGGGCACATATTTGTAGTATGTCCGGTAGAGTCTGCAGGAAACTATTCTCGTGCTTCGTTTGGCAATAAACCTGGCCGGGTGCCTTCGTACCTTGTCAGAGTCTGTGGTCATTGGGGGTTCCCTTGAGGTCTGCTGTGTCAGTGCTCTGCAGAGCAGGTGCAGCAGACAGAGGGAACACGCACGCAGCCAACTGTTATCGTCATTGAACAAGAGCAGAGCACCACACCGGTGACCACTGACTTCAATGCCCAATGAAGAAACACTTAACTGATAATAGACCCTTGAGAGACTCCAATCCACATAAGAAGTCTTCCTGGGGATGTTCAAGATGGCATGTGGGCAATGGCTGCCACCTGCAATTACTTGTGTGTCTTGTGGTTAGCCAGTGGGGTGCAACCAAAGTCCTCTCTGTCTGGCTGGTTTGGTTTGCCTTAACAGTAAAGAAACCCCAGCCTCGGGCTGGAACTGCCCTGCTTTAAGCCATTTGTCCTGAATTGGGTCTTTCAGTTGGGTCCCCCCAGAACCAGCATCGTTACAGTGGTGTAGTTGGCAGGATCCACAGAACCAGGTCAATTAAGCTTTGGGTCAGAACCGCACGCTATTGAAATTTGAATTTTGGTAGTGAGAGTCTGGTTGATTAAAGAGCAGTTGCAATGGGTGAGCAAAGAGCATATGAGGGCCTTGGCAAAAAAGCCCTGAAAGATTTGTGTTCAGAAAAGGAGATAAGCTTTAAAAAGAAAGCTACAAATCAAGGACTGAGAGATCTGTTAATGTCCAGTGATCAGAAGGCAGGAGCACAGCTCTTACCTGATACTACATAGAATATCAGAGTTGGAAGGGACCTCAGGAGGCCATCTAGTCCAACCCCCTGCTCAAAGCAGGACCAATCCCCAACTAAATCATCCCAGCCAGGGCTTTGTCAAGCCTGACCTTAAAAACTTCTAAGGAAGGAGATTCCACCACCTCCCTAGGGAACCCATTCCAGTGCTTCACCACCCTCCTAGTGAAAAAGTTTTTCCTAATATCCAACCTAAACCTCCCCCACTGCAACTTGAGACCATTGCTCCTTGTTCTGTCATCTGGTACCACTGAGAACAGTCTAGATCCATCCTCTTTGGAACCCCCTTTCAGGTAGTTGAAAGCAGCTATCAAATCCCCCCTCATTCTTCTCTTCTGCAAACTGAACAATCCCAGTTCCCTCAGCCTCTCTTCATAAGTCATGTGTTCCAGTCCCCTCATCTTTTTTGTTGCCCTCCGCTGAACGTCTTACAATTTTTCCACATCCTTCTTGTAGTGTGGAGCCCAAAACTGGACACAGTACTCCAGATGAGGCCTCACCAATGTCGAATAGAGGGGAACGCTCATGTCCCTCAACCTGTTGGCAATGCCCCTACTTATACAGCCCAAAATGCTGTTAGCCTTCTGGGCAACAAGGGCACACTGTTGACCCATATCCAGCTTCTCATCCACTGTAACCCCTAGGTCCTTTTCTGCAGAATGCTGCCTAGCCACTCGGTCCCTCGTCTGTAGCCATGTATGGGATTCTTCAGAAGCAGAACCGAAGCTGCAGAAGCAATTAGAATGCAAAAGGCAGCAAATAAACTGCAACTGGAGCATGAACAGAAACTAGCAGACAGTTGATTGCTGGAAAGGATGGCCCAGCTAGAGAAAGAAGTTAAGGAAAGGAAGGCTAAATTGGAAAAAGAAGCTGATGAAAGAGAGGAAAGGGCTTGTAGAAGGGAAATGGAACAACTGGCTGCTGAGGAGAGGGTTTCCAGACTTAGGCTGCAAGTCAAAAGAGCAAGGGAAGAACAACTGAAATTGTATCATCTTGGAAGTCCAGTTGATAATAAGGTTGATATGTTGTATACTCTAAGCAGCTATCCAGGTGTAAAGAAATGTACCCCAACACTGGCACCTTTTATGTAAATGCTTTTACTGTGAGTTCAGTAGAAGGTGACCCCATAAACTGTGCCAGTGTTCTGTATGGGAGTGGAAATGAAAAATTCATAGAGAGTGTAAAAGTCAATGGTAAAAGCTGTTTAGGGCAAATTATGCCTTCTTACATCACTCTTGTTAATGCAGATCTTGTCAAAGAGGAAGATTACTTACCAAATCAGAGTGTGAATGTTGTAGTCCTCTGTGAGTTTACTGTAAGCATGCCTTTAGCCAGAATCCACCTTGAATGGAATGGTTATTAAGTATGAAGTGATAGCTGGTGTAAGGAAGTTATTGCCTAAAGATCATTTGATTGGGGAAAATATTAAAGCTTTGTTCACTCCAGGTAACCAGTCACAGGAAAGAAATAATCTTAAACCTGTGTCTATTATGGGCAATGATTTGCCTGGGGAGGGTTTCTCCAAATGTTTGTCTGAGGAAAAGAACTGTTTGTCTGTGAATGAAGTTTCTGAAGGTCTGTCTAATGTCTCAGAAGTGAATCTGGAATTAGATCAAGCACAGAAAGAACTCATTGGTCAGGACAATGTTTCTCAGGAGCAGATTAAAGTGGATGGTGAGGCTAAAGCCCTAACTGCGGAAGGAAAGGGTAGATTTTTGATGGGTGATGGATTGTTGGCTAGTACAGCTTATAAAAGTGAACCTGAAAAGGGTAACTGTGATTTGCTGGAAGTAGCTCAGGGTAGTGAGAAGAGCAGCAGTTTATCTGTGGGGAGTGGCCATGTGCCTGGTAAGGAAAGTCTGGATGAGCCTAGGCAGCCTTGTGAGCTGATGGCTTTGTTTAGTCAGCAGGGTGGGAAGGTGAGGAGAGTGGAAGATGAATGTCCCTGCACCTTACCTGTTAGCTGGGTGGAGAATTGGGACAGTGAAGGAAACGTGCCTGTGTCTATCAGAGGTATTGACTTGCCTGTGGAGGGAGCTACCCCGGTCACCAAGCAGTTGTCTGTGAACAGCCCTGTGTGCTGGGACTGGGGAATGAGATCCCAAGCTGTGTGTCTGGGAAAGGAGAAAGTGTGTCCGGCTCTTCTTTGTCTATGGAGCAGACAGAAGGGGCCTTTCAGCCTGTGATGGTGGAGGATAGTGCAATTGTCTCAGTTGGTTCTGGATTCAGCTAAATCCCAGGAAGGGAATGGTCCTAAGTTTGTGTCTGCTCGGGAAAATGGCACAGTAACTAGGTTGCATCCAGTTAGTGTCTATGTAAAATCCCAGAGACCAGACAATTCTGGTGTTTGTATTTTGCCTGTTGCTAATGTGTGGCTGGAGAGGGGTGTAGCAACTCTGTCTGATCAGGGCACAAGGAGAGCAGAAAGGTGATTTAATTGTGTTGCTGACTGTTGATGTGGAAACTTATGTCAAGAAGAAAAAGATTCCTGAACTTGTGTGTGGCAAAGGGAAGGAGAATGCTTCTGACTTTTTATCTAGTGAGTTTATAAATTTCCCAGAAAGGAGATTGTGTAGGAATCCACCTGATGGGCCAAAGGTGATCCTGGATGTGAGTAAGACCCGGAAAGAGTCTGTTGTTGCTTAGGGAAGTGTTTCTTTAGAGCAAGCCCTAGGTGAAGAGGGTAAGGGCAGAATTTCTTTGAGGGGGGAATTGTAAAGCTCCTGGGGAAAGGAATCCTCCTAGTAATCTTTGCAAGCAGTTTACTGCAGCAAAATGGTTTCTGTTGTACATTGGTACAGCTTCTAACCCAATACTTGCTGTAGCAAGACAGAAGCAAGGATGGGGAGCTCTTGGTATGCAGTCAGTGATGTTTGTGTCATCCCTTCCTGCATCAATTTGCATTTGGGATTTGACGTTGACATAATCTGTAACAATATAGATCACTGTTGCAACCACTGTTATATATTTGCAGCAAATATTGTACAAAGGTTGTCGTGAAAGGTGTCCATGGAAATGTTATGGTTTGCTGGTTTATGATTATGCTGTCTGTATGTGTGTATCATTTTTGTAGTTAAAGTTATGAATATTGGATATGTACTTGTATCTCAATGTGTTTTGATTCCAAGAAGTCTTCATAAAGCATTTGGTCAGCTTCTTGAAAGGAATTTGCCAGTTAAGTGCCCAATCAAGAAACTGTTAACTCACAATAGACCTTGGGAGACTCCAATCCACATAAGAAGTCTTCCTGGTGACGTTCAAGATAGCATGAAAGCAATGGCTGCCGCCTGTAAAGAACTAAGTCATGCATGGACATATGACTTGCCCATGTGACTCCAAATTCCATTTTGTGGTAATTTTCCACTGTAAGAAAAAAGAGGTGTTCTTACACCTGGAGAAGATTATAAAAGGCTCCTGCCTCCTCTCCATCTTGTCTTCAGTCCTGGTTCATATCTCTGGAGGGACTTTGCTACAAACTGAAGCTCTGAACAAAGGACAGAATGACCCATCCCAGGTTTGGATGGACTCCAGAGACTTGATTTGAACCTGCAGTTTATTCCATCACTGCTACAAGCCTGAACCAAGAACTTTGCCAGCAGAAAATTACAATTTTCTTAAACAGTGCAGGACTTGAGGCAGTGGATATCTTTACTATCCTGCAACTCAGGGTTAGTTAACACTGGCACTTCAGTCAGTAAAATGTTTGTTGATCAGCGGTGTGAAAAAACACACCTCGGTCCAACAAAGGCACCGGTGTGGACAGCGCTAAGTCAGTGGGAGATGCTCATTGGGGGTAGTTTAATTCTGCTGTCGGGAGAGCTCTGTCCCATCACCATAGAGTGGCTAGGTGGGGGAGTGGCGCAGATGCAGCGATACAGCTGTGCCGTTGTAAGGTGTGTAGTGTAGACATGGCCTCAGGCAGGCAGAGGAGCCAGTTATTACATGTTTTGCAGATATTTGAAGAGCCTTGCGTGGTGCAAAAGAGAAAAACATTCCAAGGGTAAAATTTCACTTTAGAAGACACAAGTAAGGCGAGTTCTGTAAAGAATTCCCAACAGATGTAAGTGGGAGAACTTTCCCGCTCTTGTGGGGAACTTCCCTGACTTATACCCATCCCGATGCAAAGTGTGGCAGAGTCCTCATAACTCCGGCAAGGCTGGGCCCAGGATTCCTGGGGGGCTCAATCCCCAACCTTGTTGAGGTCACTTAGGACAGGGACTAGGGTGTCCCCACTCCGGGGTGCTCTCTCCACTCCAGGCGCTTACCTGACCACACATCATCGCAGATAGTTTAAGCAAATAGTTTTTGTTAAACAGCAACCAATTAAAAAAAGTTAGGATAAAATGGGAAAGGTTAAAGGAAACCCCGTCACCCTGCTCTGTGGCATGGGGGAACCCCAAACAGCCGTGGCTGGATGTCAGGGCAGTTCACAGCCTGTCCCTCACTCATCCCAGGCCCCTGCCCACACCTGGGCTGTGCTATCCTGGTGGTGGTCACACACCTCACGCTCTAGGTGGCAGGACCCTTCTCCCCAACATCAGCTCCCCTGAGGGGGTTTCAAATCACCCTCTTTGTGCAGTCTGCAAGGCCTTTTGCCTCTGCTCAGGTTCCCCTCACTCTCAGCAGCTTCTTCCTGCACGTAGCTCCAGACTGCTCCAGCCCCAGCTCCCAGCCCCACTCTTCTTCCAGTGCAGCTCCCTGGGCTGCTTCCCTGGCTCTGGCTATGGTCGCTTTGCTCCCAGCACTCACCTGTCTGAAGACGAGGACCAAGACCTTGAACTTGACATGATGTTCTCTGGGAAGCCGGTGTAGAGCGTGGAGGACAGGTCTGATGGGCTCGCAGTAGCCTGTGTTGCTGAGGAGACTCTCTGCAGCCTTCGGTACTAGTTGGAGTTTTGTAAGCAGTGAAGGTATCATTGTGATGTTCCCCTCTGCTAGGTCCCTCCAGTCCTTCACTCTGGGAGCCAGCCTTACCCTGCTCTGCTGGGAGAACCCCCACTCCTGAGCTGTTCACACACAGCCTCTGCATGTAAGCTGCTCCTTGGATTGTGCAACCGAATGACACTAGCCAAGAGCGCCGGTCCCAGACAACCCTAGGAACCTCCGTTTTGCAGTGTCCAGTTATGCCAACTGGACACTGCAAGCTCATATGAGTTTGTCAATTTAACAAAGAAATTAATATGTACCAGGCTTGTTATCGCAAGGGGAGACTTTGACATGCTTCAAACCAAACACACTGCTTCAGGTAGAACAAACAAACAGATTTATTAACTAGAAAGATAGATTTTTAAATGATTATAAGTCAAAACACAACAAATCAGATTTGGTCAAATAAAAGCAGAATTCATTCTAAGCTGATCGTAACACTTTCTGTGCCCTTACAAACTTAGATGTGTCTCACTGCAGGCTGGCTAGTTGCCCTTCAGCCAAGCTCTCCCCTTTGATCAGAGGTTCAGTTCCTTGTTGTGGTGTCTGTAGATGGAGGTGGAAGAGAGAGGAAGAGCCTGGCGTCTCTTCCTTTTATCATGTCCTTTCCTCATTCTTGGCTTTGCCCCACCCCACCCCCTTCAGAATCACGTGAGAATTACTGAGTCTCTCCAAGCAAGGTTGAGCAATTCCTCTCATGTGGCCTCATGCAGGTGAGTCATTGCACTATAGCTCCCTTTCTGGACAATGACAGGTTTCAGAGTAGCAGCCGTGTTAGTCTGTATTCACAAAAAGAAAAGGAGTACTTGTGGCACCTTAGAGACTAACAAATTTATTAGAGCATAAGCTTTTGTGAGCTACAGCTCACTTCATCAGATGCATTCGGTGGAAAATACAGAGGGGAGATTTATATACACACACACACACACACACACACACACACAGAGAACATGAAACAATGGGTTTATCATACACATTGTAAGGAGAGTGATCACTTAAGATAAGCTATCACCAGCAGCAGGGGGGGAAAGGAGGAAAACCTTTCATGGTGACAAGCAAGGTAGGCTAATTCCAGCAGTTAACAAGAATATCAGAGGAACAGTGGGGGGTGGGGTGGGGGGGGAGAAATACCATGGGGAAATAGTTTTACTTTGTGTAATGACTCATCCATTCCCAGTCTCTATTCAATCCTAAAAGTTAATTGTATCCAGTTTGCAAATTAATTCCAATTAACTTTTAGGATTGAATAGAGACTGGGAATGGATGAGTCATTACACAAAGTAAAACTATTTCCTCATGGTATTTCTCTCCCCCCCACCCCACCCCCCACTGTTCCTCAGATGTTCTTGTTAACTGCTGGAAATATCCTACCTTGCTTGTCACCATGAAAGGTTTTCCTCCTTTCCCCCCCTGCTGCTGGTGATAGCTCATCTTAAGTGATCACTCTCCTTACAGTGTGTATGATAAAACCCATTGTTTCATGTTCTCTGTGTGTGTATATAAATCTCCCCTCTGTATTTTCCACCAAATGCATCCGATGAAGTGAGCTGTAGCTCACGAGAGCTTATGCTCTAATAAATTTGTTAGTCTCTAAGGTGCCACAAGTACTCCTTTTCTTTCTGGACAATGGCTGTTGATGGGTTGTTTGACACCCTGCCAGGTCTTTGGTTACTTTCCTTGCTGTTGTCTCTGGGGAGCTAATATCTGGCTGATTCCCCCAACTTACAACATGTTTAATGACAGTCAGAAGACCAAATTCTCATAACTTCACATGCATCAATGATATACATATATGGACAGAGAAATAACTTTCAGCAGATCAAAATACTTCTCCTGATACCTTGTGTCATGCTTTATACATAAGATCACAATTATATGAAATTGAGGAATATGGGGGCTACGGCACTCTCCCCCAAGATATAGAATGTCACAGGAGGGAGGTGAAAATGATCCAGCAAGTGACGGGGAGGGGAACAGAGGAGCCAGTGACAGGGGTGGGGCCTTGGGGGGAAGAGGTAAAGCAGGGTCAGAGCCTTAGCACAAGAGATGGGCAAGGGGTGGGGTTTTGGGGGTCCAGATGCCAGCAATTAGAGATGTGGCAACCCACTGAATTGTACATAGACGTATTTCCCAGTTTGTCATGCTCAAACAGCACAGTAAGGTCAGGAAAGGATTTAATGACTCTTTGACTGTCCTGTAAATGATTGAGGGAAGAGGGCCCAGCACCATGTCACCAGCTAGCTCTGCACAGAGCTCGGTCTGAGTGCCGGAGCACCAGGAGAAAACTTTACATCCCTTTATGAGTAAGTAGCCAGAGCAGGCTGTCCTGGATCTGTTTGGTCCTCACCCCATAGATGATGGGGTGCAGCATGGGGGGCACCAGGAGGTTCACGTTAGCAATGAGAACGTGGAAATGCAGGGCCACATTGTTGCCAAATCGGTGCATGAGGAAGGAGAAGATAATTGGGATGTAAGAGGCTAAAATGACAAATAGGTGGGAGCTGCAGGTCCCAAAAGTCTTGAGCCGGGCGTCCTTTGTGGGGAGGCTGAAGATGGCCCTGAGAATCTGGATATAGGACATGGCAATAAAAATCACATCCAGACTCATCACCACGAATGCCACAGAGAGGCTGTAGTAACTACTGATGCGGACATCAGCACAGGCCAGCTTCATGACGGCCATGTGCTCACAGTACGAGTGGGGGATAATGTTGGTTCTACAATATGGAAACTGCCTTACCAGGAAGGGATAGGGCAGTATGATAATGATGCCACGCAGCACCACGGCCAGCCCAATCCTGGCCACCATGGGCTTTGTCAGGATAGCGGAATGTCTCAGGGGATCACAGATTGCTACATAGCGATCCAAAGCCATGGCCACGAAGATCCCAGACTCCATCGCTGAGACACAGTGAATGAAGTACATCTGGGTGAGGCAGACACTGAAATCGATCTCCCTGGAATTGAACCAGAAGATGCTCAGCATTTTGGGCAGGGTGGACGTGGAGAGGACCAAGTCGCTGACGGCCAACATGCAGAGGAAATAATACATGGGCCCATGGAGACTCGTCTCCCTCTTCACAATCAACAGGATGGTGAAGTTCCCGAAGACGGCAATGGCGTACATGGTGCAGAAGGGGATAGAGATCCAGACATGGGCCGTCTCCAGGCCAGGAATGCCAAGCAGGATGAAGGTGGAGGACTTGGTGAAGTCGGTTGTGTTGGAATCTGACATGGAGTAGGGGAGAAGGTGTCCTACTCTGAGGCAGAACGGTGTCTCCTGCATGTACCATATATTCACCAGACTTCTGTATGTGCCCAGAGTCAAGGGAGATGGTCACAGTACAAATGCCTAGTGGAGAGACAATGTTAATATGAAATACTACATGTACTGCTGGAGGCTGTTCTCATGGGTGAAGCAGATTGGTCTCTCTTCACACACTGAAAAATGACATTTTCATTATTCAGAGAAATGAATTATGAACAAGTGACCCTACTAATGCCAATTCTGTATTTGATGGCGCTCCATGTGTCAATAATTCTAAATGTCATGGTGTGTGAAATCTTAATAGGCATCAGCAGGAAACACGAGTTTGGATACTGGTTATCCAAGCATTGTTTCTTAATGCAATGAAAGCCAGGCTAGGGAGTCCATGCTGTAGGGAGTTCTCCATTCACCCGGTTGCTCGAAATTTGAGAGTGAAAAAATCCAAACCTTTGCCAAAACATTGCCAGGCAGAAACATCCCGACCAGAACACACCTCAGGGAAAAGACCTGGGTGTCATTGATAGCAGATCAACAAAACACCTGCTTATTCACAGTAGTGGCCTGTCAAGGTTCCTTCCCCACTCTGAACTGTAGGGTACAAATATGGGGACCTGCATGTAAGACCCCCTAAGCTTATTCTTACCAGCTTAGGTTAAAAACTTCCTCAAGGTACAAACTTTGCCTTGGCCTTGAACCCTATGCTTCCACCACAAAGTGTGTTAAACAAAGAATAGGGAAAGAGCCCACTTGGAGACATCTTCCCCCCAAGCCCAACACCCCCTTTCCTGGGGAATGCTTGATAAAAATCCTCACCAATTTGCATAGGTCAACACAGACCCAAACCCTTGGATCTTAAGAACAATGAAAAAGCAATCAGGTTCATAAAAAAAGAATTTTAATTAAGGAAAAAGTAAAAGAATCACCTCTGTAAAATCAGGATGGTAAATACCTTACAGGA
This sequence comes from Dermochelys coriacea, assembly GCF_009764565.3. Classification (NCBI taxonomy): domain Eukaryota; kingdom Metazoa; phylum Chordata; order Testudines; family Dermochelyidae; genus Dermochelys; species Dermochelys coriacea. The sequence goes on from NC_050068.2 coordinate 884,817, forward strand.
TATTCAGATTCAAAACACAGAGAATCCCTCTAGGCAAAACCTTAAGTTCCAAAAAGACACAAAAACAGGAATATACACTCCATTCAGCACAGACATTAAACAAAAGAAAATCTAACGCATTTCTAGCTAGATTACTTACTAATTTAACAGAAGTTCTGAAGAACATTCCTGACCTGGTTCCGGCAAAAGCATCACACAGACAGACAGACCCTTTGTTTCCCCCTCCCTCCAGATTGGAAAGTATCTTGTCTCCTCATTGGTCATTTTCATAAATGATCTGGAGGATGGTGTGGATTGCACTCTCAGCAAATTTGCGGATGATACCAAACTGGGAGGAGTGGTAGATACGCTGGAGGGGAGGGATAGGATACAGAAGGACCTAGACAAATTGGAGGATTGGGCCAAAAGAAATCTAATGAGGTTCAATAAGGATAAATGCAGGGTCCTGCACTTAGGATGGAAGAATCCAATGCACCGCTACAGACTAGGGACCGAATGGCTCGGCAGCAGTTCTGCGGAAAAGGACCTAGGGGTGACAGTGGACGAGAAGCTGGATATGAGTCAGCAGTGTGCCCTTGTTGCCAAGAAGGCCAATGGCATTTTGGGTTGTATAAGTAGGGGCATAGCGAGCAGATCGAGGGACGTGATCGTTCCCCTCTATTCGACACTGGTGAGGCCTCATCTGGAGTACTGTGTCCAGTTTTGGGCCCCACACTACAGGAAGGATGTGGATAAATTGGAAAGAGTACAACGAAGGGCAACGAAAATGATTAGGGGTCTAGAGCACATGACTTATGAGGAGAGGCTGAGGGAGCTGGGATTGTTTAGTCTGCAGAAGAGAAGAATGAGGGGGGATTTGATAGCTGCTTTCAACTACCTGAAAGGGGGTTTCAAAGAGGATGGCTCTAGACTGTTCTCAATGGTAGCAGATGACAGAACGAGGAGTAATGGTCTCAAGTTGCAATGGGGGAGGTTTAGATTGGATATTAGGAAAAACTTTTTCACTAAGAGGGTGGTGAAACACTGGAATGCGTTACCTAGGGAGGTGGTAGAATCTCCTTCCTTAGAGGTTTTTAAGGTCAGGCTTGACAAAGCCCTAGCTGGGATGATTTAACTGGGACTTGGTCCTGCTTTGAGCAGGGGGTTGGACTAGATGACCTTCTGGGGTCCCTTCCAACCCTGATATTCTATGATTCTATGATTTTGGTCAGGTGCCAGCGAGGTTATCCTAGCTTCTTAACCCTTTACAGGTGAAAGGTTTTGCCTCTGGCCAGGAGGGATTTTATAGTTCTGTAAACAGAAAGGTGGTTACCCTTCCCTTTATATTTTTCCCAGTAGTGGCCAAATAAAAGACAATGTTTAGGTGCTCTGAAAAGTCTAGGACTGTTTAGTTTAGAGAAGAGACAAAGAAGGGAGCAGATGATAGAGGAGAACAAAATAAAAGAATGGAACAGATTCAAACATTCAACTGGAGAAACAGAGAACCGTTCCCAACTGTTAATAGCTATCTACAGATACCCTTCAAAAGGGCTAATTCCCCAAAGCTCAGGAAATTAACAGCAAAACAGATTGGGAGGAAAATATTCAACAGAAAAATGGGAATGAAAATTGGGAATTGATCAAGGGTTCTGCACAGATGCAATAAACTTCAATTTCTCTGAGGCATTTGATTTAGTAGGGAAAAACATTCAGGTGAACACTCTACAATATCATTAGAGCACATGTAAAATGTACTAAAAACTGGCTAAGTGACGGATCTCAGAATGCTATTGTCAAGGGGCCAGTGTCAGCAAATGGGGTTGTTCCCAATGGGGTTCTGCAGGGATCAGTTCTAGGCCTGATGCTATTCAATATTGTCATCAAGGATCTGGAAGCAAATAGCAAATCACTGCAGATAAAATTTGTGGATGACCTGAAAATTGGCAGAGTGGTTATAATACAGTCACATGCAAAGTGATCCTCTTGGAACAGGCAATGCAGGTCCGACCCACAGACTAGGGCACTGTATTATGGACGCTGGGACCCTGAAAAGGATCTAGGGGTCACTGTGGAAGCCCAACTCATTGTGAGCTCCCAGTGTGATGCTGTGGCCAAAAGGGCTGATGTGATCCTTGGATGCAGAAACAGGGGAGTAGTGAGTTGAAGCAGTGTAAGGATTTTACCTCTGCACAGGGCATTGGTGAAAGCGACTGTGTCCCATTCTGGGGTCCGCATTTCAAAAAGGAAGTTGAAAAATTGGAGAGGGTGCAGAAAAGAGCCACAAGAATGATTGGAGGATGGAGAAAATGCCAGACAGTGAGAGACTTAAAGGGCATCAGATATTTAACTTATCAAAAAGACGATCAAGCAGAGACTTTTATGGGGTGAAAAACATTGGTAAAGCAGAGAAAGGCAGAGCAAGACCCAATGGTTAGAAGCTGAAGGCAGACAAATTCCAGCTGGAAATCAGGGCCAAATGTTTGGCACTGAGGGTGATTAACCATTGAAACAAACTGTGAAGGGTAGTGGTGGATTCTACAACTCCCCATGTCTTCAGATCCAGACTGGACACTTTTCTAGAAGATCTGCTTGAGGGCTTCTCTATACTTAAAACACTACAGCAATGCTACCTTAGCATTTCAATCTAGACACGACTCACACTGACAGCTGGGGTTCTCCTGTCAGTGTAGGTGATCCACCTCCCCGAAAGGTGGTAGCAAGGTTGATGGAAGAACTCTTCCGTTGACCTCCTACTGTCTATACCAGGGTTAGGTTGATACAGCACATCCTTCAGGAGTGTGGATTATTTTGCTCTTGCAAAGAAAGCAAATGCATTTTTGGGTGGCATTAACGGAGACATAGCATGCAAGACATGGTAGGTGATACTAAAACTCTACTCAGTGCTGGTTAGGCATCAGTTGAAGCACTGTGTCGAGTTTGGATCACCAGTGATTAGGAAGGATGTAGAGAAACTTGAAATGACCAGAGACAGGTGACAAAAATGATGAAAGGGATAGAATTCAAGCCATATGAGCAAGGGCTGAAGGAACTGGCTATGTTTAGTTTGGAAAAGAGGAGATTGAGTGGGACATGGCAGCAGTCTTCAAATACTTGAAAGGCTGCCATAAAAAAGACGGAGAAAAGTTGTTCCCTCTTGCACAGAGGACAGGACAAGAGGCAATGGGTTCAAACTACCTCATAGCAGATTTAAATTAAATGCCAGGATAAACTGCCTAAATGTAGGAACAGGAGGACAATGGAACAGACGCCTAGGGAAGTCATGGAGGCTCCTTTACTGCAGGTTTTCTAAAGGAGGCTGGAGAGTCATCTGTCCTGGATGGCTTAGACACAACAAATCCTGAATCTTCGAAGCAGGTTAGACAAGCTAACCCTTGCAGTCCCTTCTCATCCTGTGGCTCTATGAATCTAGGATGTAGAATCCTAGTGTAGAACATGCCTTAGTCAAACACAAGTCTTTGGGCTCAATACAGGGGTAACTGGGTGAAATTTAGTGGCCTCTGTTATATAGAAGATCAGACTGGATGATCTAATGGTCTTTTCTGACCATAAACCCTATGAATCTATGAATAAAGAAAGTAGGTCAGGCATTTATATTTACTCTGTCTCACAACACCCGAACAAGGGAACATTCAATAACATCGAAAGTCTGAATGTATAACACTGATGAAAGAAAACTGTTTACATAATCCATAGTTGGCCCGTGGAACTCCTTGCCACAGATGTTACTGGAGCAAAGTGTTTAGCTGAATGGGATTTACAAATGGATTGGCCATTGTAGGTGGTGCTGGTGGCACCATGGTTAGATAAGTCTGTCTGACACCTTCAATTAGGAGACCTGATTTTCAGTTGCTTATAAGTTTGCCAATCTTTAAGCGTTTGGACTGAAATTTCCCATGCTGGGTGTCTGCTGCCGGCTGAATTGTTTTTTGAAAGTTTCAGACATAACAGATCAGCCGACTTCTCAAATGAAGATAGGAGAGGAGATGTCTTGCCCATGCTGAAAAATTCTTATAGTTGTTCCAGTGAGGAGCCCTAGCACCTCCATGCTTTCCAGAGATTAAAAGTCAGGTAACAGCCCCACCCATTAACAGCCAGATCCCTGAGATGCAACAGCAGGAGGTGACAGTGTCTGTGCATTAACAGACAGCTGGCTCCTGAGGTCATTAATCAGTTTTTACTTCACAGGGAGTTTTGCCTCAGTGAGGCCACAGCCATGTATGGACTATGGCCTCAGAATTTGGCCTTGTATTGTCCATCTACTGACACCTTTTATCCTGAATGATCCCCTGTGCCACTGAAATGCAGCCACCTCAGGGCTGGAGGCCATCAACCGGGGAGGCACAGCAAAGAGGGACATTTTGGCCCATGATACTGGATCAAACTCATCCCCGTGGCAAAAGTCCTGCGATGTTCAATGGCTGCACAGAGCGGAAAGGACCCCAGACCTATTCTCTGTCCCATCACATCCATGTTGCACTGGGTTTGTCGAGGAGGTGAGCTCCTCAGCAAGAGTTGGTACCTGTAAATTCTGAGACAGAAGTGTCTTTCCTGGGAATCCCCCTCAGGTAGCCGTGCCCCACACCGCTCTCAGCCCAGCAACTACAGCAACATCCCACACTGAGAGCTGAGACAGGGGTCTGCACCGTTTATAATTTAGCTCTGTGTAACCCCAGGGGGGTTTGCTCAGCCTCTAGGGGAGAAGTGGCATCTGGATATAAACTGGCTAGAGACCGGAGACACTCTCGGCAATGTCTCTCTTTTGATGTCTGCGCTTCTGTGCTCTTTAACCATCTTTAGGAGTAAAGAGTAATTAGGGACCTTCCCAAAGGGAGATGAGAACTCTTCAGCTCTGTGCTCAGAGAGGAATTGGCTGCTCTGTGTATTTGTGTATATTTAAAAATTATTCTTGATTAGTAAGAAAACTAGGGATAATGCCTAGATCTCCCAAGCGTCTGATACCCTGTAAATAACCAGGATATCTGGATAGATTGTAGAAGGACAGATCTGGAGACTATGGGGAGACAGAAGCAGTCTCTGCAGGTACACAGGGCTGTTGCTAAGGGATCACAGATCACTAATTCTCATCTAAAACTGTGACCATACTAGGCAGCACCTTTCATTGAAGGTTCTTCAAAACACTGAGCAAAGGAAAGTCACTATGAACATATCCCCATTATGCAGACAAGTAAACTGAGGCATGGGGAGAGATGAAGTGGCCAAGGTCTCACAGAGATTGAGTGGCAGGATGACAGACAGAACCCAGGAGTCCTGACATCCCTGCCATAAGTACAGTCTCTCCACCACACCAACAGGGAAATGGACTCCAGCTCTGGCAGGGGCTGTCCGTTGGGTGGGATGTAGAGGAAAGTCTGGTAGAGGGAGTCTGAGCCTTCGCCATCTTCTGAAGGTGAATCTGAGGTTTTCAGAACTAGATGGAGTTTGTGAGCTCCCTGCTCCTGTGAGGTGTGAACTCCAGGACTCCACTTCCACTCCCACTCAGAAACCTGCCAACACATCATAGTCCCTGTGGTCACTTCAGGGGAACAGACTCAGTAAAAGCAACACCAACAGAATGTTCCTGTGGATAGAGGGCAGCCAGAGGCCTTGTGTCGTTGTACCTCTTAATGTTTTATGGAAATATGCTTATCAATGTTAATATACATAACTGGAATATGTTTTATGCTACTGTCAAGGTTCCTTCCCCACTCTGAACTCTAGGGTACAGATGTGGGGACCTGCATGAAAGACCCCCTAAGCTTATTCTTAACAGTTTAGGTTAAAACTTACCCAAGGTACAAACTTTGCCTTGGCCTTGAACAATATGCTGCCACCACCAAGCGATTTAAACAAAGAACAGGGAAAGAGCCCACTTGGAGACGTCTTTTCCCAAAATATCCCCCCAAGCCCTGCACCCCCTTTCCTGGAGAGACTTGATAATAATCCTCACCAATTGGTATAGGTGAACACAGACCCAAACTCTTGGATCTTAAGAATAATGAAAAAGCAATCAGGTTCTTAAAAGAATAATTTTATTTAAAGAAAAGGTAAAAGAATCACCTCAGTAAAATCAGGATGGTAAATACTTTACAGGGTAATCAGATTCAAAACATAGAGTATTCCTCTAGGCAAAACCTTAAGTTCCAAATAGACACAAAAACAGGAATACACATTCCCTCCAGCACAGCAAATTTCACAAGGCAAAAAAACAAAAGAAAATCTAATATATTTTCTAGCTAGATTATTTACTAATTTTACAGGAGTTGGAAGGCTTGCATCCTTGATCTGTTCCTGGCAAAGCTATCACACAGACAGACAAAACCCTTTGTCCCCCCATCCAGATTTGAAAGTATTTTGTCCCCTCATTGGTCATTTTGGTTCAGGTGCCAGCGAGGTTACCTTAGCTTCTTAACCCTTTACAGGTGAAAGAATTTTGCCTCTAGCCAGGAGGGATTTTATAGCACTGTCAAGGTTCCTTCCCCACTCTGAACTCTAGGGTACAGATGTGGGGACCTGCATGAAAACCTCCTAAGTTTATTTTTACCAGCTTAGGTTAAAACTTCCCCAAGGTACAAACTATTTTACCTTTTGCCCTTGGACTTTCGCTGCCACCACCAAACATCTAACTGGTTTTATATTATTAGGAAAGAGTCCGTTTGGAAACATCTCCCCCCCCAATCCTCCCAAACATTCTCCCCCTTTCCTGGGGAAGGTATGATAAAAATCCTCACCAATTTGCACAGGTGACCACAGACCCAAACTTGGATCTTAAGAACAATGAAAAAGCAATCAGGTTCTTAACAGAAGAATTTTAATAGAAGAAAAAGTAAAAGAATCACCTCTGTAAAATCAGGACAGTAAATACCTTACACGGTAATTAGATTCAAAACATAGAGAATCCCTCTAGGCAAAACCGTAAGTTCCAAAAAGACACAAAAACAGGAATATCCATTCATTCAGCACAGCTTATTTTCTTAGCCATTTCAAGAAATCATAATCTAACGCATCTCTAGCTAGATTATTTACTAAATTTTAAGGCTCCATTCCTGTTCTGTCCCCAGCAAAAGCATCACACAATCAGAGAGAGAGGCTTTGTTTCTCCCTTCCCCCAGCTTTTGAAAGTCTCTTGTCTCCTCATTGGTCCTTTGGTCAGATACCAGCGAGGTTATCCTAGCTTCTTAACCCTTTACAGGTGAAAGGGTTTTTCCTCTGGCCAGGAGGAATTTTAAGGTGTTTACCCTTCCCTTTATTTTTATGACAAGCACTTTATACAGAAAGGTGGTTACCCTTCCCTTTATATTTATGACAGCTACATATACCGTGCAACATATCTCTGCAAAGGTTATGATCTACTGAATACATTCATCCTATTTGTGTGCACATATTTTTGTATTAGAAGTTATAAATATCGGCTCTGTACTTGTTTGATTTTAAGTAGTCTTAGCTTAGTAAGGCACTTGGGCTGATTTTAATGTGCAAGTTAAGTGCCCAATCAAGAAACACTTAACGGACAATGAATCTTGGAATACTCCAATCCACATATGAAGTCTACTTGAGGACGTTCAAGATAGCATGTGAACCATGGCTGCTACCTGTAAGTTCTGAGTCATGCATGGACATGTGACTTGCTCATGTGACTCCAAAGCTCCATCTTGTAGCTGGGATTCTACACAGGGGGAGGGAGGGGTCTCCACCCAGAAGACAAAGTCTATTTAAGCCTGGGAGACCCCTCCATTTTGTCTTCAGCTGGCTCAAGAGATAGCCTCTCTACCCCCAAAGGATACCTGAAAGAAACTGGAACAAAGGACAGTAACCATCGGGGTGTGAGTGATTGCTGGACCCAGACTAGAAGGAGACCAGTCTGTAAAAGAAACTTACTGGAACAATCTCTGAGGGTGAGATTTTCATCTGTAATCACTTTCTTACTGTATTAGGTTATTAATTAACCCAGAGTATATATTAATACCTGGGGGAGAGGAGAAACTGCTGTGCATATCTCTCTATCAGTGTTATAGAGGGCAACCAATTTATGAGTTTACCCTGCATAAGCTTTACACAGTATAAAATGGATTTATTTGGGGTTTGGACCCCATTGGAATCTGGGCATCTGAGTGCTGGAGACAGGAACACTTCTTAAGTTCTTTTCAGTTAAGCCTGAAGCTTTTGGGGGACATTGTTCAGACCTGGGTCTGGGTTACTAACAGGCTAGCATGTCTGGCTCAAGCAGGCAAGGTTCTGGAGTCCCAGGGTGGAAGGGAAAATGTCTTAGAGGTAGTCCCAGCAAATCAGTTGGCAGTTCCCAAGGGGTTTTCTGTGATCCAATCCATTATAGGCCTGTCTTGGGGAAGCTTGGATTCCCACAGCTGAACTCTCTGCCTGATCATCTGGCTAATTGGAGTATTTCTCTAGTGCAGAGCACCTGGGTTTTTAAGCCCTGGAATGAGACTGAACGAATTCTCCTGTCCAAGCTGAACAGAGGCCCCTGTTCTGTAGCTTGGCAAACACAGTTTGACCTTCATCTGTAGCTGAAGGCAAAGGGATGAGGAGGCCCTGATTTGAGTGGATTATTGTGTTGATTATTTATGATCATTATTTGTGTTGAGGGAAAAGCTAATATGTGCAGAGCTGGCACCTTTTGGCGCCAGCCACTGTCTGTGCAGCACAGACCGCAGCACATTTGGGGAATCGTTTCAGGCCTTGAAACTGTTGTCCTTCCTGTCTTTGTGGTATGCGAGGCACGTTGTGTAACTGCATGTTCCGTTTTAATGATAAAGTTGTTGACATTCTCAGAACACGAGAAAGCACTCACCAGAGAGTGGCTGAGGATGGGGTGAGGATGGAATTCATTGGTTAAGGGTGCCGATGCACGAAGGCAGCACGTGATGTCAGATGGTATATAAGCTTTGCATAAACTGTATACGGGGTCACCTCCTGACTAGTGGGGGGGGGCACCACGCTCGAGCGTAATGCACTAAACACAGACTGGAAACTCTGCAGATGTGGACCTGGTTTTTGATGCCTCAGCCTAAAACTTGAACCGTGCGTGACTGATCAGGTATAATTCGCAACAGTTTTGGCACCCCAGATGGGACCTTAGGCTCGTCACAAAAGGCGTACTGAGGTCGTGTTCCTCCTCACGGACAGCTCTAGCCGGCAAAAGGTGAATTTACCTTGGAGAATTCCGATGGAGGGGAGCGCGAGCAGTCGCTCGGACGATAAGGTGGCACATTAGGTGTCCCCTCGGTTGCCCAATTATGGGCTCTGGTATCAAGAGTATCAAGAAGGGGACCCCTTTGGCGGAAATTCTAGAGAATTGGAAGAATATTTCAGGCACCCATGGGTTAAATAAGAAGAAAACTATTGTTTTATGTAAAGTAGAATGGCCAGTAATTCAGGCCCTTCCTCAGGTATCTATGCAATGGCCACCTGACGGGTCATTTGCAGGGGAAATATTGACTGCGTTGAGAAAGAGGCTGGAAGATAAGGCTCCAGCCCAAATGGATTACTGGTATGTATGGGACAATTGGGCTTATGCGCGTGCGAAAGGACGTCCTCTTACCTCTCCTTTTTCTTATCTGTCCCAGGGGTCTTTGGCCCCACCCTATCCTCTGCCTACTTCCTCTCCCTTTCCTCCGGCTTATTCTCAGCCTTCTGATTCATGCCCGCAACCCTCCCGGTCGCAGCCTCCCTGCTCATGCGGACCCATTCTGGATACGCCGATTGCTTTGCAAGCCCCTCTTATTCAGCAACCTCTTGTCTCCCATACGGTGGACGGAGGTGAACAAGTTGTTTTCCCCTATGTGCACCGCCTCTTTGGCCCAAGCGACTTGATAACATGGCAACAGCAGATGCCTCGCCTGCGTGATGATCCGGAACAGGTATTACAAACAATTCGATCTGTGTTTACTGCTTTTAATCCTGCCTGGGGGGATGTTCAGGTAATCTTGGAAACACTTTTTACTCCCGATGAGAAGTATTCCATCTTGGATGCCAATAGGCACTGGGAGAGGAGAGGATGGTGTCCGTACTGCCTGGCCCCTTGTTGATCCTGGTTGGAACCTAATGTTTCTGCCCAAATGGACCTCCTTAAAGCAGGCAGGGACGGTCTCTTAGAGGCGGTGCGTAAAGCAGGTAGTAAGTCAGTTAATTGGTCTAAAATTCGTGAATGTCAGCAGGAGGTCACTGAGCATCCCTCTGCCTTCCTAGCCCGCTTGTCGAAACGAGTCCACATATACGGCGGCGGCGTCGACCCAGAAGCAGAGACAAACCGTCCAATGATGGTTTCCTTTTATGTCGATCAAGCAGCCCCAGACATTAGAAAATATTTCTCTAAACATGTGCCTGATTGGCCAGGGAAACCTCTCCAGGAAGTAGTCCGCTTGGCCAATTTTGTGTTTAATGGCAGGGACGAGGAGAAAGCTAAGGAAAAGCGTAAACAAAAGAAGGAAGAAGTAAGTTGGCAGCCACGTTGCAGGTCCCAGTTGGGAGTCAGAATTGGCGGGAGCATGGCGGGGCGAGAGGCAGGGGGCGGGGACGAACAGAGCCAAGAGGAAATTGGGTAAATACGAAATTTGGCACTTGTAACTACTGCAAACAACCAGGACACTGGAAAAGGGAATGTCCCCTCCGCCCAAAGGGGGGCCCTTGGCAGGAGCCAGTGCACAATGGCCTGTCCGGTTTTTCCCAGACTTCTCAAGGGTATCCTCCCACCAACCCTTTGAATCAAATTGACCCCCAGTGACTGGAGGCAGAGATTTTGGGAACTTTGGGAGAGTTGGAATGGGACCTGGGAATGCAGTCACAAATTTACCTGCAAATTGGGGAACGTTTAGTGCCTTTCTTGGTAGATACAGGAGCCACCCTTTCCACTATAACGTTTGTGCCAGGGCCCGTGTCTAATACTAAGGTGTGGGTGCAAGGTATAGAAGGAAACCCCTGCCCGGCTCGGTTATCTTACCCTATCCCCATTAAGCTTGGTTCTCTAAAGCTATCCCATAGGTTTGTTATAATGCCGGAGGGCCCAGCAAACCTTCTGGGACGAGATGTGCTGGGCAAATTAGGAGCACATATATATTGTGCCCCTGAGGGGCTTCGTCTGATTGTTCCAGATTCGACAGTTGCCTCTCTTATGACATTGACTACGTCTGTTCCCAGTGTACCCTTTGAATTGTCTAGTGTTCCCCATTTTTTATGGAGTACAAATTCCACTGATGTGGGTCTCCTTAAATCTGCGGTTCCAGTGAGTCTAACAACTAAAGATGGGCCGCCCCCTTCCGTGAAGCAGTATCCCTTGCCAAGGAAAGCGGAGGAGAGTATCTCACGTGTTATTGACAGCTACTTGGCACAAGGAATTCTGGTTCCTTGTAGTTCACCCTGTAATACGCCCATCCTTCCGGTAAGAAAACCTAAACCAGGAACTGACGGGCACCCGGTTTATCGGTTTGTTCAGGATTTACGTGCTATTAATGACTACGTTATAGCCCTGCATCCAGTTGTTCCTGATCCGAGTACTATTTTGACATTAATTCCTCACTCGGCCACTTGTTTTACTGTAGTCGATTTGTGTGCCGCGTTTTTTAGTATCCCTTTGCACCCGGATTCCCAATATCTATTTGCCTTTACCTGGAAAGGTCAGCAATTAACATGGATGCGGCTCCCCCAGGGATTCTCTGGATCCCCTACTATCTTTTCTCGCATTCTCACAGCAGATTTGAAGGACATTGTTTTGCCCGGTTCTTCAGTTTTGGTTCAGTATGTAGATGATTTGTTGGTTGCCTCTTTGGACTATAGCACATGTTTAACTGATTCTGTCGTTTTACTTACTGCATTAGCGAATAAAGGTCATCGTGCGTCCCCATCCAAGTTACAGCTGTGCCTAAATCAGGTAATTTATCTGGGTTCTGTAATTCGGCCTGGGGAGCGTTTATTATCTCCCGATAGAGTGCGGGCAATCCAGGATTACCCGCGCCTGACAACAAAAAGACAGTTACAGGCTTTCTTAGGGGCTGCCGGCTTTTGTCGACCTTGGATCGTGGGGTTTGGAGAACTGGTAAAACCCCTGGTCCAAGCTACTACGTCATCAACCCTTGACCCGATTTCCTGGACTATGGAGAGGGAGACTGCCTTTACAGCGGTTAAAAAGGCTTTGGTTACGGCGCCCGCCTTGGGATTCCCGGACTACGGTAAACCATTTTTTCTTTTTAGTCATGAACAACAGGGAGTGGCTAGTGGAGTCCTCCTACAATATCTTGGAGACCACCCACGCCCCATAGCTTATTATTCAGTACAACTGGATCCTGTTGTCCAGGGCTCTGTTTCCTGTGTGCGGTCGATTGCCGCAGCGGCAATCATGGTTGAGCATTCGCGACCCATAGTTCTGGGACATCCCCTGACTGTTTGGGTCCCCCATGAGTTTGAAATTCTTTTAAAACAGCATTCTACCCAGGCATTGTATCCACAACGAGCTCATAAATATGAACTAATTTTGTTGGCCGCTGATAACATCACTCTACGCCGCTGCAACACTCTTAATCCAGCGACTTTGTTACCCCTCCCAGAGGATGGCACCCCTCATCATGTGTGTATGGACGTCGTCACCCAGAATGGTAAGCCCCGCCCGGATCTAACAGATTCTCCTTTAATGGAGTCCGATCTGCTTCTCTTCACAGATGGGTCCTCATATTATTTAGATGGCTATCGGGTTTCGGGGTATTCAGTGACTTCCCAGACCGATGTTATAGAAGCCGCTCCTTTACCACCATCATTTAGTGCCCAGGGTGCAGAGTTGTATGCGCTCACGAGAGCTTGCTTATTGTCCACGGGAAAAACTGCTACCATTTACACAGACTCGAGATATGCTTTCGGAGTTTGTCATGCTACAGGCCAGCTTTGGAAACAGCGTGGATTTCTAACTTCATCAGGTGCAAAAATAGCTAATGGTCCCTTGATTGCCGCATTGCTAGAAGCTATTTTAGTTCCACGCCAGGTGGCAGTGGTACATAGCTATGCACACAAGCACTCCGATAGTGCTGTTTCTCAAGGTAACGCGTTAGCTGATTCAGCCGCAAAAGTGGCAGCTCTACAACCTCTTTCTGTGTCGGTTACCCTCCCCTTGGATGGGTCTTTCCCACCTGCGGATTGGACATTAATGTACACTGATGTATCCTTGGAGGAATTGGGCGAGTGGAAACGTTGGGAGGGTGTGGAGAGCGCGGACAAAATTTGGCGAATCGGGGACAAACCTATCCTTCCCCATCGTTATTTACTGGCAGCTGCTCATTATTTTCATTCCCTGGGCCATGCTGGTATTCAAGGCACAGTGGCTGCCATACTCCAATCCTGGGCGGCACCACACATTTATCCTGCGGTGAAGCGTATTCTTGGATCCTGTTCAACTTGTTTGGCATTCTCTGCTATGACTCGGTCTGATGCCAGTTCGCGGGGGGAGAGACCTTGGGCGAATTTTCCATTTCAGCATCTGCAAATGGATTATGCAGACATGCCCAAGTGTTCAGGATTCCATCACCTTCTCGTTATAGTGGACCAGCTATCTGGGTGGCCTGAAGCGGTACCGACGAGGAAAGCAGATGCGAGGTCTGTAGTTAAGTTTCTAATGAAGGATATTGTACCTAGGTTTGGTGTTCCTGAAGTTATAGATACAGATCGAGGCTCGCACTTTACTGCGAAAATTGTGGAGGAACTGTATAAATGTTTGGGAATCACTCGACAATTACATACTCCGTATCACCCTCAGTCTGCTGGTCAGGTGGAACGCATGAACCGAACAGTAAAGACAATGATAGCAAAGTTCTGTAAGGAAACTGGACTTAAATGGCCGGAAATCCTGCCAATCGTCTTATGGCATATAAGGCGGACACCGCGCATGCCCCTGGGCCTGTCCCCATTTGTGGTGTTATTTGGTAGACCCGCTTTAATTCCAGGAACCTACGTTCCAGCACATGCTAGTCTCTTGGATGGTGACGAAACTCTGGCCAAATATGTTGCTAGGTTACAAAAGGAGCTGATTGATAATCAATTTAAAGCTCAATTGTGTCAAACTGCACCGTTGGGATTGCAAATTCACTCATTTAAGCCAGGGGATTGGGTTATGGTAAAAAGGATTCCCCGCACAGACCCCTTGGAACCTAGGTGGGAGGGGCCGTATCAAGTTCTGTTATGTACTTATTCTGCTTTAAAGGTTGCAGAAAAGAGCTCGTGGATCCACCACAACTACGTTAAAGCAGCGACAGCGCCTCCCCAGGACCCGAGTGATCCAGCGTACGAGCCATTCCACGGATGAATATTACAACCAACCCTGGACCGAACCCTCCAATTACTGGAATCTTCACAGCCCACCAGGACTTCTTGTATTTCTCTTTTGGACTTGTATATTGGGAATAGGGGTTTTTGTATGGTACCAGGGCGGATGTTACTATTGGTATGGTTGGCCTGGGGTTTTTTCCCCCTACTCCCAAGTCCAGTACAAGGGTGGGCAGGTAATAGTTTTTTGAATTTGACTCGGGCTATTACGCAGAATATAAATCAAACACAATGTTGGATATGTATCCATACCCCCACATATATTAGTCAGGGAATTCCATTGGTGGGGGTCCCTATCCCTACTAATGAAATGCGGTTGTCTACATTATGGGCTAATACTACCTTTCATTGGAATATCACTATTCAAACATGGTCTATTGACATGGTGGCCCAGGGCAATTATGCAATCTGTGTTAGAAGAAATTGGAATCTTGAAAATGGGAATTTTGTAGGAACTTTTATGGGGTGCAATTGTACTATCAAAATTAGTTCGGGGATGGCAACCATTTCAAATTATTCAAGGGCCCCTTGGCCCATCCCTGAAGGATCAGGGTGGTATTGGTTGTGTAACCACACAGCCTATAAAGTTCTTCCAGTAGGATGGTATGGTACCTGCACCCTAGGAGCAATAATCCCTGCTGTAACAGTTTATCAGAGTCTAACACGAAAAGAAATTCGCAATATAGTATGGAGGGATCGGCGAAGTATCCCTTTTAATTCCCTTATCGAGCGGCCCACGGGTTTTCATTCCTTTGCGCGCTGGTTTCTGCCATGGTTAGGAGTAAGTGAGCTAGAAAAAGCTATAGTTAATATTTCTGCTGTCTTAGAGCAGATGGCCAATGCCACTGCAGATGCTTTATCTGCCCTCCAAACTGAAGTCACACAATTATCTCAAACAACCCTGCAAAATCACTTAGCATTAGATTACCTCCTCGCTAATCAGGGTGGGGTATGCGCTTTAGTTAACTCCAGCTGTTGTGTTTTTATAAATCAACACCATAGGGTAGAGACTGATATCCATATCCTCAAGCAACAGGCGACTTTATTTCATCACATCAGTCTTGATAATACCAGTACTGGATTGCAGGAAGTATGGAATTGGCTCACATCATGGATGCCGGATCTCGGGGTCTGGGGAAGACGTGCTCTGTACATGTTCATATTGATTGCTGTTTTCTTTGCCGTGTTATTTGTATGCCTTCAATGTTGTAAAATGTGTTATTCGCAGTTATTAGTCCTTCATCGTGGTTACTCAGCTCCTATATAGTGTTAACTGACGTACAAAAAAAAAGGGAGGACTGTTGAGGGAAAAGCTAATATGTGCAGAGCTGGCACCTTTTGGCGCCAGCCACTGTCTGTGCAGCACAGACCGCAGCACATTTGGGGAATCGTTTCGGGCCTCGAAACTGTTCAGCACAGACCGCAGCACATTTGGGGAATCATTTTGGGCCTTGAAACTGTTGTCCTTCCTGTCTTTGTGGTATGCGAGGCACGTTGTGTAACTGCATGTTCCGTTTTAATGATAAAGTTGTTGACATTCTCAGAACACGAGAAAGCACTCACCAGAGAGTGGCTGAGGATGGGGGTGAGGATGGAATTCATTGGTTAAGGGTGCCGATGCACGAGGGCAGCACGCGATATCAGATGGTATATAAGCTTTGCATAAACTGTATACGGGGTCCCCTCCTGACTAGCGGGGGGGGCACCACACTCGAGCGTAATGCATTAAACACAGACTGGAAACTCTGCAGATGTGGACCTGGTTTTTGGTGCCTCAGCCTAAAACTTGAACCGTGTGTGACCGATCAGGTATAATTCGCAACATTTGCATTTTGGATGCCTCCAGAGGCCCCGCTCCAGTTAAGGGCCCCTTGTGCTGGGCCCTTCGCAAACCCAGAAGCAGAAACTGCCCATGACCCAAGGAGCTTAGACATCAAATTAAGACAAGACACAGTTACTAGAAAGGGGTCAGGCTGGGAGATGGGGGAGTAACAGCACTAAGAATGGGTGGTTACGTAGGCTGCTGTGAGGGTGTGAGACAGCGGAAATGCACAGTCCTGCCCTGGCTGTTGAAATGTGTCCTGGACCTTTAAGAGCAGATTACGTGTTCTGGGGAATTAGATTGGGCTTAGTGAGAAGGGGCCATTGACACACAGCTGGGAGCGCGTGGCTCTCTGTTTAGCTTTTGTAACTCTGCTTTAGTTCTAATCACGCCTCCCTCCTTCGAGCAGGGCCAGCTCTAGGTTTTTTGCCACCCAAAGCAAAAAATTTGCTGCGTCAAGCTCCAAAAGTGCAACTGCCTAAGCAAAAAAACAAACAAAAAAAGATGGCTGAAATGCCACCCCTGGAATTGTGCCACCCCAAGCACGTGCTTGCTTTGCTGGTGCCTGGAGCTGGTCCTGCCTTCGAGTGCAAACTGTGCCTCCTTATTTTCCCAGGACAACCCCTGGTACCAGAGGGGAGACCATAGGAGAGGGCAGAGGTAACAGGGCTGTGGTGAAGGAAGGAAGGAGCCATCCTGGAGATGGAACAACTGAACCTCCCCAAGGAGTTGAAACTCTTGGGTAATGCAGCAGACTCCGGGAAGAGATTGAGGCATAGTTTTGAGATATGTCTGTGCAAGCAGCTGGATCTGGTGAGAAAGAGCAGCAGAGAACTGCAATCTTCTCAAACATTGCAGGACTTGAGGCAGTGGACATCTTTACTATCATGCAGCTCAGGCTTTGTCTGCACCGGCACTTTTGTCGGGGAGACTTTTGTCAGTCAGGGATGTGAAAAAAACACCCCCTCCTAACTGACAAAGGCGCCGGTGTTGACAGCATTTTGTCAGCAGGAAATCAATTAAATTTTTTTTTAAAAATGAGGAGAAACTGGGAAAGGTAGAAGGAAAAGCCATCACCCTGCTCTGTGGCACGGGGGAACCCCAAACAGTTGTGGCTGGATGTCAGGGCAGTTCACAGTCTGTTCCTCACACAGCCCAGGCCTGCCCAGGCCCTGGCTGTGCTGCAGGGATGCTGCAGGTCGGACACTCACTCTGGCGGTGGCCACATGCCCTCAGGTTCTAGGTGGCAGGGTCCTGCTCCCAGCATCGCCTTCCCCCCCCATGGGGGTTACGATCCCCCTCCCAGTCTGGGCTGCAAGGCATCTTGACTGGGGGTGTCTCCATCGCTGGGCCCGCTGCCCAGGGTGTCTCTCACTCTGCCCAGCTGACATAAGAACATAAGAACGGCCATACTGGGTCAGACCAAAGGTCATAATGATCAAGTGATCTCTCTTCTGCCATCCATCTCCACCCTCTGACAAACAGAGGCTAGGGACACCATTCCTTATCCATCCTGGCTAATAGCCATTAATGGACTTTACCTCCATGAATTTATCCAGTTCTCTTCTAAACCCTGTTATAGTCCTAGCCTTCACAACCTCCTTAGGCAAGGAGTTCCACAGGTTGACTGTGCACTCAGTGAAAAAGAACTTCCTTTTATTTGTTTAAAACCTACCATTCATTTCATTTGGTGGCCCCTAGGTCTGATATTATGGGAACAAGTAAATAACTTTTCCTTATTCACTTTCTCCATACCACTCATGATTTTATATACCTCTATCATCTCCCCTCTTAGTCTCCTCTTTTCCAAGCTGAAAAGTCCTAGTCTTTTTAATCTCACCTCATTTGGGACCCGTTCCAAACCCCTAGTCATCATGCCCTTTTCTGAACCTTTTCTAATGCCAGTATATCTTTTTTGAGATGAGGGGACCACATCTGTACACAGTATTCAAGATGTGGGTGCACCATGAATTTATATAAGGGCAATAAGATATTCTCTGTCTTAGTCTCTGTCCCTTTTTTAATGATTCCTAACATCCCGTTTGCTTTTTTGACTGCCGCGGCACACTGCATGGACATCTTCAGAGAACTATCCATGATGACTCCAAGATCTTTCTCCTGATTAGTTGTAGCTAAATTAGCCCCCATCATATTGTATGTATAGTTGGGGTTATGCTTTCTAATGTGCATTACTTTACATTTATCCACATTACATTTCATTTGCCATTTTGTTGCTCAGTCACTTAGTTTTGTGAGATCTTTTTGAAGTTCCTCACAGTCTGCTTTGGTCTTAACTATCTTGAGCAGTTTAGTATCATCTGCAAACTTTGCCACCTGACTGTTTACCCCTTTCTCCAGATCATTTATGAATAGGTTGAATAGGATTGATCCTAGGACTGACCCTTGGGGAACACCACTATTTACCCCTCTCCAGTCTGAAAATGTACCATTTATGGTGACTTGTTACTATTTATTTTATCAATTTGTTCCAAAACCTCCTCTAGTGACACCACAATCTGGGACAGTTCCTCAGATTTGTCACCTAAAAAGAATGGCTCATATTTGGGAATATGTCTCATATCCTCAGCCATGATGACTAATGCAAAGAATTAATTTAATTTCTCTTCAATGGCCTTATCATCCTTGAGTGCTCCTTTAGCTTCTTGATCATCCGGTGGTCCCACTTGTTGTTTAGCAGGCTTCCTGCTTCTGATGTACTTAAAAAATTTTATTACTTTGAGTCTTTGGCCAGCTGTTCTTCAAATTCTTTTTTGGCCTTCCTAATTATATTTTTACACTCCATTTGCCAGAGTTTATGCTCCTTTTTATTTTCCTCACTGAGATTTAACCTCCACTTTTTAAAGGATGCTTTTTTGCCTCTCTCTGTTCTTTTACTTTGTTGTTTAGCCATGGTGGCCCTTTTCTGGTTCTCTTACTATGTTTTTTAATTTGGGATATATATTTAAATTGAGCCTCTATTGTCACATCTTCAAAAATTTTCCATGCAACTTGCAGGGGTTTCACTTTTCACACTGTACCTTTTAATTTCTGCTTAACTAAATTCCTCCTTTTTGTGTAGTCCTCCTTTTTGGAAATTAAATGCTACAGTGTTGGGCTGTTGTGGTGTTTTCCCAGCCACAGGGATGTTAAATTTAATTATGATATGGTCACTCTTACCAAACGGCCCAGCTATATTCACCTCTTGAACCAGATCTTGTGCTCCACTTAGATCTAAATCAATTTTGAACATGTAATGCCAACTGTGCCAAACAAAGCAAATGTGAAATATCAAGGGCAAAACAGATAAATGGTGTGCACTCTGCAGGGTTCTCCCCCTCCTCAATTTTCCACTAAAACTGTGACAGATTTTCATTACCAATCTGCCTGTGTCTTAGTTGATCAGGCTAAGACCACAGGATCATAGGGCGGAGAGGACGAGAACACACCATGTGACTGTATTTCAAGCATTAATTAATAAAATAATAAAATAACAGCAAAGAATATTGGGAGTGCTCCCTCATCATTCAGGGGAAGAAAAAACATTAATGCTCAAATCCTGACCCCCTTTTATACTCACAAACACTCTTCCCAGGCTGGCCAGGTTTGAGGGTAGGAGAGACAGAGAGAGAGATGGACCCGAGGTTATCCTGTGCACAGATTGTCCAGAGATATGCTGCAAAAATTTCCAACTTGCTTACACTCTTGGGAGGTATTCCAATTCAGGCCAGCTGCCTGTGGCTTTTTCAGCATCCCCAAACCATACCAGCTCCAGGGTTGTAAAGGCAGACTGTTGGGTCTCGCCGGGTGGCCAACCTTCGCAAATGTAATCTCAGTCCTGCAACTTATTTGCCTTTGTTTTACCTCTTTCTATATTTTCTTCACAGCCAGCTGGGGCTGAAAGCTTTTTTTTTGTTTTGTTTGTGTGTGTGTGTGCTTGGCATGGTCTGTGTCGATTCTTGATCTTGAATGCAAAGCAGCTTTCTCCTTATCTCTAGTCCAAGCTAACTTTTCAAATTAACCCGTTCCTTTCCCTCCTTGACTTCAACCTTAACTAATTGGGAATATAAAGAAGTCAAGGGGATTAACAAAATAGTTTGGTTAGGGAGGCATTCAGATGCTTTACATTTCATTTTAAATCCTGTAATTGAGTTTTAATTTTTCCTGGGAGTCCTTCAGACTCCGCATTCGAGACTCATGGAGTCTCTTTGTGGCTTCCTCTGAGGTGTGCGATTTTATTTAAATCGAAGGTACCTCCTAGTTGGAATTGTCTAGATGGATCATCACGTGTATAAAAATTCCAATTTTCTAAATACCTACAAATCCTAGGACTATAATGCACATACATATAATAAGCAGGTGTGCCCTTTGGTGGAGTGGGAGTAGTCTTGGACTGATTCCCACCCATTTCCAAGCATACAGGGTGCCCTGTCCCCTGAGTCAGTGGCTCATAAAGCTAAAATAACCACAGCACCTCTCCGGGTCACGTACACAGAAAAGATTTATCGAGGCTGTCCACAACCCTTTTAAACCTACCTTCAGCAAAGAGCGACAGCTAGTCTCAGAGAGATGGCGCCGCTTACTCTGATTGCTTCCAGTGAGATGGTCAGACCAGTCAGTGGCTCAGACGGGGAGGAGAGGGGGAGGAAAGATGGGGTCATGCAATCCTAGATCCAGGCAGGCCCCTCACTGATCATGCCATGAAGAGACATCCCACCTTGGTCAGGACCTTTTCCTGGTCCACTAGCTGCAATCACAGGGCTTGCATTAGAGACATCTCTGGTCATGAGTTTGTGGGCTTCACAGAGAGCTCTGGGCATCTTCCTGTGACCCTCATTCACACTGGCACGTGCGCGCGCACACACACACACATCAAGGCCTCTATTCCTTCGTACCACAATGCATCCGATTTTTTGTTTTTTGTTTTGTTTTGTTTTTAACCTGAGGGCGTCACTACAACCCCTCCATCCAGACTGAACACACCTGTGTTCTAATCTGAAGGAGTCACCATAACCCCTCAATTTACAAAGGTCTGACCTAAGCCACACATTGGCTTACCCTGGGGCAACAACACATTTCCCAGCCCCGCGTATGCATACAACTTATCTTACATGGGGCAACCAATTCCCCAACACCAAAGGGACAGATTGCTCCATGGGAAGTCCTTTCTTTGATACCCCAACAGAGATATCAAAAGGTGTCTTACCTCTTATTTGACGCCTGGGGTTCGAAGGTGGATGGTCTGTAGCAGCTGCCGCTGTCTCAGCAGGGCATTACCATTCGAGTCATGGCACCAAAATTGTGGAAGAGAACTCAGCCTTCGCTCTTAGGTTGTTTGCAACAAGTCAGAGACAATTTTATTCATGCAATTGCAGGGAAGACCGCAATTGGACAGAGAGTCTGTCCTTATGCAAATCTTCAAAATGCAAAACAATATAAAGCAGTATTTATACCATTTCATTATATAAAGCTGTGCCTTGTTTATACATTTTTCTTTCTGATATCTTATTTGTTTTCAACATTTCCTGCTAACAATTACATTCCATTGTTACCTCAAGGCAAGGTTAAAAAGAAGCTTTGCTTGCAGTTTCCCATACACTTCACCAGTCCTGCCTCTGCAAATCTCACTTTATTATGGTTCTGTGTTAGCCTGACTGTTGCTCAGTCTTTAACAAACTAAGATGGCTTCACTCAAATCCTCTTTTTCCCTCTTCTTACTTCCACATCAACATGTGCCTCTTGGTGCCCACCATGCTAAACCCTATCATCTATGGGGTGAGGACCAAACAGTTCTGGGACAGGCTGCTCTGGCTGGGGACATGGTGCTGGGTCCTCTTCCCTGAATCACTGACTGGATAGTCAAAGAGACATTACACCCTTCCCTGACCTTACTGTGCTGTGTTAGTGTGAGAAACTCATTAACTCATTGGGTTGCCACCTTTCTAACTGCTGGTAACTGGACCCAGTGACTTCCCCCTCTCCCCCTCATTGCCTTAAGGCCCTGACCTCTGACCCACATATTTCCGCTAGGCCCCTTTCCATGCCCAACCTAGTCCATCGAGACCCAGCCGCCTTCTCCACTTCTGCCACCATTGCCCTGCCCTTGTCCCTGGCTTCTCTACTCCCCTCCCCCCCATCACTCGCTGGATCTTCTCTACCTCCATCTCTACCACAGCTGGGCTCCCTCTACTCTGGGACTGCTTGGGAGCTGCTGAAGCCTGACAAGGAGCCTGACTGTTGGTATGACGTGGCCCCGGCTGAGCAGGGGCAGGCATGGTTTAATCACCCAACACCTCCCCCTGCTCTATAGGAACCAGACACAGCCAGATCCCTTTCTTGGCTGGACTCTCTAGTTCAAAACCAGGCACCTGACAACCCTGCATGGGACCCAAACACACAAGCCAAAAAAGGGAGTGTCCGGATAAAACCTAGATCTGTGTAAACCCTATTAACTCAGCCTTTATTAAATAAACTGTCCGTATCCCCTATGTCTTTGGGTTTTTCTGTACTCTTCTCTAACACACCTTGTATGAAGGGGTAGAAGGCTGAAACAGAGGCATTGCTCTGTAAATAAGTTGGTCATTAAAGACTCTTAGCCTTAGTGAGAGCTCTCCTGGTAGAAGAAGGGAGTAACTGAATTCTAGATAAAAGCAGTTTTCTCCAGCTTCTCTGCAGAGGGGCGGGCGTAGAAGGAATGAAACCTCTCCAGAAGAGGGAACAGAGAGAGGGGGCGTTGGTCGAGCCCTTCAGAAACACAGAGACTGGATGAGTCAGCAGAAGCTGGGGCAGGAGAGAGACACAAGGGCGTCAGAGGGGACTCTTTGGTTGCAGGGCTCTGGCTGCAGCAGAGACAAGTTCCAGCTGGAAAAGAAGCCAGGAGTTCCTGGAGGTGGCCCCTGAACACCCTGGACGGCTCTGACCAATCCCAAAGATGCTCCAGGATGATGTGGACAAAGGAATGCCTATTGGAAAACATCATCCCAACTATACATATAAAATGATGGGGTCTAAATTGTAGCCAATAATTTTAGTTCACTATTGGTTTATTTTTTGATGTTATGATTAATCAACATGTTATACTATATTTTCATAGTATGTTAATCAGGTTAAATTGTGTGGAATTATGGAAGTACTAGACATGAGTAAGACAAGCTGGAATGCAGGAACCTGTAGGTTGAGGCCTGCAAGACTTTAGTTTAGCTATTCTAGGCACGGGAGACAAGAAATCATGGCATACGTGACTGGAAAATAACCCGATACTCTAAGATTATGGAAAAGAAGCATTAAGTGATAATATTGTGCAAAATTACCCAGAAGATTAATATTAGATCATAAAAATACCGTAAAAGCACACCTGTCACAGGATACAGGTTGTGTGTCAATGGTAATGAGAATAAAGGGAACTTACCCAATCTATATAAAATTGGGATACATTAAGTTTCCAGGGGACACAGACCAATAAGAGAAAAGAGGGTGGACACTTTTATGGACATGAGCAGAATGTAGGTATAGACAGAATCCCATTATAAAAAGGGGATGCCCAGAGTGGGAAAATTCAGCTCCCTATGGAAGACTACAGCAGGAACCACCCGTCTACTGATGATCAAGCTATGAGAGACCCATCAGACCCTAACACTATTGTTAAGGATGGGAATATAACTATATTTGTAACTGGTGCATAGGTGTGCAAGAATTTCTATATGCTTGGTTAATTGTAACTTTAATCATATGTATAAAGTAGACTAGGCCTTGTACTGATGAATGTATGTGTGGGCTCTACCTTTGGTCTTTATGTGTTCCTAGAGACTCTAAATTTGAAGCAAGCAGGAGAGGTGACTTTCACTCTGCTAAGATTGAAACTGTAGCCACCAGAGCTGAAGTCACGGTGATGTAACACCACATTACAAAATGTACTTTTATATAAAATAAAAGGCTACAAAATCAATGTTCCATCTCATTTTTTCCCAACCATTTGCAGAAAGAATTTCGTTATTTGCACCTGTCATGGAAAAATTAACCACGTGTTGTGTTTGGATCAGAACAAAGCCTGAGGTCCTCTTTATTTAAGCATGAGCATACAGAGAGAGTCAACCAGGGTTGCTCTGCCATGAACAGAAAATACAGGAGCTTATATAGCTGAAAACCACAATCTGTTAAAAAGAAAAGGAGTACTTGTGGCACCTTAGAGACTAACAAATTTATTAGAGCATAAGCTTTCGTGAGCTACAGCTCAATGCATCCGATGAAGTGAGCTGTAGCTCACGAAAGCTTATGCTCTAATAAATTTGTTAGTCTCTAAGGTGCCACAAGTACTCCTTTTCTTTTTGAGAATACAGACTAACACGGCTGCTACTCTGAAACCCACAATCTGTTAAGCACACTTCCTTCAACAGCATTTTCCTTGTTTGGCATATAGTGCAAGCTTCAACGGTAGCTTTGTCTTATTTGGAATATAGCAAAACAAGTTTTACCTGTTATTGACAAGTGCTTTCTTTGTGGTTAACAGTCTTTTCTAACTTCTAGCAGTGATGGTTACATTTTTAAGCTGAGCTGTTGCTATTTGCCTCTTAATGGAATTTTCCTTACCCTCTTCTTATGCTTTATACACACAGTTAGCTTGATCAAAGTTTTAGGCCTATTAGTTTAGGCCTACTGGATTTTTCTTCCACATTCCCCCCTTTGGTGCCTTTTTTTGGCATCACTAATTGGGCCTAAACTTTCATAGCCATGAGCCTGTTAATTTCCTCCTTTTCGTTCTCATGTTCTTCTGCCCAAACTGTGTCATACATTTTATTTACAATCATTAGTGCCACCTGCTTCCTTGCACCGAGGCTGGCAGGTTTAGAGCTGGACAGGCAATGGTTAATACATTTTTTATAGCAACAATAACACAATCCTATGCTAAACAGCAGTAAAAATAACAACATTTCCATGGCAATAATATGATGTGGTTGGGATTGTCGAATAGGTTTGGTCACAAAACACAATATATGAGTTTTGGTACACAAAGTAGACATTCTGTAGGCAGTATAAAAGGTATCTTTTTCGGCTTGATATATGTTTCAAAGCATGTGAATTTGTCCCTGTAATTCGGAAATTTTTTGAACCTCAGGTAGGATCGAAAGCAAATTTTGGAATCAGTCAGGTACTAAAGCAGTCCATTTAAAGGGTATCTGGAACCTGAGGGCTAATTGTAGAGTTTTATCTGCAGGCCAATAAATGATATGATTGCCTGCGGTTTGTGGTGAGATTAAAACGTACATCATTCAAAGTGGTGTTCTCAACATGCACACAGCTATTATTAGCTTGGAAAAGTAAGCATCCTGTCAGGGTAGTCCTGTGTCCCATACCCTCCGAACAAATGTTCTCACGAACAGTGACAACCTCTCCTGGTTTTAGTTTACGTACACACTGAAGTTGAGGGGGTTCTAACAGCCAAAGTGTCCATTAGCTTCCAATCCCTAGCCAAATGTTGGGCGTTACTCCAGGAGCACTGACTACGAATTGGGTGGGCAGTCTAGGTAGTTTAAGATCCCAAATGTCTCGGTGAATTATTCAATTCCAGATGCATCCTCCCCACGGACCTGGCAGGATTCAGTAAGTGGGAGCCCATATCCCTCCGCCTGGCCCGTATGCTTGGAAGGAGCACTGTGAACGTCTGCATCTCCACTCAGAAAATCTCCAAGTATATCCAGCTAAGTCCCTCTTCTTTTTAGTGGAAACCCAGGTCCGTTGCTGTGCCAACTGAATGGCAGGTCCTTTTGAACAATTAGGATATATAGAGGTAATCTGAAAACTAGATAAGGGTAGTGTAAATTTTACAGTCCCTAATGTAGCATTAATTACAGTCCATTGACACTCCAACCCATCTCTTTTAGATAAAGTATTATACCACATTTGATGGCTGAACACCCTTATATACTCTTGAGAGGCCTCAGCA
Organism: Dermochelys coriacea; assembly: GCF_009764565.3. Classification (NCBI taxonomy): domain Eukaryota; kingdom Metazoa; phylum Chordata; order Testudines; family Dermochelyidae; genus Dermochelys; species Dermochelys coriacea. Next base: position 910,892 of record NC_050068.2, read on the forward strand.
TCAATATCATAGGACAGGGTGTGCTGCAAAATGGTGTAGTTTAAATTATTAGTTATTGGGACATTTTCACTACAGGTAATTTTTTCAGCAGCAGAGCAAACTTTTTTGGTATTTGTTTGATTATTTACTAGTTGGGTAACTGTCAAGATACCTTCCCCCTTCTGAACTCTAGGTACAGATGTGGGGACCAGCATGAAAGACCCCCTAAGCTTATTTCTACCAGCTTAAGTTAAAATTTCCTGAAGGCACAAAATCTTTGCCCTTGGATTAGGTAAAATGCTGGCACCACCAAGTGATTTAGACAAAGAACAGGGAAAGGACCACTTGGAGTTCCTATTTCCCCAAAATATCCCCCCAAGCCCTTTCACCCCCTTTCCTGGGGAGGCTTGAGAATAAACAAGATGAGCACAAACCCCTTGGATTTTTAACACCCAAAAAACCCAATCAGATTCTTAAAAAACAGAACTTTATTTGAAGAACAAAAAAAGATAAGAGAACAACTCTGTAAGATCAGAGTGGAAGATAATCTTACAGGTAGTCAGATTCAAAACATAGAGAATCCCTCTAGGAAAAAACGTAAGTTACAAAAAGACACAAAAACAGGAATACACATTTCCTCCAGCACAGCAAATTTACAAGCCAAAAAACAAAGAAAACCTAATGCATTTTCTAGCTAGATTACTTGCTAACTCTACAGGAGATGGAGAGCTTGCATCCTTGATCTGTTCCCAGCAAAGCTATCACACAGACAGACAGACAAAAGCCTTTCCCCCTCCACTCCAGATTTGAAAGTATCTTGTCCCCTCATTGGTCATTTTGGATCAGATGCCAGCCAGGTTACCGTAGCTTCTTAACCCTTTACAGGTGAAAGAATTTTGCCTCTGGCCAGGAGGGATTTTATAGCACTGTATATGGAAAGGTGGTTACCCTTCCCTTCATATTTATGACACCCCCCCCAATCATAGATAGGGTAAAACACTGGCTGTGTTCTTCCTGGAGCTCTAGGAGAAAACAGAGTTAATAAGACACATGCACCTTTAGATATACTACTAACTGTATAAAGACTAACAATATTTTCCACATCTCAAGGATGATTTTAACCAGTTGATTCTGGGAAACTTTCACGGGAGAAGAGGAGTACTAGTGGCACCTTAGAGACTAACAAATTTATTAGAGCATAAGCTTTCGTGAGCTACAGCTCACTTCATCGGATGAAGCTAAACTTTACTTAGTCTCGAGGAAAAACAACAGGGAGTCTGGTGGCACCTGAAAGACTAACAGATTTATTTGGGTGTAAGCTTTCATGGGTTTTTCTCCTAGAGCTCCAGGAAGAAATCACAACCAGTGTGGAACAGGCTGCAGAGCACCGTCTGTGATTTGGGGGGCGTGTCATAAACATAAAGGGAATGGTAACAACCTTTATGTATGCAGTAACATAAAATCCTTCCTGGCCAGAGGTACAGAATCACTTACCTGTAAGGGGTTAATCAGTTCAATTAACCTAGCTGGCACCTGACCAGAAGGACCAATGGGGAAGAAGATACTTTCAAATCTGGGACGTTGGGGGAAGGTTTTGGTTTTGCTCTTTTTGTCTTGTTCCCTCTCAGGACAAAGAGAGAGACCAAGCAGGTAAACCAGCTCCTCAAAAGATCCTGAAATGAGACATCTAAAATTACAGAAATTGTAAGTAACAGCAAGGAAATGCATTAGATTATCTTTTGTTTCAGCTTGTGAATTTTCCCTATGCTAAGAGGTAATTTTATTCCCGTTTTGTAACTGGGAAGCAGAGTCAGAGTCAGCCTGGTTTTCTGTGAGTGGGAAACGCAGGCCAAAGTCTTTGCATAATCACACCAGGACCTGGGTGGAGGCATTCATGCTCTGGCTCTCTGTCTGGATACAGGCGCTGACAGAGGCAAAACGGCCCTCCAGCTTCCCAAGCCAACAGGAACCAGGAAGGGCTGATGTTCCCAATTCAATAGCCCACTCTTTCTTTACATTGGCTCTCCTGGCATCCTGCCAACTCACTTCCTGCTTCCCTAAGCATTTCTGTGACTGCAATAGCTTCTCTCTCTTCCTAGGGTCTCCCTAGGACTCACTGTTTGTGGTTTTAAGCCTTGCAGGCAAGGAAATTAGGGTAAGGTCTAAAGAGTTAACACTACAGAGAAAAGATTTTAGCTAACTGAATGGCTGAAACATCCAGAGAAATGGTGTTACCCCCACGATTCACCCCCCACCCTCCAAATCACAGATGGTGCTGGGCAGCCTGGTCTAGGTTGGGTCCACACTGGCTGTGATTTCTTCCGGGAGGTCTAAGAGAAAACTTGGTTAAGATACATGCAGATATCAAAATTACTACTGATAACATGAAGAACTAAACAATATTCCCCACATCGAAGGAATACAATGACTCAGAATATAGAGACAGTTTTAACCAGCTGAGTCTGGGAAACTCTCACAGGAGAGTGCATCGGCCACTTTGTTAGAAGTTCCGAAAATGTGTTGTATTTCAAAATCAAAGTCTTGGAGAGCTAAGCTCCACCAAACAAGTTTCTCGTTAGTCTCTTTGACTGTGTGAAGCCACTTTAGTGCAGCAGGTGGAAATGCCGCCCCCAGATATATGGACGTAGATTTTCCAGAGCATACACAATGGTGTAACATTCCTTCTCTGAGATGGACCAGTGGCTTTCCCTCTCAGAAAGCTTCTTGCTGAGAAACACAACAGGGTGAAATTGTTGATCTAGCCCTTTCTGCACTAAAACTGTTCCCGCACCACACTCTGATGCATTTGTGGTTACAAGGAAAGGTTGGTCAAAGACTGGGGCCCTTAGTACAGTGTCAGACATAAGGGCGGCCTTAAGATGCTTAAAGGTTTCCCGACCCACTCCTCAGCCCACTTAAGTGCATTTGGTTTATTCTTCCCTGTCAGGTCTGCGAGTAGGATGGCAATCTGGCTGTAGTGTGGTTCAAATTGCCTGTAATATCCTGCCAAGCCTAGGAAGTATTGGACACGCTTATTTGACTTAGGGACAGTCCAGTTCTGCTTGTAGGGGGTTGATAGTTCCCTGCCCCACCTGGCGTTCGAGGTAAGTCACCCTGTTTAGGCCTATTTGACACTTTTTAGCCTTAACTGTTTGCCCTGCCTCCCTCATGTGCTGGAAGACAGCTTGGAAGTGTTCCAAGTGTTCTGCCCATGAATCAGAAAATATGGCTGCATCATCAAGATAGGCTACTGCAATTCTCCAAATCCAGCTAGAAGGTTATCTACAAGTCTTTGGAAGGTAGTGGGTGCACCACGCAGCCCAAAAAGGAGCACATTAAATTCATATAGCCCTACATGGGTGATGAAGGCTGACCTTTGCTTGGCTGATTAATTTAGTGGTACTTGCCAGTACCCATTGCTTAAATCTAAGGTGGAAATAAACTGGATGCATCCCAGCTTCTACAATAGCTCATCTGTGCATGGCATTGGGTAGTTTTCTGGGCAAGTTACGGCATTTAGCTTTCGGTAGTCAATGCAAAAGTGAATTTCTCCATCTGGGTTGGGAGACTATGACCACTGGAGAGTCCCATGCACTCTCAGAGCATTGGATACACCCATCTCTAATGTGTTCTTGACCTCCCTCTCTATAGAGATTTTGGCTGGAGGAGCCATCTTGTAGGGTTGTGCTCTGATTGGGTGAGCTTCACCTGTGTTAATGGAGTGGTATGCCTGTTCGGTCTGTCCTGGGGTGGCTGAAAACATCAGCGTAAAGCTGGTGCACAGTTACTTGATCTGCTGTCGCTGCTCATGCCTGAGGTTCATGGAGAGGCTTACCTCCTTGACGCCACCATCGCTTTCCCCTTCATAGTAGACTCCTTCAGGCCACTCAGCATTATCTCTCTTCTGGGCTGGGTACTGAAGAACCTTGAATTCTTGGGAATAAAAAGGCTTTAGAGAATTAACATGATACACCTTAGGCTTAAGGTTAGGGTTTGGGAAATCTATGAGGTAATTAACAGCTCCCATGTGCTCTTGGACCTTGAATGGCCCATCCCATGAAGCTTCCATCTTATTGGCCTGGAGCGCCTTCAAGACCATGACCTGGTCACCTACTTTGAACGAATGCTCTCTGGCATGTTTATCATACCAGGCCTTCTGTTCCTGCTGAGCAGCCTGCAGGTGTTGTCAATCAAGGGCTAGGAGCTTTTGAGAGTATTTTGCAGGTTGGTTACAAAGTCCAAAGTGTTAGTCCCTGGAGAAGGTGTAAACCCCTCCTGTTGCTTCTTCACCAACTATAATGGCCCCTTAACCTCGCAGCCATAAAGGAGTTCAAAGCGCTGCCCAGATCGATTTGTGGAAATGTGATTAAGGGGCTCTGCTAGTATATTCATGCAGAGACACTCTTGTTGTGCTGCTGAAGCTTTTGGTTCCTATGTAGACTGGCCATATAATGACACTCCTTGGTGTGCCCACTTCAGATGCTCCTGGTCTTTCATTCTAGTCATGTTCCCCATCAAGAAGCTGCCAAAACTAACACAGCTGATGGGGTGGGGGTTGCTGGGTTCAGCAATGTTAGGATATAGATATTCAGGCCTGTCTATAAAGGCCTAGACTCCAAGAATTTAGGAGTATTCTTATCACTTGCCTAGTTCTAGAGGCATAAAAGAAAGAGTCAAAATCACTGTCTGCCGGTGCAAGGGCCTCGTCTCCCTGCGACAGTCTGAGGCCCGGTGCTCAGGCTAAGATCTCTGGCTAAGCAGCAGAGGCAGCCATAAGCTGGGAAGCGACTGGTCACCTCCTCACATCCCAACCTAGTCACATTGAAATAAGGTGCTGTTGGGCCGTTAGGATACAATCCTGTCCTGATAGTGCCTGTCGCCTCCAGAGAAAGGGAAGTGCCTAGAAGATGTAAAAGGAAACTTAGTTTGACAGCATCCTGTCTGGCAAGAATTCACTTATCAATAGCTGGGATGCGAAATCCTCGTTTCTGTGTTTATTCTATCACTGTAGTCCCCATTTCCCTACTGTTTGTCTGTATAATCTCTGTCTGGTTCTGTGCTTGTTTCCATCTGCTGTATAATTAATTTTGCTGGGTGTAAACTAATTAAGATGGTGGGATATAATTGGTTACATAATCATGTTACAATATGTTAGGATTGGTTAGTTAAATTTCAGGAAAATGACTGCTTAAGGTATAGCTAAGCAGAACTCAAGATTTACTATATAGTCTGCAGTCAATCAGGAAGTGGGTGGGTGTGTGGGTGGGGGAAATGGGAACAGGGAATGAGGGTGGGGAAATTGAAATCATGTTTTGCTAAGTGGGGAATGGGGATGGGGATGGGGGTGGGGAAATTGGAATAATTTTTGGCTAAGGGGGGGAATGGGAACAGGGACACAGGTAAAGCTCTGTGGTGTCAGAGCTGGGAAGCGGGACACGAAGTAAGGAAACTGGAATCATGCTTGCTAGAAGTTCACACCAATAAACACCAAATTGTTTGCACATTTGGACTTTGGGTATTGTTGCTCTCTGCTCATGCGAGAAGGACCAGGGAAGTACACGGGTGAAGCAATAAGCCCCCTAATAAGCAACTCTCCTGATCTTGTGCTGCCCCTTGATACAGAGCAGCTGCTGGAGACCAGGAGCATTGAAAACTTCCACCCAGAGTTCCTCAGACTTCCTCAGCTCCCCCCCCACCGCATTTCACTCTCATCTACAGGAGATCGAGTATGCATTGTTCTGTAGATCTTCAGCTTTGTTGTAAGCCTGATGCCATGACATCCCCCGAAAGGCCACAGAAGGTAACAGGGCAGCAGTTTCTTAGTGTGTGAAGTTTAGCCTTGCACGTTTGTTTTATTTTGTTTAGTAACTTTCTTTGTTCTGTCTGTAATCTCTTATGACCATTTAAATTTTACATTTTGTACTTAATAAAATCACTTTTGTTTATTAATAAACCCAGTGTAAGTAATTGTTACCTGAGGGGCAAACACTTTGTACATCTCTCTCTTTTTTTGAGAGGAAGGGCAAACAATATGAACTTATACTGTATAAAATTTTGTACACTGTAAGGTGGATATTTCTGGGGTTTAGATCCCTTTGGGGCTGTGCAACTGGGCTCTGAGAAAAGTCCCTTTTAACTGAATCAACCCAGAGCTGAAATACACTCAGTGTCTGTATATTCTGCAGAGGGGTGTGGACCAGTCTCTGTGTCTGTGCTGGAGTTCCTGGTTCAGCAAGACATGGCAAGGGGTGCCGAGGCTGGCAGAAGGGTTAAGCTCAGTGGTATCTCAGCACATGAAGTGACAGTCCCAAGGGGGTCTCTGTGACCGAACCTGTTACACAGAGATCTGCTCTGTCACAGCACCTTGATGCCCATGCCCCCTTTGGAACCTCCACCCCCCAAAATTATATGAAATTGGCCTCTTCCCACAATGTGGAAGAGGGTGTGGACAATGTATCACCACTACCAGTTAGAAATCACATAAACTGGGTTATATTATAAAACAGAACTAAATTTATTAATGACAACAGGTGTATTTTAGGTAGTTAAGGAGGAAGCAGACAGAACAAGGCAGATTACAAAGAAAATAAAACAGAACACACAGACTAAGCGTAATACACTTTAGAAACTGGTTACATGTGAGTTCTCACCTTAAATGTGGTTCTAATACTCTTCACAGGCCATATGCCCTTCCAGCCGGGGCCCAGTTCTTTCCCCCTGTTCAGTCTTAGTTGTTTCCAGCAGTCATCTTGGGTGGAGTCGCAGGGGAGAACTGACCACCAGGATTACCTCACTCTCCATTCTTAAAAAGGATTTCTATAAGGCTGGAGCCCTTTGTTTCCTAGTTTGACACCCACCCGCATCATCATCTCATGGAAAAGTACAGAATTCGAGATGGGTAACAGTCTCAGGTGACATGGTCACATGTTTCTGTAGGGCCCCTATAGACCTTCTTCAAAGGCTGACCAACAGGTCCACAGGAAGACTAAACGCATTTACAATTAATTGTCAGTGCTGATGGCCCATTATCACTGTCTGGCTTTTCCATTGTTGTACCTGAAGTGTTAGCAGGGGCATCACCAAAAGTAATATAGCCGAAATATAAAAGGAGTACTTGTGGCACCTTAGAGACTAACAAATTTATTAGAGCATAAGCTTTCGTGAGCTACAGCTCACTTCATCGGATGCATTTGGTGGAAAAAACAGAGGAGAGATTTATATACACACACACAGAGAACATGAAACAATGGGTTTATCATACACACTGTAAGGAGAGTGATCACTTAAGATAAGCCATCACCAACAGCAGGGGGGGGGAAAGGAGGAAAACCTTTCATGGTGACAAGCAGGTAGGCTAATTCCAGCAGTTAACAAGAATATCAGAGGAACAGTGGGGGGTGGGGTGGGAGGGAGAAATACCATGGGGAAATAGTTTTACTTTGTGTAATGACTCATCCATTCCCAGTCTCTATTCAAGCCTAAGTTAATTGTATCCAGTTTGCAAATTAATTCCAATTCAGCAGTCTCTCGTTGGAGTCTGTTTTTGAAGCTTTTTTGTTGAAGTATAGCCACTCTTAGGTCTGTGATCGAGTGACCAGAGAGATTGAAGTGTTCTCCAACTGGTTTTTGAATGTTATAATTCTTGACGTCTGATTTGTGTCCATTCATTCTTTTACGTAGAGACTGTCCAGTTTGGCCAATGTACATGGCAGAGGGGCATTGCTGGCACATGATGGCATATATCACATTGGTAGATGCGCAGGTGAACGAGCCTCTGATAGTGTGGCTGATGTGATTAGGCCCTATGATGGTATCCCCTGAACAGATATGTGGACAGAGTTGGCAACGGGCTTTGTTGCAAGGATAGGTTCCTGGGTTAGTGGTTCTGTTGTGTGGTGTGTGGTTGCTGGTGAGTATTTGCTTCAGATTGGGGGGCTGTCTGTAAGCAAGGACTGGTCTGTCTCCCAAGATCTGAGAGAGCGATGGCTCGTCCTTCAGGATAGGTTGTAGATCCTTGATGATGCGTTGGAGGGGTTTTAGTTGGGGGCTGAAGGTGATGGCTAGTGGCGTTCTGTTGTTTTCTTTGTTGGGCCTGTCCTGTAGTAGGTGACTTCTGGGTACTCTTCTGGCTCTGTCAATCTGTTTCTTCACTTCAGCAGGTGGGTACTGTAGTTGTAGGAATGCATGATAGAGATCTTGTAGGTGTTTGTCTCTGTCTGAGGGGTTGGAGCAAATGCGGTTGTATCGTAGCGCTTGGCTGTAGACAATGGATCGAGTGGTATGATCTGGATGAAAGCTAGAGGCATGTAGGTAGGAATAGCGGTCAGTAGGTTTCCGATATAGGGTGGTATTTATGTGACCATCGCTTATTAGCACCGTAGTGTCCAGGAAGTGGATCTCTTGTGTGGACTGGTCCAGGCTGAGGTTGATGGTGGGATGGAAATTGTTGAAATCATGGTGGAATTCCTCAAGAGCTTCTTTTCCATGGGTCCAGATGATGAAGATGTCATCAATGTAGCGCAAGTAGAGTAGGGGCATTAGGGAACGAGAGCTGAGGAAGCGTTGTTCTAAGTCAGCCATAAAAATGTTGGCATACTGTGGGGCCATGCGGGTACCCATCGCAGTGCCGCTGATTTGAAGGTATACATTGTCACCAAATGTGAAATAGTTATGGGTCAGGACAAAGTCACAAAGTTCTGCCACCAGGTTAGCCGTGACAGTATCGGGGATACTGTTCCTGACGGCTTGTAGTCCATCTTTGTGTGGAATGTTGGTGTAGAGGGCTTCTACATCCATAGTGGCTAGGATGGTGTTTTTAGGAAGATCACCAATGGACTGTAGTTTCCTCAGGAAATCGGTGGTGTCTCGAAGATAGCTGGGAGTGCTGGTAACGAAGGGCCTGAGGAGGGAGTCTACATAGCCAGACAATCCTGCTGTCAGGGTGCCAATGCCTGAGATGATGGGGCGTCCAGGATTTCCAGGTTTATGGATCTTGGGTAGCAGATAGAATACCCCAGGTCCTGGCTCCAGGGGTGTGTCTGTGCGGATTTGTTCTTGTGCTTTTTCAGGGAGTTTCTTGAGCAAATGCTGTAGTTTCTTTTGGTAACTCTCAGTGGGATCAGAGGGTAATGGCTTGTAGAAAGTGGTGTTGGAGAGCTGCCTAGTAGCCTCCTGTTCATACTCTGACCTATTCATGATGACGACAGCACCTCCTTTGTCAGCCTTTTTGATTATGATGTCAGAGTTGTTTCTGAGGCTGTGGATGGCACTGTGTTCTGCATGGCTGAGGTTATGGGGTAAGCGATGCTGCTTTTCCACAATTTCAGCTCGTGCACGTCGGCGGAAGCAGTCTATGTAGAAATCCAGGCTGCTGTTTCGACCTTCAGGAGGAGTCCACCTAGAATCCTTCTTTTTGTAGTGTTGGCAGGAAGGTCTCTGTGGGTTAATATGTTGGTCAGAGGTGTGTTGGAAATATTCCTTGAGTCTGAGACGTCGAAAATAGGATTCTAGGTCACCACAGAACTGTATCATGTTCGTGGGGGTGGAGGGGCAAAAGGAGAGGCCCCGAGATAGGACAGATTCTTCCGCTGGGCTAAGAGTATAGTTGGATAGATTAACAATATTGCTGGGTGGGTTACGGGAACCATTGTTGTGGCCCCTTGTGGCATATAGTAGTTTAGATAGCTTAGTGTCCTTTTTCTTTTGTAGAGAATCAAAGTGTGTTTTGTAAATGGCTTGTCTAGTTTTTGTAAAGTCCAGCCACGAGGAAGATTGTGTGGAAGATTGGTTCTTTATGAGAGTATCCAGTTTTGAGAGCTCATTCTTAATCTTTCCCTGTTTGCTGTAGAGGATGTTGATCAGGTGGTTCCGCAGTTTCCTTGAGAGTGTGTGGCACAAGCTGTCAGCATAGTCTGTGTGGTATGTAGATTGTAATGGATTTTTTACCTTCAGTCCTTTCGGTATGATGTCCATCTGTTTGCATTTGGAGAGGAAGATGATGTCTGTCTGTATCTGTGCGAGTTTTTTCATGAAGTTCACAGATTTCCACTCTATACGGCTAAATTCAGTGCCTTGCATAATCACAGGTTTCAGAGTAGCAGCCGTGTTAGTCTGTATTCGCAAAAAGAAAAGGAGTACTTGTGGCACCTTAGAGACTAACAAATTTATTAGAGCATAAGCTTTCGTGAGCTACAGCTCACTTCATCGGATGCATTTGGTGGAAAAAACAGAGGAGAGATTTCACCTCGTTCACCTGCGCATCTACCAATGTGATATATGCCATCATGTGCCAGCAATGCCCCTCTGCCATGTACATTGGCCAAACTGGACAGTCTCTACGTAAAAGAATGAATGGACACAAATCAGACGTCAAGAATTATAACATTCAAAAACCAGTTGGAGAACACTTCAATCTCTCTGGTCACTCGATCACAGACCTAAGAGTGGCTATACTTCAACAAAAAAGCTTCAAAAACAGACTCCAACGAGAGACTGCTGAATTGGAATTAATTTGCAAACTGGATACAATTAACTTAGGCTTGAATAGAGACTGGGAATGGATGAGTCATTACACAAAGTAAAACTATTTCCCCATGGTATTTCTCCCTCCCACCCCACCCCCCACTGTTCCTCTGATATTCTTGTTAACTGCTGGAATTAGCCTACCTGCTTGTCACCATGAAAGGTTTTCCTCCTTTCCCCCCCCTGCTGTTGGTGATGGCTTATCTTAAGTGATCACTCTCCTTACAGTGTGTATGATAAACCCATTGTTTCATGTTCTCTGTGTGTGTGTATATAAATCTCTCCTCTGTTTTTTCCACCAAATGCATCCGATGAAGTGAGCTGTAGCTCACGAAAGCTTATGCTCTAATAAATTTGTTAGTCTCTAAGGTGCCACAAGTACTCCTTTTCTTTTTGCGAATACAGACTAACACGGCTGCTACTCTGAAACCTGTGATTATGCAAGGCACTGAATTTAGCCGTATAGAGTGGAAATCTGTGAACTTCATGAAAAAACTCGCACAGATACAGACAGACATCATCTTCCTCTCCAAATGCAAACAGATGGACATCATACCGAAAGGACTGAAGGTAAAAAATCCATTACAATCTACATACCACACAGACTATGCTGACAGCTTGTGCCACACACTCTCAAGGAAACTGCGGAACCACCTGATCAACATCCTCTACAGCAAACAGGGAAAGATTAAGAATGAGCTCTCAAAACTGGATACTCTCATAAAGAACCAATCTTCCACACAATCTTCCTCGTGGCTGGACTTTACAAAAACTAGACAAGCCATTTACAAAACACACTTTGATTCTCTACAAAAGAAAAAGGACACTAAGCTATCTAAACTACTATATGCCACAAGGGGCCACAACAATGGTTCCCGTAACCCACCCAGCAATATTGTTAATCTATCCAACTATACTCTTAGCCCAGCGGAAGAATCTGTCCTATCTCGGGGCCTCTCCTTTTGCCCCTCCACCCCCACGAACATGATACAGTTCTGTGGTGACCTAGAATCCTATTTTCGACGTCTCAGACTCAAGGAATATTTCCAACACACCTCTGACCAACATATTAACCCACAGAGACCTTCCTGCCAACACTACAAAAAGAAGGATTCTAGGTGGACTCCTCCTGAAGGTCGAAACAGCAGCCTGGATTTCTACATAGACTGCTTCCGCCGACGTGCACGAGCTGAAATTGTGGAAAAGCAGCATCGCTTACCCCATAACCTCAGCCATGCAGAACACAGTGCCATCCACAGCCTCAGAAACAACTCTGACATCATAATCAAAAAGGCTGACAAAGGAGGTGCTGTCGTCATCATGAATAGGTCAGAGTATGAACAGGAGGCTACTAGGCAGCTCTCCAACACCACTTTCTACAAGCCATTACCCTCTGATCCCACTGAGAGTTACCAAAAGAAACTACAGCATTTGCTCAAGAAACTCCCTGAAAAAGCACAAGAACAAATCCGCACAGACACACCCCTGGAGCCAGGACCTGGGGTATTCTATCTGCTACCCAAGATCCATAAACCTGGAAATCCTGGACGCCCCATCATCTCAGGCATTGGCACCCTGACAGCAGGATTGTCTGGCTATGTAGACTCCCTCCTCAGGCCCTTCGTTACCAGCACTCCCAGCTATCTTCGAGACACCACCGATTTCCTGAGGAAACTACAGTCCATTGGTGATCTTCCTAAAAACACCATCCTAGCCACTATGGATGTAGAAGCCCTCTACACCAACATTCCACACAAAGATGGACTACAAGCCGTCAGGAACAGTATCCCCGATACTGTCACGGCTAACCTGGTGGCAGAACTTTGTGACTTTGTCCTGACCCATAACTATTTCACATTTGGTGACAATGTATACCTTCAAATCAGCGGCACTGCGATGGGTACCCGCATGGCCCCACAGTATGCCAACATTTTTATGGCTGACTTAGAACAACGCTTCCTCAGCTCTCGTTCCCTAATGCCCCTACTCTACTTGCGCTACATTGATGACATCTTCATCATCTGGACCCATGGAAAAGAAGCTCTTGAGGAATTCCACCATGATTTCAACAATTTCCATCCCACCATCAACCTCAGCCTGGACCAGTCCACACAAGAGATCCACTTCCTGGACACTACGGTGCTAATAAGCGATGGTCACATAAATACCACCCTATATCGGAAACCTACTGACCGCTATTCCTACCTACATGCCTCTAGCTTTCATCCAGATCATACCACTCGATCCATTGTCTACAGCCAAGCGCTACGATACAACCGCATTTGCTCCAACCCCTCAGACAGAGACAAACACCTACAAGATCTCTATCATGCATTCCTACAACTACAGTACCCACCTGCTGAAGTGAAGAAACAGATTGACAGAGCCAGAAGAGTACCCAGAAGTCACCTACTACAGGACAGGCCCAACAAAGAAAACAACAGAACGCCACTAGCCATCACCTTCAGCCCCCAACTAAAACCCCTCCAACGCATCATCAAGGATCTACAACCTATCCTGAAGGACGAGCCATCGCTCTCTCAGATCTTGGGAGACAGACCAGTCCTTGCTTACAGACAGCCCCCCAATCTGAAGCAAATACTCACCAGCAACCACACACCACACAACAGAACCACTAACCCAGGAACCTATCCTTGCAACAAAGCCCGTTGCCAACTCTGTCCACATATCTGTTCAGGGGATACCATCATAGGGCCTAATCACATCAGCCACACTATCAGAGGCTCGTTCACCTGCGCATCTACCAATGTGATATATGCCATCATGTGCCAGCAATGCCCCTCTGCCATGTACATTGGCCAAACTGGACAGTCTCTACGTAAAAGAATGAATGGACACAAATCAGACGTCAAGAATTATAACATTCAAAAACCAGTTGGAGAACACTTCAATCTCTCTGGTCACTCGATCACAGACCTAAGAGTGGCTATACTTCAACAAAAAGCTTCAAAAACAGACTCCAACGAGAGACTGCTGAATTGGAATTAATTTGCAAACTGGATACAATTAACTTAGGCTTGAATAGAGACTGGGAATGGATGAGTCATTACACAAAGTAAAACTATTTCCCCATGGTATTTCTCCCTCCCACCCCACCCCCACTGTTCCTCTGATATTCTTGTTAACTGCTGGAATTAGCCTACCTGCTTGTCACCATGAAAGGTTTTCCTCCTTTCCCCCCCCTGCTGTTGGTGATGGCTTATCTTAAGTGATCACTCTCCTTACAGTGTGTATGATAAACCCATTGTTTCATGTTCTCTGTGTGTGTGTATATAAATCTCTCCTCTGTTTTTTCCACCAAATGCATCCGATGAAGTGAGCTGTAGCTCACGAAAGCTTATGCTCTAATAAATTTGTTAGTCTCTAAGGTGCCACAAGTACTCCTTTTCTTTTTGCGAATACAGACTAACACGGCTGCTACTCTGAAGCCGAAATATAGATACCTAGTCAATGTTCCTAATTTCAGGTACAGAAATGATAGATTCATATGAATAGCATAATCATATTCCATAAATCATAACTTTTCCAGTGATACCACACAAGAGTTACCTCACTGTGAAGCTATCTGATTAATCTATGATCATATAGATCATTATTGCCACAAACCTTGTTCGTAGGTGGTCAAGTGAAATATCTAAAAAAAAGGTTGTAATTTACTTGTTATGATTATGCTGATTGCATTCATGTATCATTTTGATATCTGAAGTTATAAGTATTGGCTATGTGCTTGTATTTCAATGCGTTTGTTTCTGAGTAGCGTCAGTGAAGCATTTTGTTAGCTTATTGAGAAGGGGCTATTGAAATTAAGTAGTGCATCAAGAACCATTTAACTAACAATGGACCCTGGGAGCCACTAATCAACATCTGATAAGCCTTTCTGGGAATGCTCAATGTAGCATGTAAGTAATGGCTGCTACCTGTAGAGAACTGAGTCATGTGTGGACAGGACATGTGACTTGGCCATGTGTCTCCAAACTCCATCTTGCTGCTGTGATTTTCCACAGTAAGATCTATGGAGGGTCTTCCACATTGCAGAAGATATAAAAGGCCCTGGAAGCCCCTTCATTTTGTGTTCAATCCTGTTTCTGACCTATGGAGGTGCCTTGCTACAAACTGAAGCTCTCAAAAAAGGACTGATTGACGCATCTCAAGCTGTGGATGTACTCCAGAGACTTGATTTCAGAGAGCAGTTTATTCCATCACTGCTATAACCTGAACCAATAACTTTGCAATTGTTGTGTGTATTTGAGTCCTTTAACCAATTTTAATTCTCACCTAATTTCTGTCTTTTATGAATAAACTTTTAGACTTTAGATTCTAATAGATTGGCAAAAGCATGATTTTTAGGTAAGATCTGATGTGTACATTGACTTGGCTAGGTGGTTAGTTCTTTGGGATCAGGAGAATCTTTAATGGGGAACACTTTCCATAATCCTTTGTTCCTATAAGGAGTGCTACTGGTGGTGATAGAAAGGAACTGGGGTATCAGAGGGAATTACTTGTATGCTTCTGGTCAGCCAGTGGGGTGAAACTGAAGTCATATATTCATAGATACCAAGGTCAGAAGGGAAGGAATACTTGTGGCACCTTAGAGACTAACAAATTTATTTGAGCATAAACTTTCGTGAGCTACAGCTCACTTCATCGGATGCATTCAGTGGAAAATACAGTGGGGAGATTTATATACATAGAGAACATGAAACAATGGGTGTTACCATACACACTGTAACGAGAGTGATCACTTAAAGTGAGCTATTACCAGCAGGAGAGCGGGGGAGGGGGGGAGCCTTTTGTAGTGATAATCAAGGTGGGCCATTTCCAGCAGTTGACAAGAACGTCTGAGGACTGTTCCCGATGAGGTCCTCACTACTCACCAAAACCAAATCTAAAATGGCAACCCCTTGTAACGAGGCTGGTTCTGGCGGGACCCAACTGAGAGTGCCAATTCAGGACAAATTGCTTAGAGCAGGAACCTGCTCTAAGTTCTTGGTTCAGGCTTGTAGCAGTGATGGAATAAACTGCAGGTTCAAATCAAGTCTCTGGAGAACATTCACAGCTGGGATGGGTCTTTCAGTCCTTCGTTCAAAGCTTCAGTGTAGCAAAGTCCCTCCAGAGGTAAGAAGCAGGACTGAAGACAAGATGGAGGAGCTGCAGCAGCTTTTTATAGTCTCGTGCCATGTGGTTTTTCTTTCTTTGTCCCAAAGACAAGCTGCTCATCACCTGGCCTGGAAACACCTCAGAGTTCTGTCCATAGGCAGGTCCCTGCACACCTGGCTGAGTCCCCAGGCGTGTCTGCCTTCTCTCAGTGGGTCAGTTGTGTAGCTGATGGTCCTTAATGGGCCATCAAGCAGTCTAGGCAGAGCTGGCACCAACTTATCTGGGGTGTCACCCAGAAGCATAGCACAAGTTTGAACTACAGACAGTATAGAGCCAATATTCATAACTTCAACTACAAAAATGATACATGCAAACAGACAGCATAATCATAATCAGCAAACCATAACCTTGTCTTAGACACCTCATTTGACCCCCTTTATATAAGATTTGCTGCCACTTCAGGACTTTGGTTGCAACAATGATCTATACGGTCTCAGATTATGTCAATAACGTCACACCCCTCTAGTTGGTTCAGCAACTACTTGATGAAGGAATCCATCAGCTATCACATCTAGGAAAAACTGAGCCCTATTATTATTACTAGCACTTGTCCTCCAGTCTATAGCTGGGAAGTTAAAGTCTCCCATGATCACGTAGTTTCCATTAGTATTTACTTCATTAAAAACATTAAAGAGGGCTCTATCCATATCCAAATTAGATCCCAGAGGTCTATAGCACACCCCAAGCACTATCGTAGGAGAGGCTTTACTAGTTTTCTTCCCCAATATAATTTTTGCCCACACGGACTCTGTCTTATCCATTGCATCGCTTCTTATTTCTTTACATTCTACCTCATCATTGATATACAATGCTACTCCACCACCTTTACCATTGTTTCTGTCTTTCCTAAACAGCACATACCCTTCAATACCTGTAGTCCAGTCATGACTACTATTCCACCATGTTTCTGTTATCCCTATAATATCTGGTTTCACTTCCTGCACCAGTAGCTCTAGTTCCTCTGTTTTGTTACCTAGACTCCTCACATTGGTGTACAAAGATCTTAATTTTTGCTGTTTGGCCTCGCTCACATTTTGTACCCTGTTAGGCACAGTCATTCTACAGCCAGTATGACCTATTAGACTAGTATCCACACTTCCCTTCCTCCTTATGTCCATTCTCCTACCCACGGCTGTAGCCTTCCTTACTTTGTTTTCTTGCCTCTCAATGCTAAAATCCAGCATGGAGATTACCTGAATGTTAGGATATAGATATTCAGGCCTGCCTGTAAAAGCCTATACTTTAAGAATGTAGGTATGTGTTTTTCATTTAGCTAGTAATAGAGGTTTACAAGAAAGAATCTGTGTAAGACCCTTCTCTCACCGTGACAGTCGGAGGCCCTGGTCTTAGGCTAAGGTCTCTGGCTAAGCAGCAGAGGCAGCCATAAGCTGGGAAGCGACCGGTCACCTCCTCACATCCCAAACTAGTCAATCTGGGGCTGTCAGGAAGGGGATCTGATCTATCACCTCCAAAGAAAGGGAAGAGCCTAGAAGATGTAAAAGGAAATTTACTTACATTTTTTGTAATATTAGAGACTCGTTTCAGGATTGTCTGTCAGAGATGGATTTTCCTGCCCTGGCCCCTTTCTGGCTCTGAGAGAACACACAAACAAAGAGCAGAAACAAAACCTTCCCTCCCCCCAGATTTAAAAGTATCTTCTTTCCCCATTGGTCCTTCTGGTCAGGTGCCAGCTAGGTTAATGAAACTGATTAACCCCTTACGGGTAAATGACTCTATACCTCTGGCCAGGAGGGATTTTATATTACTGCATACATAAAGATTGTTACCCTTCCCTTTATATTTATGATAAATGCAGTTACTCCTTTCTTCTCTCCCGGTGAGATCTCATTAGGGCTGATAGTCATTAATGGCCAGCCTATTTATAGACAGGTGCCTACACCCCACCCTGTTGCCTCTGAGCACAAAATGCATGAGCAAAGAGTACAGGAAGAGCCCAAAGACATAAGGATACAGATGGTTTATAAAATCAAACGTGGTTGATAATGTTTCCAACCATCAGGCTTTTACCGAGACACTCCGTTTTTTCTCTATTGTGTCTGGGTGCCATTTAGGGTTGCCAGGTACCTGGTTTACAACTGGAAAGTCTGGTTGAATGGGGGACCTGGCAGTGTTCAGTTACTGCAGGGAGGTGTCAGGTCATAAACCCACACCAGTTCCTTCGCAGCCGGGGCCGCCTCCTACCTACAGGCAGGCTGCTTCTCAGGCTTCAGCATCTCCCAGCTCCAGAGCAGGGAGACCCCAGCTGGGTGGGGGACACTGTTTAGGGAGGAGAGATGGGGCTCCACTCTCCCTGAGTTTCATACCTGAGTTTCATGCTGACAGTGCATGGCCCATCCCCAAATGAAGCTCTTAACTACAATACAGCTCGAATGTGGTATGTGATGAGTTCTGTGCTGCTCCCAACCAGAGGCAGAGTGATTAAGAAAACAAAAGGCTTGTCATTAAATTAAATTAAGGCTCATTAGATGGTCCTGAACCTGTTATCAGGCATGCCTATTAAAAGATAGGAAACAAAGGGTAGGAATAAATGGTGTGAATGGAAAGAGGTAAATAGGGGGCGGTCTCTAATGGGACGCTCATAACATAACATAACATGCTCATAACAGATTTGGAAAAAAGGTAAACAGTGAAGTGGCAACATTTGCAGATGACACAAAACTCAAGACAATTAAGTCCAAAGCAGACTGCGAAGAGATACAAGGAGATCTCACACAACTGGGTGACTGGGCAACACAATGGCCGATGAAATTCAGTGTTCATAAAAGCAAAGTAATGCCCATGGCAAAATATAATCCCAACTATACATACAAAAAGATAGTGTCTAATGTAGCTTGAATACAGCATGAAGATTTGGTCACCCCATCTCAGAAAAGAGATGTTGGATTTGGGAAAGATGGAGAAGGGCAAGAGAAATTATGAAAGGTATGGACACCCTCCGTGTGAGGAGATTTTAAAAAGATTTGGACTTCTCAGCTTGGGAAAGAGACGACTGACCAGTGTGACAGACCCAGAGCAGGGGGGTGCAGGAGTCTGATCGAAGGCCAATATACTGGCCACTGGATGAACAGTTTCCTGTTCCCGGAGGGACCTGAGCAGGGGCTGCCCGAGAGCAATCAGGGACCTGCTAGAACCAATTAAGGAAGGCAGGCTAATCAGGGCACTTAGTGTAAAAAGGACCTCCCATCAGTCAGTGAGGGGCACGCAAGGAGCTGGGAGTAAGAAGGCGTGCTGCTGGAGAACTGAGGAGTCTGAAGACCATCAGGAAAAAGTGGTGCAAAGAAGGTGTTTGGGCGAGGCCATGGGGAAGTAGCCCAGGGAGTTGTAGCTGACATGCAGCTGGTTCAGGAGATGTTGCAGGAGACACAGCAGACAGCTGCTGTTTACAGGGCCCTGGGCTGGAACCGAGTACAGTTCGGGCCTGGGTTCTCCCCATCCGCCCAACTCCCTGTTTGACACAGGAGGAGTTGACCTGGACTGTGAGTCTTATCAGAGGGCAAAGTCTAAATTGAAGAGGGATCTGACCTGTCCCCGACCCACTAGGTGCGACAACAGAGAGTGCAGAGATTGTTCTCCCTTTACCCCAGGCTGGCCAGTGATGAGGTTAGTTGAGCGAATGGCAGGTTTGAGCCTCTAGCAAAAGCAGCCAAACTGGGGGCCGCCGCAAACCTCTGGGGCGAGCAAATCAGCCAGAAAGTGCAGGATCCACCAAGGCAGAGGAGGAACTGTGTCACACCAGGGATCTGAGAGAGGGCTCTAAATCATGACTTGTGTGGAAAAATTGAATAAGGAAATGTTATTCACTCCTTCACATAACACAAAAAGAAGGGGACACCCAGTGAAATTAATAGTCAGCAGATTTAAAATAAATGAAAGAAATAATTTCTTCACAGACCACCTGTGGAATTTTTTGCAGAAGGCCAAAACTAGAACAGGGTTCCAATAAGAACTCTGTAAGTTTATGGACAATTGGCCCATCAGTGGCTATTTGCCAGGATGGACAGGAATCCAACACCATGTTCGGCATGTCCATAGGGTCTGTTTTCCAGAACCTGGAAGTGGGTGACAGGGGATGAATCACTTGATGGTTGCCTATTCTGTTCATCCCAACTGAGGCACGTGGTACCGGTCACAGTTGGAAAACAGGATACTGGGTCAGATGGACCATTGGTCTTACTCAGTAGGGTGATTCTGATGTTCTTTTATAGACCCAAGATATATCTGTCCTCCACTGGAACACACTAATTTCACTAATGCCAACTTGCACACTGTAAATAAACACCCCGACTTCCAAAATAAGCCAAAAATCAAGCTAATCCCATCTCAAAACAAGGCCATAACAAGCCAATCCATAAAAAACTCCAACACTATGTGACTAGAACCCGCCGCCATCCAGTCTGGGACTGCGGTGGGCCCACTGTGCACCCCAGAAATCTCTCCTCCCTTGCTCCTGCTTGCCCCTCCCTTCCCCAAGATTCCAGCACATGTTAGTACCAGAGCTGAGTGGGTCTAATATTTATTTATTTTTCATTCTTTTATATAGGAATTAGATGCAGTGCTCCTGTGAGCTAATTGCTAAGTTATCTGCCAAAAAATAGAATTTTTGAGTGCCTAAATAGCCCCTTGTATCATGTTTAAAATTGTCACCCATACCAAATCCTTAAATGGCTCCCTTGCACCTGGGGCAGGGGGGAGGAGGGAGATGGTCCAGCGAGTGTCAAGGGGAGCATAAGACAGGAGCAAGCGATAGGGACAGGGCCTTGAGTGGCGGAGACAGAGCAGGACAGGGCATTGGTAGAAGAGGAGTGGCAAAGGGGCCTTAGGGGTCTAGTAACAAACAATGAGAAAGGTGAGTTGTACACAGACCGATTCCTCAATTTGTCACACACTGACACTGCACAATAAGTTCAGGAAAGGGATTAACGTCTGTCAATAGCGCCCAGTAGTGTCAGGGAAGAGGGCCAAGCACCATGTCACCAGCGAGCTCTGTTTGGAGCTGGGCCTGAAGGACAGAGGACCAGTGAAAACTTTAGGTCCCTTTACAAGTAAAGAGCTGGAGCAGCCTGTCCCGAATATGTTTGGTCCCCAACCCGTAGATGATGGGGTTTAACATGGGGGGCACCAGGAGGTAAATGTTGGCCATGAGAACATGGAAATGCAGGGGCACATTCTGACCAAACCGGTGAAAGAGGATGGAAAAGAGAGCTGGGATGCTAAATGCTAAGAAGACACAGAGGTGGGAGCTGCAGGTCCTAAAAGTCTTGAGCCTGGTGTCCTTTGTGGGGAGGCTGAAGATGGCCCTGAGGATCTTAGATCCAGACCTATCACCAAGAATGCCACAAAGAGGCCATAGTAACTACTGACTTGGGTGTCGGCGCAGGCCAGCTTCACCACGGCCATGCCATCACAGTATGTGTGGGGGATGATGTTGGTTCTGCAATATGGCCACCACCTCGCCAGGAAGGGAGTGGGCAGTATGATCATGCAGCCACGCAGCACCATGGCCAGGCCAATCGTGGCCACCACGGGGTTTGTCAGGATGGTGGAATGTCTCAGGGGATGGCAGATGGCCACGTAGCGATCAAAAGCCATGGCCACAAGGATCCTAGATGCCATCACTGAGAAGCACTAAATAAAGTACATCTGGGTGAGGCAGGCACTGAAATTGATCTCCCTGGAATTGAACCAGAAGATGCTCAGTGTTTTGGGCAGGGTGGACATGGACACAATCAGGTCACTGACGGCTAGCATGCAGAGGAAATAGTACATGGGTTCAGGCAGGCTCTGCTCCATCTTGACAATAAAGAGGATGGTGAAGTTCCCCAAGACAGCTATGGTATAAATGGTGCAGAAGGGGATGGAGATCCAGACATGGGCCATCTCCAGGCCAGGAATGCCCAGCAGGATGAAGGTGGAGGGGCTGGTGAAGCTGACATTAGAATCTGACATGGAGTAGGGGAGAAGGTATCCAAATCCGAGGCAGAACGGTGTCTCCTGTTCATACTGTATGTTCCCCTGACTTCTTGTACGTGCCCAGGGTGATGGTCACAGTACAAATGCCTGGATGGAGAGACAATGTGAATATGAGACACTACATGCACTACTGGAGGCTGTTCTCATGGGGGAAGCAGATTGGTCGCTCTTCACACACTGAATAAAAGCTCATGAAAGCTTATGCTCAAATAAATTTCTTAGTCTCTAAGGGGCCACAAGTACTCCTTTTCTTTTTGCGAATACAGACTAACATGGCTGCTACTCTGAAACCTGAAAAAAATTTCATTATTCAGAATAACTGACCCTACTCCATGTGTCAATAATTCCTACACATCATGGTGTGGGAAAACGTAATAGGCACCATCATCAAACATGAGTGTGGATATAGGCTTTCCACCATTGTTCCTTAGTGTAATGAAAGCCAGGCTCGATAGTCCATGCAGTAGGCCTGTGGCTGGGTCCCTGGAGGCTGGGTAGCCTAGTGGCTAGAATACCGAGTAGGGGGGCAAAATGGAGGAGGCTGGCTGCCTTCTCCCACTTCTTCCTGGCCCAGGAACTCCAAGCCACTTCCTATCCAAGTCCTTAAATTTGGAATGTGGGCCCCAAGAGTCCAGATTCCTCAATAGGTTCCCCCCCTTTTAACCAGAGGGGGTGATTAACTGGCTCCTGTGATTTGGTGTCATTGAAAAACACCTGCTCATTTGTAGAAGTGTCCAAAACAAAGACAATGTTCAGATGCCTGAGGAATGGGATAGTGAATAACGTGGTCTGAACATGGGCTCAGTTTTGATCGCTCAGTCTCTGTGAAGGATATAGCACATAGAAAGGGGATTTCTGAGACAGGCTCTGAGAATGGGGGAGGCTGCCTGATGCAGACAGACTGAAAAATCTGGAACTGTTTCGTTTAGAGATGAGACAAAGAAGCATAAAGTCCTAGAAGATGAGGGTTGGACGACAACTCAGGATGTCATCCAGTAAAATCCCCTGCTGACAGCAGGACCAACACCAGCCTGGTATTGCCAAGCAACAGAAATGCACATTCTGCTTCTAATCCTAACCACAAACTAATATTTAAAACATGGCCTTTTCTTATTTCCATATAGCACAGTTTTAAAATAAAGTTAAATTTAAATTAATGCAAAATTCCTTGTTACTAAATTGACACCACAAATTTTGCAAATAATTATATGAATTTTATCAATTTTTATTAAAAGTTTTAAATAACAAGGCAATAACTTGCTTATTTAAATGTTTAACCCTTTTGTTTATTTTGTATTTTTGTTTGCCTTATTTTGTATTGTTATAAATACAATTCTGGCACCATTTGTTTTTAACTGTAAAGTTGTCTGTATGTCATGTGTGTTGTCTTGTGTTGTGTGTGTCACGTAACTACTTTTCATTATTTTTATTTTGTTGCAACAAAATGTCAATTTTATACCCTTTAAAATATATATAAGTGTTACCAAACTATTTTAATATTGTGGTTGGGGTATAACCACCATAATATTATTAATACAATATTTTTTTCAAAGTTCAACAAGGTCTCAGTTATAAATATAAGCACATATATTTCTGCCTTATCAAATAATGCAATCACAAACAAAAATAATTCTCTTTTATTAATCACAATTTTGTTTTTTATTTTTAGTCAAAGAAATAAAAAGGTGGGGAAACCTCAACCGTAAGATCAAGCTAATATTAACAAAATGTCGATTTCTTGTTTGGGCTTTTTATAAACTTGTTTGCACTTTTGAATATAGTTATAAGAATGTCATAACAAAAATGTTTTAAAATAACAATTTATGCATAAAGCTAACCAAACAATTTCAACTAGTTTCCACCTTCGTCTCCCAAACACAAGCAAGCATCATAAAAGTATATTACCCTCAAAGTATTTTCATGGATCTGTATTTAAAATTTATTTTGGTTTAATTTTGTAGTTGGTTTAATTTTATACCCTTTTCTTTTGTTATCTTATGTTAATGGGAAACAGTGGTTGTTAAAGTTTGTGCTTCGAAACAGTTAACAAGAGTGAAATTGGTATCACAAGCAAATTAACTCTAAAAAGCTTGGTGTGAATCATGTTATTGACTCTTTTGCTAACACAGAATGTTCAGCAGCAAAAAACAACAACAATACACCTTCTCACAGAAGATTTTAGAGTTAAGCATTTTATCTAGTATAAAATATTAGTGATGCACCTCAAATGAAAATGAATGTCTACACAACAATTGCCAAAATATAGCTTGTGTTATAAAAGACTTGGTCCCTATTACATTGTCCCTATTACATTGTAAACAAACTAAATTAAACTTTGTATTACATTTGGGTTACTGAAAACAAAAACAAAAAAGAAAAAGAAAAAAAACAAAACACTTTACTATGCTAACAAAAGTTGTTTAAGTTACATTCCATAGACCAAAGACACCAGAAAATATCAGGTTTCAGAGTAGCAGCCGTGTTAGTCTGTATTTGCAAAAAGAAAAGGAGTACTTGTGGCACCTTAGAGACTAACAAATGTATTTGAGCATAAGCTTTCGTGAGCTACAGCTCACTTCATCGGATGCATCTCCTCACTGTATTTTCCACCAAATGCATCCGATGAAGTGAGCTGTAGCTCACGAAAGCTTATGCTCAAATACATTTGTTAGTCTCTAAGATGCCACAAGTACTCCTTTTCTTTTTGCAGAAAATATCAGTATACAGTGAAGCAACCCCCAACATCAAAAAAAACAAATGAAGTGCTTTATAAATGGGAGACTGGTCAAATACACTTCAATCTACCATATACGGACTATTAAGTTAACAGTCAGCTAAAAACAACTAGCTGGACCAGGATAAAGGGTCATTTAATTTCAACTTGATTACTGTGTAAAAACAACTGTATTATTGCTGTTCTATTGTATTATTGTTGTACTTTTGTATGATTGCTGTATTGTATGATTGCTGTACAACATTTACAATGTGCATAACATTGCTAAACTGTTGAACCAACACACAGGTAAAAATCAAGAAACGAATGGCAGCAAACAACGGGAAGGCAAGGGAAAAACAAAGTGGTAAACAAACAAAAAGTTACATGGCAACTACAAATTGGGTAAACAAATTGCCTGTTCGCACCAGTCATAATTTGGGTCAGTAACACTACATCCCAAGTGAGGCACATGTTATTCAAAACAATCTTGTTCAGTGTATATTTGATAAATTGGTTACTGTCCATTCAGGTAAAGGTTATCTGGAAGACAGCATCCATAAAAACAACTGGATCTACATCAACTACTGGTGTATCACAGAGCAGTTCGACCCATGGAACAGAGAAGCTGGTCACTTCTGTTTCCTGCCCAGTGACCCTTATGAGAAGGTGACAGCCAGCAGTAAGGGTAACCTATAACATGGATGGACAGTCCTGTGTAGTATCAAATTACAATAGATTTATACATAATGGCCTCAGTGGTAGTGTCACTACTCCAAATTTCTGTTTTACTTCTCGTATACACAGCACTGTGGGACACATCATCACAATCCCTATCCCAGTATTTCAAAACACTCAGCCGACTACTACTAATGATACAAATGGCAATTGTAATTGCCCGAATAAAAGTGGGTTGCTGCCTGCAGTACCGCAAGGGCCAAACTACAACAACAGATTGGAAAAGAATTGTTATGCTTGGATATAAAGTGCTGTTATATGCACACATGCATATTATACATAGATGCCCATATGCATACTATACATAGATGCCCATATACGCTACAAATATATACGCCATATCCATATTATTCATATATATTAATAATTTGGGAAAACTTAAGGCTTAATCATGATGCTACATTCCTCAGTCATGCTCCCAGGCCTAACATTCCCAGGTCCACTATAAGGGACTAAAAATTAATTGGAAACTAACATCTGCCTCTCAGTTGGATGAGGGAATGCGCAGACTAAAAAGACCAATGGGACATGAGTGTAGGGATGGTAAAATAAGGTAACCACATAGAATCATAGGGTTGGAAGGGACCTCAGGAGGTATCTAGTCCCACCCCCTGCTCAAAGCCGGACCAATCTCCAACTAAATCATCCCAGCCAGGGCTTTGTCAAGCCAGGCCTTAAAAACTTCTAAGGAAGGAGATTCCACCACCTCCCTAGGTAACGCATTCCAGTGTTTCACCACCCTCCTAGTGAAATAGTTTTTCCTAATATCCAACCTAAACCTCCCCCACTGCAGCTTGAGACCATTGCTCCTTGTTCTGTCATCTGCTACCACTGAGAACAGGCTAGATCCATCCTCTTTGGAACCCCCTTTCAGGTAGTTGAAAGCAGCTATCAAATCCCTCCTCATTCTTCTCTTCTGCAGACTAAACAATCCCAGTTCCCTCAGCCTCTCCTCATAAGTCATGTGCTCCAGTCCCCTAATCATTTTTGTTGCCCTCCGCTAGACTCCTTCCAATTTTTCCACATCCTTCTTGTAGTGTGGGGCCCAAAACTGGACACAGTACTCCAGATGAGGCCTCACCAATGTTGAATAGAGGGGAACCATCACGTTCCTTGATCTGCTGGCAATGCCCCTACTTATACATCCCAAAACGCCATTGGCCTTCTGGGCAACAAGGGCACACAGTTGGCTCATATCCAGCTTCTCATCCACTGTAACCCCTAGGTCCTTTTCTGCAGAACTGCTGCCGAGCCACTCGGTCCCTCGTCTGTAGTGGTGCATGGGATTCTTCCGTCCTAAGTGCAGGACTCTGCACTTGTCTTTGTTGAACCTCATCACATTTCTTTTGGCCCAATCCTCTAATTTGTCTAGGGCCCTCTGTATCCTATTCCGACCCTCCAGTGTATCTACCTCTCCTCCCAGTTAATGTCATCTGAAAACTTGCTGAGGGTGCAATCCACACCATCTTCCAGATCATTAATAAAAGATATTGAACAAAACTGGCTCGAGGACCGACCCTTGGGGCACTCCACTTGATACTGGCTTCCAACTAGACATGGAGCCATTGATCACTACCGATTGAGCCCGACAACCTAGCCAGCTTTCTATCCACCTTACTTCTTTAACTTACTGGCAAGAATACTGTGGGAGACCGTGTCAAAAGCTTTGCTAAAGTCAAGGAACAACACGTCCACTGCTTCCCCCTCATCCATAGAGCAAGTTATCTTGTCATAGACAGCAATTAGATTAGTCAGGTATGACTTGCCCTTGGTGAATCCATGCTGTCTGTTCCTGATCACTTTCTTCTCCTCTAAGTGCTTCAGAACTGATTCCTTGAGGACCTGCTCCATGATTTTTCCATGGACTGAGGTGAAGCTGACTGGCCTGTAGTTCCCAGGATCCTCCTTCTTCCCTTTTTTAAAGATGGGCACTACATTAGCCTCTTTCCAGTCGTCCAGGACCTCCCCCAATCACCATGAGTTTTCAAAGATAATGGCCAATGGCTCTGCAATCACATCCACCAACTCCTTTCGCACTCTCGGATGCAGCGCATCTGGCCCCATGGACTTGTGTTTGTCCAGCTTTTCTAAATAGTCCACTTCTTTCATCACAGCGGACTGGTCACCTCCTCCCTGTGCTGTGCTGCCCAGTGCAGCAGTCTGGAGCTGACCTTGTTCGTGAAGACAGAGGCAAAAAAGCATTGAGTACATTAGCTGTTTCCACATCCTCTGTCACTAGGTTGCCTCCCTCATTCGGTAAGGGGCCCACACTTTCCTTGGCTTTCTTTTTGTTGCTAACATACCTGAAGAAACCCTTCTTGTTACTCTTAACATCCCCTGCTAGCTGCAACTCCAGGTGTGATTTGGCCTTCCTGATTTCACTCCTGCATGCCCAAGCAATATTTTTATATACTTCCCTGGTCATTTGTCCAGTCTTCCACTTCTTGTAAGCTTCTTTTTTGTGTTTAAGATCAGCAAGGATTTCACTGTTAAGCCAAGCTGGTTGCCTGCCATATTTACTATTCTTTCTACACATCGGGATGGTTTGTCCCTGTAACCTCAATAAGGATTCTTTAAAATACAGCCAGCTCTCCTGGACTCCTTTCCCCCTCATGTTATTCTCCCATGGGATCCTGCCCATCAGTTCCCTGAGGGAGTCAAAGTCTGCTTTTCTGAAGTCCAGGGTCCGTATTCTGCTGCTCTCCTTTCTTCCGTGTCAGGATCTTGAACTCGACCATCTCATGGTCACTGCCTCCCAGGTTCCCATCCACTTTTGCTTCCCCTACTAATTCTTCCCAGTTTGTGAGCAGCAGGTCAAGAAGAGCTCTGCCCCTTGTTGGTTCCTCCAGCACTTGCACCAGGAAATTGTCCCCTACACTTTCCAAAAACTTATCTAGGGCAGCCTTGCACTGGCCCCCAAGTTCTGTGTCCAGCACAGATGATCTTTACCCTGGCTATTGAGAGCCCCATTGTGCCAGAGAAATGTAGTTGCTGGAACTTTAGGGTCTCTGATTCCCCAGGCTGTTGAGTACCGTGAAGATAAGGACCAAGACCTTGAATATCATGTGATATTCTCTGGGAAGCCAATGTACAGTGCAGAGAACCAGAAAAGATTAGGGTTGGAAGAGACCTCAGGGGGTCATCTAGTCCAACCCCCTTCTCAAAGAAGGACCAACCCCAACTAAATCATCCAAGTTAAGCTTTGCCTAACAAATGGAAGCGTGGGAATGGTCCAGCTATTGGGAGAACTTTCCTGGATTATACACCAGCCTGGTGGAATTGGCTATGGAAAGGATCAGAGTTCTCACTCCCACTCCCTTTACCTAGAGCCTCCCTGACCATGAGGGCTCCCCTTCCACTCTCCTGTGTGGCATTGGGTCCTGGAGGGCTCAACGCCCAAACTTCTTGAGGTCACTTAGGACAGAGGCTAGAGTATCCCCACTCTGGGATGCTCTCCCCGCTCTGCACATTTCTCTGACACACTGATCATTTCATGTAGTTCAAGCAAATACAATTTATTAATCAGCAACCAATTAAAAATAAGAAAAAAATGAGGAAGTTTAATGGAAAACCTGTAACTCCACAATGTGGGCATATGAGAACTCCAAACAGCCATCTTTGGAAGGTAAAGGAAGTTCACAGTCTGTTCCTCACATTTTCCAGGCCCCTGCCCACACCCTGGCTGTGCTGCAGGGATTCTGGGGGTCGGACACTTGCTCTGGTGGTGGCCACATTCCCTCAGGCTCTGGGTGGCAGGGTCCTTCTTCCCAGTGTTGCACCCACCCATCAGGTTTATGATCCCCTCAATCTAGCCTGAAAGTTCCCTTGTCTGGCAGAGTCTCCCTGTGCTGGGCCATCTGCCAAGAATCCCCCTCGCTCTTCCTAGCTGCTCATGAAATCAGGCACTGGACTGCTCCAGATCCAGTCCGAACCCCATCCCCAACTACAGCCTGACTGCCTAGGAAGGTGTACTGCAGAAAGGGATCTAGGGGTCATAGTGACACAAGCAAGACACGAGACGTAATTCTTCCACTCTACTCTATGCTGATTAGGTCTCAACTGGACCATGATGTCCAGTTCTGGGTGCCACATTTCAGGAAAGATGTGGACAAATTGGAGAGAGTCCAGAGAAGAGCAACAAGAATGATTAAGGGTCTAGAAAAAATGACTTAAGAGGGAAGATTGAAAAAACTGGGTTTGTTTAGTATGAAAAAGAGAAGACTGAGTGGGGACATGATAACAGTTTTCAAATATCTAAAAGGTTGTTAAAAGAAGGAGGGAGAAAAATTGTTCTCCTTAACCTCCGAGGATAGGACAAGAACCAATGAACTTAAATTGCAGCAAGGGAGGTTTTGGTTGGACAGAAAAACTTCCTGACTGTCAGGGGTGGTTAGGTACTGGAATAAATTGCCCAGAGAGGTTGTGGAATCTCCATCATTGGAGATTTTTAAGAGTAGGTTAGATAAACACTTGTCAGGGATGGTCTAGATCATGTTTGGTCCTGCCATGAGTGCAGGGGACTGGACTTGATGACTTCTCAAGTTCCCTTCCAGTTCTATGATGCTATGACCTCCTGTCTCCCTCATTGACCTACCCCCCATGTCAATCACGCTGACCAGGAGCGCTGGCCTCTCCCCATTGCCCCTGAGGCCTGGTTTTCCATTGACTTTTCCCTTCATTCTAGTACTAGGAGATGTCTCACAAAGTTTTAGTGAGGGGTCAAAAGTCCTTTTACATTCCCCCTTGCTAACATTCTGCCACAGCCACAACAATATTCATACCAGTACATATGGGCCCCATATTATGAACATATATCATCATGTTTATATAATATAAAAACACATTAACAATTAATAAAAGAACATTTAACATATTTGACATCCCATGTCCACTTCTTTACACTATACATGATAATATTCATTAAAGAGTACAGAGAACCAATCACATAATCATCTCTAAGTTTAACAGGAAGTACACCCTAGGTAGTCTCCAGTCCCAGAGACCCAGTCAGAACCAGTCCCAGAACCAGAACTCCCAATAATTGAGGTTCCATTTCAGTGAGTAGCTGTGGATATTCTGGGTCCTTTCCCAAAGAAGTCACCCAGAGGAAAGCAGTACATACTGACTTTCATGGATTTTGCCACCCGATGGCCGGAAGCAGTAGCTCTAAGCAACACCAGGGCTAAAAGTGTGTGCCAGGCACTAGCAGACATTTTTGCCAGGGTAGGTTGGCCCTCCAACATCCTTACAGATGCAGGAACTAATTTCTTGGCAGGGACCATGAAATGTCTTTGGGAAGCTCATGGGGTGAACCACTTGGTTGCCACCCCTTACCACCATAAACAAATGGCCTGGTAGAGAAGTTTAATGGAACTTTGGGGGCCATGATACATAAATTTGTAAATGAGCACTCCAACGATTGGGACCTAGTGTTGAAGCAGTTGCTCTTTGCCTTCAGGGCTGTACCACATCCCAGTCTGGGCTTTTCATCATTTGAACTTGTGTATGGCAGAAAGGTGTATGGCAGCGAGGTTAAGAGGCCATTACAGTTGGTGAAGCAGCAATGGGAGGGGTTTACATCTTCTCCAGGAACTAACATTCTGGACTTTGTAAATAACCTACAAAATACCCCCCAAGACTCTTTAGCCCTTGCTAGAGAAAATCTAAAAGATGCTCAGAAAGAGAAAAAGGCCTGGAATGATAAACATGACGGAGACCGTTCCTTCAAAGTGGGGGCCAGGTCATGATCTTGAAGGCGCTCCAGGTCCTTAAGATGGAAGCACCATGGAAGGGCCATTTACAGTCCAAGAGCACCTGGGAGCTCTTAACTATCTCATAGCATCTCCCATCTCAAACCTAAAGCCTAGAGTTTACCATGTTGCTTTTCTAAAGCCCTTTTTCCAGAGAATTAAAGGTTTTTCAGTTTACAGTCCAGGGAGGAGATGACACTAAGTGGCCTGAAAGTGTCTACCAAGATTTTGATTTTGAAATACAACACATTTCAGGAGCTTCTAATAAAGTGGCTGATGCACTTTCCTATGAAAGTTTCCCAGAATCAACTGGTTAAAATCATTCTTAAAAAATGGGAAATACTGTTAGTTCTTATATAATCACTAGTATGTTTAGAGGTGCATGTGTCTTATTAACTCTGTTTTCTCCTCGAGCTTCAGGAAGAAATCATAGTCAGTATGGAACTAGCTGTCCAGCACAGTCTGTGATTTGGGGGGTCATATCATGAATATAGGGGGAAGGGTAGCACCCTTTATGTATCCTTGGCAACTGTTCTGGATTGCCTTACCTGTAAAGGGTTAAGCAGTTCAAATAATCTAGTTCGCACCTGACCAGAAAGACCAATGAGAAAAGAAGATACTTTCAAATCTGGGGGAAAAGGATTTGATTATTGTTGTTCTGTGGGTTGTTCCCTCTCCAGACTGGAGAGAGAAGCCAAGGAAGTACAATATCTCATGAAAATATGCCTGGAATCCATCTAAAGCTACAGAAACTGTGAGTAGGGCAAAAAAAATGCGTTAGGTTATCTTTTGTTTTGGCTTGTGAATTTTCCTATGCTACAGAGGTAGTTTCATTCCTGTTTTTCTACCTGTGAAGCTGAGCCCAAAGGGAAATCCTCTGTGTTCTAAATGTTTTTATTACCCTGTAAAGTTACCTTCCATCCTGATTTTGCAGGTGTGATTCTTTTACTTTTTTCATTATAAATAAAGTTCTTCTTTTAAGAACCCGATTGATTTCAGTGTCCTGAAGACAAAGATTCTGGTCTGTGCTCACATTGCTAGGGCAACTGGTTGGTACTTTATTCTCAAGCCTCCCCAGGAAAGGGGGTGAAGGGGCTTAGGGGGATATTTTGAGGGGATAGGGATTCCAAGTGACCCTTCCCTGAACATTTTGTGTAAATCACTTGGTGGTGGCAGCAATATCAGTCTAAGGAATTAGTGCTCTAGAGAAGTTTTTAACTAAGCTGGTAAAATATAAGCTTAGGGGGTCTTTCATGAGGGCCCCCACATCTGAACCCCAGAGTTCAGCGTGTGGGAGGGAACGCTGACAGTTTGTTACCCATATTTTCTATTGCCCTGTCCCCAGGTAACACCAGGACAATTTGAAGGATCTGTCCATTTTCATCAGGGTTTGGATTTTCCCCGTTGGTTTCAGTCTCCTCGGGACAAATTGCTCTATGCCTTCTATGAGCCCTGATTCAAACCATAAGATTAAAATAGTGTGGTACCACTTACATTTTTTTTAAAGGTATAAAATAAAAGTAAAGTAAAGTAAAAAAGTAAGTGGTAAATGTGATATATCTAGACTTTAATAAGGCTTTTGATACAGTCTCACATGACCTTCTCATTTACAAAAAGGGAAATACAACCTAGATGGAGCTACTATAAAGTGGGTGCATTACTGGTTGGATAAACATTCCCAGAGGGTAGTTATCAGTGGTTCACAGTCATGCTGGAAGGGCATAACGAGTGGGGTTCCACAGGCATTAGTTCTGGCTCCGGTTCTTTTCAATGTCTTCATCAATGATTTAGATCATGGCATAGAGAATAAATGTATGAAGTTTGTGGATGATACCAAGCTGGGAGGGTTTGCAAGTGCTTTGGGGGATCGGAGGAAAATAGAAATGATCTGAACAAACTGGATAAATGGTCTGAGGTAAATAGATGAAATTCAATAAGGACAAATGCAAAAGTAATCCATTTAGGTTGGAACAATCAGTTGCACAAATACAAAATGGAAAACAAATGCCGAGGAAGGAGTATTGTGGAAAGGGATCGGGGTGTCATAATGGGCCACAAGCTAAATGTGAGTCAACAGTGTAACACTGTTGCAAAAAAAGCAAACATCATATGGGATGCCATAACACAGTGGTCCCCAACCTTTCTTGTGGGAATAGCATATTGCTATTCCCAGAAAACTGTGGAGGGCGCCAGGCACCATGCCACTGAAATGCCACGGCCGAAAAGCGGCAACATCAAGAAGCATTGCAGCTGAAATGCCACTGAGAAACAGCAACGCTTCTCGGAGGCATTTTGGCAGCGGGGTTTCCTACGGGCACACAAAAATGCCCCGGCAGATGCCATGGTGCCTGCGGTCACTGCGTTGGGGACTCCTGCATTAACAGGAGTGTTGTATTGAAGACACAAAAAGTAATTCTTCCGCTCTACTCTGCGCTGATTAGACCTCAGCTGGAGTATTGTGTCCAGTTTTTTGCACCACATTTCTGGAAAGATGTGGACAAATTGGAGAGAGTCCAGAGAAGAGCAAGAAAAATGATGAAAGGTCTAGAAAACATGACCTGTGAGGGAAGATTGAAAAAATTGGGTTTGTCTGGATAAGAGAAGTCTGAGAGGGGACATGATCACCGTATTCAAATACCTAAAACATTGTGACAAGGAGGAGGGAGAAAAATTGCTCTCCTTAGCCTCTGAGGATAGGATCAGAAGCAATGGGCTGAAATTGCAGAAAGGGAGGTTTAGGTTGGGCATTAGGAAATAACTTCCTGTCAGGGAGGTTGTGAAATCTCCATCACTGGAGATTTTTAAGAGCATGTTAGGGCTGTTCTTGATGCTTCTGGTCCTGCCATGAGTGCAGGGGAGTGGACTTGATAACCTCTCGAGGTCCCTTCAAGTCTGTCTGGCTACCTCCATTGCTTTACCTGAAATGCTGGTTTTGGGTGTTTCCAGCCTCACACATTGGAGGTTTCAAATACAATGATAGCATATATAGCCCAGTGAGATATCAATGTTTAGCAGATCAAGACATTTAGAATGATAGAAAGCATAATTCCATCACCATGGTGAATATGGGGTGCTTTGGGGTGCAGAGTTTCAAAGAGATTGGGGGTGTTTAATGCTATCAGATATCTGCTCTCTCTGGTAAACTGCCAATGGAAGCTCACAATCTTGCAGGTGATCTGTCTGGCAGGAATCAAGAAATGAGCATGGAAAGTCCCATGATGCATGCACACAGAAGGTGCAAAGCTACCTGTCAGCAATGATTGAGTGCTCAATAGCCCTTATAATGCAACAGGCATAACACAAAGGAAAACCCAAATGGGGCGGAGAATTTAGCAGGATAATTAGAGAATGTTTATTGGGCCAAGACCAAGATCAGAACTGCCCACCTGGATAGGGTCAGGGTTAATGCTTACAACAAAAGGGAAATGCCTAACAAACATCTGGGCTCACTCCTTTGGATGTGTGGGAGGGGAACGAGTGACACAGATATGCTTCTGCAGGGAGTAGCTAAGCTCCTACTACAATAAATACACATCTGTAACTGAAGACTCCAGTCTCCGTGCATTCCTGTCTCTCCGTTGGTCATGTCTGAAGACATAGGATACCCTAATTGCATGTCTGTCTGTCGTGTCCAGAGGAATACCCCAACAGAGATGATTCAGCAAGTGATGGGGGAAGGGAGGAGAGGAGCAAGTCACCAAGGCAAGGCCTTGGAGGAGAAGGGAGGAACCTCGGGGCAATTAGAAAAGGTGGCAGCCCAATGAGTTGTACATAGACCAAATGTCCAGTTTATCATCCTGATATAGCACAATAAGGTCAGCAAAGTATTTAATGTCTCTTTAACTATCCAGCAGGTGATTCAGGAAAGAGGGCCCAGCTCCATGTCACTGACCAGCTCTGCATGGAGCTTGGTCTGAGAGCCAGAGAGCCAGGAGAAAGCTTTAGGTCCCTTTATAAGTAAAAATTTGGAGCAGCCTGTCCCGTATCTGTTTGGTCCTCACCCCATAGATGATGGGGTTCAGCATGGGGGGGGCACGAGGAGATACACATTGGCAATGAGAACATGGAAATGCAGGGGCACATTGTGGCCAAAATGGTGTGTGAGGAAGGAGAAGAGAGCTGGGATGTAAAAGGCTAAGATGACACAGAGGTGGGAGATGCAGGTCCCAAAAGTCTTGTGCCAGGCCTTCTTTGTAGGGAGAATGAAGATGGCTCTGAGGATCTGGATATAGGACACAACAATAAAAAAAAACATCCAGACCAATCACAGAGAATACCACAAAGAGATCATAGTAACTACTGATGCGGATGTCGGTACGGGCCAGATTCACCACAGCCATGTGTTCGCAGTATGTTTGGGGGATGATGTTGGTTCTGCAATAAGGCCACCATCTGGCTAGGATGGGATGGGGCAGTCTGAGCATTATGCCACGCAGCACCACGGCCAGGCCAATCTTTGCCACCAGGGAGTTTGTCAGGATGGTGGAATGTCTCAGGGGATCACAGATGGCAACATAACGATCCAAAGCCATGGCCACGAAGATCCCAGATTCCATTGCTGTAAAGCAGTGAATGAAGTACATCTGGGTGAGGCAGGTGCTGAAATCAATCTCCCTGGAACTGACCCAGAAGATGTTCAGCATTTTGGGCAGGGTGGACATGGACACGACCAGGTCAGTGACAGCCAGCATGCAGAGGAAATAGTACATGGGCCCATGGAGGCTCGGCTCCCTCTTCATGATGAACAGGATAATAAAGTTCCCAAAGACGGCTATGACGTACATGGTGCAGAAGGGGATGGAGATCCAGACATGGACAACCTCCAGGCCAGGAATGCCCAGCAAGATGAAGGTGGAGGGGTTGGTGAAGTCAGTTGTGTTGGAATCTGACATGGAGTAGGGAAGAAGGTGTCCAACTCTGAGGCAGAACGGTGTCTCCTGCATATACCGTATGTTCTCCTGACTTCCTGTATGTGCCCAGGATCTAGGGTGATGGTCACAGTACAAATGCCTGGACAGAGAGACAATGTTATTATGAGAAACTACATGCAGAACTGGAGGCTGTTTTCATGGGTGAAGCAGGTTAGTCACTCTTCACACACTGAAAAATGATATTTTCATTATTTGGATAAATGAATTATGAATAACTGACCATATTAATGCCAATTCCATATTTGACAGTGCCCAATGCATCAATAATTCCTACACATCATCTTATAGCAAACATTAAGAGGCACCAGCAGGAAACATGAATGTGGATATTGGTCATCTCTCATTGTTCATTAATTCAAAGAAACCCTTCACCCAGTTACTCAAAATCTGGGAGTGGAAAAAAAAACAAACCTTGCCCAATCATGTGCCAGGGGGAAAGATCCTGACTAGAACACTCCTACTGGAAAAAGACCTGGGTGTCATTGATAACAGCTGCATGGAAACACCTGTTCATTCACAGCAGTGGCCAAAAACAAAGACAATGTTTGGATGCCTGACAAATTGGATGGAGAATAACCTGCTCTGGATATCCACTCAGGTTTGGTCACTCAGTCTCTATAAAGAATATAAAAGATAAAAAGGGGATGTGCGAAATAGGCTGTGAGAATCATGGAGCCTGACATATGAAGACAGAGTGAAAAGTCTGGGACTGTTTAGTTTAGAGAAGAGAAAAATAAGGGGACATATGATGGAGGAGAGGAAAATAACAGAATGGAACTGATTACAATCAAATGAACAATCGGAGAACAGTTCCCAACCAGTAATATCTATAGACACGTAATGCTTCCAGATGACTAATTCCCCAGAGCTGAGGCTAATTATCAGCAAAACTGATTGAGATGAAAAAAATTAGACAGCAAAATGTGAATTTAACTTGGTAGTGTTTTAAGGAGAGTTTACCAGACAGCTAAAAACCCACAATTCCACAGTGAAAAAAGTGGACACTTTTAGCTGAAAACCTGGCAAAGTGAAGACAGCAATTATGGAGAACAAAAGCAATATAGAACTAAGTGGGAAAAGGGAAAATCTCAAGGAATACAAATTTGAAGTTATAAAAATTGATAAGGGATGTTAAAGACATCAGGGAAAAGTCCATGCTTGGAAAGGCTAAGGATCAAAGAAGAAGGTTATTATGTATATTAAAAACAAAAAAAATCCTACAAAAGGTTAAAGTGAATTCCTACAGGCAGAAATGAAACTTGCTATTGTTGCAGAAAAGGTAGATGTGTTAAAGAAATAGTTTTGCTCTGCATTTGGAAAGAAGGACTCTGAGATAATCATATAAAAGTGATGAGATAATTTCCACTACATTAGCAGTCAAGGGGGATGTTAAAAAGCAACCACCATAGAACCTTAGAGTTATGAACTGACTGATCCACCATACATCTAATTTATAACCGGAAGTACAGAATTAGGCAGCAACAGCGCCAAAAAAACTGGTATGGGATTAGTTAAAAAAAGTCTAGGCATATAATTGCCAATCAACAACAGAGTGTACCGAAAAATGGTCTTTTCAAATACATCCAATTTCATTGCAGGTTTAGATGAAATGTCAGGAAAAAACTTCCTCACTATAAGAATAGGAAGATAATGGAAAAGACACCTTGGGAAGTAGCAGATGTTCTTTCGCTGGAGGTTTTCCAAAGAAGGCTTAATAGTCATCTGTCTTGGGTGGTTTAGATGCAACATATCCTACATCTTGGCCCTTGCGATCTCTTCTCAGGCTGTGATTCTATGATTCAATGATGTATATTCCTACTGTAGACCAGATCTTAGTCAAACACAAGTCATTGGGCTCAATACCACGGTAACTGGTTGAAATTTAACATCCTGTGTTATATAGGAGGTTAGACTGGATGATATAATGGTCCCTGCTGACCTTGAACCCTATGAATCTATCGATAAGCTAGAGAAGGCATTCATATTTATTCAGTCGCACAACACAGGAACAAGGGACCATTCAATTACATTGAAAGTCTGAACATATAACATTGAGAAAAGCAAGCTCCTTATATAATCAATTTGGCCTGTGGAACTCCTTGCTACAGATGTTATTGGAGCAAAGAGCTTAGTTGAATGGGATTCTGAAATGGACTGGCCATTATAATGGATATGACTGGATATGGATATAACTGGATATGAGTCAGCAGTGTGCCCTTGTTGCCAAGAAGGCCAATGGCATTTTGGGTTGTATAAGTAGGGGCATAGCGAGCAGATCGAGGGACGTGATCGTTCCCCTCTATTCGACACTGGTGAGGCCTCATCTGGAGTACTGTGTCCAGTTTTGGGCCCCACACTACAGGAAGGATGTGGATAAATTGGAAAGAGTACAACGAAGGGCAACGAAAATGATTAGGGGTCTAGAGCACATGACTTATGAGGAGAGGCTGAGGGAGCTGGGATTGTTTAGTCTGCAGAAGAGAAGAATGAGGGGGGATTTGATAGCTGCTTTCAACTACCTGAAAGGGGGTTTCAAAGAGGATGGCTCTAGACTGTTCTCAATGGTAGCAGATGACAGAACGAGGAGTAATGGTCTCAAGTTGCAATGGGGGAGGTTTAGATTGGATATTAGGAAAAACTTTTTCACTAAGAGGGTGGTGAAACACTGGAATGCGTTACCTAGGGAGGTGGTAGAATCTCCTTCCTTAGAGGTTTTTAAGGTCAGGCTTGACAAAGCCCTAGCTGGGATGATTTAACTGGGACTTGGTCCTGCTTTGAGCAGGGGGTTGGACTAGATGACCTTCTGGGGTCCCTTCCAACCCTGATATTCTATGATTCTATGATTCTATGATAAGTGGCACTGGTGGTGCCTCCTTCTATTTGGGCTGACAACTTCAGTAAGAAGACCTCATTTTTACAAGTTTGCTAAACTTTATAAGAAAATAAGAACATAAGAATGGCCATACTGGGTCAGACCAAAGATCAATATAGCCCAGTATCCTGTCTTCCGACAGTGGCCAGTGCCAGGTGCTCCAGAGGGAATGAACAAAAAGAAAAGGAGTACTTGTGGCACCTTAGAGACTAACAAATTTATTAGAGCAGAAGCTTTCGTGAGCTACAGCTCACTTCATCGGATGCATCCGATGAAGTGAGCTGTAGCTCACGAAAGCTTCTGCTCTAATAAATTTGTTAGTCTCTAAGGTGCCACAAGTCCTCCTTTTCTTTTTGCGAATACAGACTAACACGGCTGCTACTCTGAAACCAGGGAATGAACAGAACAGGTAATCATCAAGTGATCCATCCTGCGTCACTCATTCCCAGCTTCTGGCAAACACAGGCCAGGGACACCATCCCTGCCCATCCTGGCTAATAACCATTGATGGATCTGTCCTCCATGAATTTATCTAGCTCTTTTTTGAACCCTGTTATGGTCTTGGCCTTCACAACGTCCTCTGGCAAGGACTTCCGCAGGTTCACTGTGCATTGTGTGAAGAAATACTTCCTTTTATTTGTTTTAAACCTGCTGCCTATTAATTTCATTTGATGACCCCTAGTTCTTGTGTTATGAGAAGTAGTAAACAACACTTCTTTATCTACTTTCTCTACACCAGTCATGATTTTAGAAACCTCAATCATATCTCCCCTTAACCGTCTCTTTTCCAAGCTGAAAAGTCCCGGTCTTATTAATCTCTCCTCATACGGAAACCGTTTCAGACCGCTAATAATTTTTGTTGCCCTTTTCTGAGCCTTTTCCAATTCCAATATATCTTTTTTGAGATGGGGCAACCACATCCTCACACAATATTCAAGATGTGGGTGTACCATGGATTTATATAGAGGCAATAGGATATTTTCTGTCCTATTATCATGCCTTTCTTAATTATTCCCAACATTCTGTTCCCTTTTTTGGCTGCCGCTGCACATTGAGTGGATGTTTTCAGAGAACTGTCCACAATGACTCCAAGAGCTCTTACCTGATCACTCTCGTTACAGTCTGTATGGTAACACCCATTGTTTCATGTTCTCTGTGTATATACATCTCCCCACTGTATTTTCCACTGCATGCATCCGATGAAGTGAGCTGTAGCTCACGAAAGCTTATGTTCAAATAAACGTGTTAGTCTCTAAAGTACCACAAGTACTCCTGTTCTTTTTGCGGATACAGACTAACACGG
The DNA here is from genome assembly GCF_009764565.3 of Dermochelys coriacea. Taxonomy (NCBI): domain Eukaryota; kingdom Metazoa; phylum Chordata; order Testudines; family Dermochelyidae; genus Dermochelys; species Dermochelys coriacea. The sequence goes on from NC_050068.2 coordinate 950,868, forward strand.
CTGCTACTCTGAAATAAGACATACAAGTTCAGCCAACTTCTTGAGTGAAGCTAGGAGAGCAGATATCTTCCCCATAGGAGGAGGTGACAGTGTCAGTGCATTAACTCACAGTTGGCTGCGGTGGTCTCTTACTCCAAGGGGAGTTTTGCCTGAAAAGGGCCTGAGCAAACTATGGGCCACAGACTCAGAATTTTGCCTTTCCTGCTGAAGGATCCCCTGTGACACTTAAATGCAGTCACCTCAGGGCTGACAGCCAATAGCCAGGGAGGGCAGGAATGCACAGAAGAGGGACATTTTGGCCAGTGACACTGAAGCAAACTCATGATCTCTGGAAAGGCCCTGGGATGTTTAATGGCTGTGAAGAGCAGAAAGGTACCAGAGACTCTAACCCATCACCTGCACATTGCACTGGGTTTGTCGAGCAGGTGATCTTCCCAGCAAGAGATGGGGTACCTGTTAATTGTGAGACTGAAATATCTTCCCTAGCAATCCCTCTCAGCTTCCTGTGTCCCAAACCTCTCACACCCCACCATCTGCAGCAACATCTCACGCCGAGAGCCAACACACCATTTATAATATAGCCCAGTGGGGTTTGCTCAGCCGCTATTGGAGAATCAGGCATCTGAATGTTAACAGGCAGGAGACCAACCTGTCCCTGCTTCTGTGCTAATTATCCATTAGGAGTAAACAGTAATTAAGTGACCTTCTCAAAGGGAGATAAGAACACTCGGACTCTGTGCTCAGTCAAAGAGGAATTGGATGCTCTGCATATATTTAAAAATTATAGTTGATTAATAAGAAAACTAGGGATAATGCCTACCCTTTAAATGCCCAGGCCGGCTGGTTAAATAATAGACAGATCAATCTGGAGAAAGAAGCCTCAGAGGAGAAACAAATACTATTTGCAGATACACAGGGCTGTTTCTAAGAGATCAGTTATCTAATGAGTAGCTATCAACATACAGTGTAGTGCCTTTCATTGAAGGATTTTCAAAAAAAACTTAGCAAAGGAAAGTTATAAAGAATATATCTCCATTATATTGATAGGTAACCAGAGGCACAGGGAGAGATGACTTGGCTAAGGACTCAAAGAGAATGACAGAGAGAACTGAGAGGTCCTCTCTTTCCTGTAATAACCATAGTCTCTCCACCACTAGCTGAGAGCATGACAGGAGGGAAATGGACACATGATCTAGCACAGGGATGGGCAAACTTTTTGTCTCTAGGGCCATATCTTGGAGGGGAAATTGCATGCAGGGCCATGAATGTAGGGCTGGAGCAGGGGGTTGGGGTATGGGAGGGAGTGCGGGGTGTGGGAGGGGGATGCAGTGTGCAGGAAGGGGCTCAGGGCAAGGGTTGGGGTGGAGGAGGGGTGTGGGGTGTATGGGGGGCTCAGGGAAGGGGGTTAGGGTGCAGAAGGGTTGTGGGGTGTGGCAGAGGGTTCAGGGCAGGGGGATGGGGTGCAGGAGGAGTGCGGGTTCTGGCCTGGCACCACTTACCTGGGAGCTGCAGGGGGTGGTGCCTGCAGGCGAGTGCAGTGCATGGATCCCTCTGCCCCACCTCCCTCCTCCATTAGCTGCAGGGATGTGGTGCCAGCTGCTTTCGGGAGCGGTGTGGGGCAATACTGCTGGCTGGCTCCAAAGCCCTGATGGGCTGGATCCAGCCCACGGGCCGCAGTTTGCCCACCCCGGTGTAGCAGGACATATTGTTGCATGATTTTGATGGACATCACAGGGATGCAACATGAAACTGGGGTACTGCTAAGCATACTAGTCTGGGACCCTCTCACACTCTGAGGCTGTGACAATCCTCCTCAGGTCTTGCATTTACAGAACCATGTACAGACAGGGACACACCCAGCTGCAGTGACATGAATGTTTTCACTAGCCATTTCATCACAGCTCCCCAGCCTAGGACTCCAGAGCTGTCTTATTTTGCCCAGGACAGAACCCTGACCAGTGAAAGTTTATTACCCTGAGCAGATTTTCCTTTTATATTTCAAGCAACAAACTCAGATGTTGAGTAATAGGGTGAATAAAGACAAGTGATGATGTCACTTCCACCTGTTATAGTTTGTTCCATGTGGAGGGAACTTCATTTTCCCAAGCAAAAGTCCCCAGCACATCTACCTTGTGGGTGTTACCCAGGAGCAAACACATTTGAAATAACTGTACATACAGAAGTAGCAACAACCGGCAGTCTGGCAACCAGGGAAGAGGGACCCCTCAGGTGATGGCAGCAACAGGCGTGGGGGCCCTCACTCCCCCTCTGGGGAGAAGGTCCCTTGAGGGAGCAGCAGCAACAAGGGAGTCACCAGCCAGTGAGGTAGCAGAGGTGAGGCTTTGGCCCACACAAGAAAGCTTCAGCACAAGCTCTGTATCCTTCAGCAGCAGCTCCACACTCGCAAGAGGGTCAGAGAATCATAGAATATCAGGGTTGGAAGGGACCTCAGGAGGTATCTAGTCCAACCCCCTGCTCAAAGCAGGACCAACGCCAACTAAATTATCCCACCCAGGGCTTTGTCAAGCCTGATCTTAAAAACCTCTAAGGATGGAGGTTCCACCACCTTCCTAGGTAACACATTCAAGTGCTTCACCACCCTCCTAGTGATTTTTTTCCCTAATATCCAACCTAAACCTCCCCCACTGCAACTTGAGACCATTACTCCTTGTTCTGTCATCTGCTACCACTGAGAACAGTCTAGATCCATTCTCCTTGGAACCCCCTTTCAGGTAGTTGAAAGCAGCTATCAAATCCCCCCTCATTCTTCTCTTCCGCAGACTAAACAATCCCAGTTCCCTCAGCCTTTCCTCATAAGTCATGTGTTCCAGTCCCCTAATCATTTTTGTTGCCCTCCGCTGGACTCTTTCCAATCTTTCCACATCCTTCTTGTAGTGTGGGGCCCAAAACTGGGACACAGTACTCCAGATGAGGCCTCACCAGTGCCGAATAGAGGGGAACGATCACATCCCTCAATCTGCTGGCAATGCCCCTACTTATACAGCCCAAAACGCTGTTAGTCTTCCTGGCAACAAGGACACACTGTTGACTCATCTCCAGCTTCTCGTCCACTGTAACCCTTTGGTCCTTTTCTGCAGAACTGCTTCTTAGTCACTCAGTCCTTAGTCTGTAGCGGTGCATGGGATTCTTCCATCCTACATGTAGCACTTTGCATTTGTCCTTGTTGAACCTTATCAGATTTCTTTTGGCCCAATCCTCTAATTTGTCTAAGTCCCTCTGTATCCTATCCCTACCCTCCAGCGTATCTACCTCTCCTCCCAGTTTAGTGTCATCTACAAACTTGCTGAGGGTGCAATCCAGGCCATCCTCCAGATCATTAATGAAGATATTGAACATCAGCGAAGATCTTTGGAACCTCCCTTCAGGTAGTCTGTCCTCTCCTCTGGTCTTCCATCTGGTACCAGGGGTTGTCTTGTGAATTCATCAGAAGGAGGTTCAGTCTGCACTCTAAGAAGGGAGGCGTGATTAGAACTAAAGCAGAGTTGCAAAAGCTAACGGAGAGCAACGTGCTCCCACCTGTGTGTTCGGTGCTGCCATCACTCATTGGCCCATTCTAGCTAGCCCTAATCTAGTTCCCTCTAACAGGTGATCTGCTCTTAAAGCTCCAGGACATGCTTCTAACAGCCAGGGAAGGGCTGTGCATTTTAACTGTCTCATACCACCCATCAGCCTATGTAACCATCCATTCTTATTGCTGTTACTCCTTCATCTCCCCAACTATTCTATTTCTGGTTTGTTACTCACAGTAGCTGTGTCTTGTCTTAATTTAATTTATAAGCTCCTTCGGGCGGGGGTGTTTCTCCTTCTGTGTGTGTGAATGGGCCCTGAACTGGAGTGGGGCTGCTGAAGGCTTCCAAAATACAAATAATGATAATAAATAATAAACTCAGAAATCCAGCCAAATCAGGGCCTAGCCCTTTTGCCTTTAGCGACAGATAAAGATCAAACCATGCTTGCCAGCTACAGAGTGTTAGTAACTTGAATACAGGTGGACACGGGGTCCCTGTTCAGTTTGGAAAGGAGAATTTGTTGAGTCTCACTCCAGTACTTAAAAACACAGGTGCTCCACACTGGAGAAATACCCCGGTCAGCCAGATGAGCAGGCAAGGAGTTCAGCTACGAGAATCCAAGTGCCCTTCAGTCAGGGCAGTCCTGGAAACGCTGACTCGGTCTTGAACATTAGATTTCAATTACACCTGGGAGAGACTGGGAGGAAATGAACCAAGAGGGAAAGAACAAATCCAATGCAAACACTAATCCAGTTTTTATCCTGCCTGTAGGGCCCCCCTTGTTCCAGGGCAGCTGTCATAAATATAAAGGGAAGAGTAAACACCTTTAAAATCCCTCCTGGCCAGAGGAAAAATTCTTTCACCTGTAAAGGGTTAAGAAGCTAGGATAACCTCGCTGGCACCTGACCACAATGACCAATGAGGAGACAAGATACTTTCAAAGCTGGGGGGAGGGAGAAACAAAGGGTCTGGGTCTGTCGGGGTGATGCTTTTGCGGGGACAGAACAGGAATGGAGTCTTAGAACTTACTGTGCTAATAGAATGAATATTCTTGTCTTTGTGTCTTTCTTGTAACTTAAGGTTTTGCCTAGAGGGATTCTCTATGTTTTGAATCTAATTACCCTGTAAGGTATTTACTGTCCTGATTTTACAGAGGTGATTCTTTTTACCTTTTCTTAGATTAAAATTCTTCTTGTAAGAAATTGAATGCTTTTTTCATTGTTCTTAAGATCCAAGGGTTTGGTCTGTGGTCATCTATGCAAATTGGTGAGGATTTTTATCAAGCCTTCCCCAGGCAGGGGGGTGCAAGGTTTTGGTGAGGATTTTTGGGGGAAAGATGTTCCCAAACAACGTTTTTCCAGTAAACCCAGTCAAACGTTTGGTGGTGGCAGTGGAAGTCCAAGGGCAAAGGGTAAAATAGTTTGTACCTTGGGGAAGTTTTAACCTAAGCTGGTAAAAGTAAGCTTAGGAGGTTTTCATGCAGGTCCCCACATCTGTACCCTAGAGTTCAGAGTGGGGAAGGAACCTTGACAGGAGGCATCATTAACTGTGATTCCAAGGGCTACTTAGGGTCTTCACAACTCTGGTTTCTTGGCCAATAACTTAGCAATTAGCTGACAGGAGCTATGTATCTAATTCTGATATAAAAGAAAGAAACTTGAACAAATATTAGACCCTCTCAGCTCTGATATTAACATGTTCTGATATCTTGTGCCAAATCACTTAAGTTAGGTTTAAAATATTAATGTGTATATATATATATATATATATATATATATACATATTACGAACTCTTCAGAGAGAGAGACCCCAGCAGGACTCCTGGGTTCTATCTCAGCTCTGGGAGGAGAGTGGGGTCTAGTTCATTGCAGCAGGAGGTAGGGTGGGCAATATATCTTGGGTCTCTATAAGAACATCAGAATGGCCATACTGGGTCAGACCAATGGTTCATATAACCCAATATCCTATCTTCTGACAATGGCCAGTGGCAGGTGACCCAGAGGGAATGAACAGAAGAGGTCATCATCAAGTGATCCATCCCCTGTTGCCCACTCCCAGATTCTGGCAAACAGAGGCTAGGGACACCATCCCTGCCCATCCTGGATAATAGCCATTGATTGACCTATCTTCCATGAATTTATCTAGTTCTTATTGGAACTATGTTATAGTTTTGGCCTTCACAACTTCCCCTGGCAAAGAGTTCCACAGGTTGACTGCGAAGAAATACTTCCTTTTGTTTGTTTGAAATTTGCTGTCGACTAATTCTACCAGGTGACCCCTAGTTTGTGTGTTATGAGAAGGAGTCAATAACACTTTCTTTACACCAGTCATGATTTTATAGACCTCTATCATATCCCACCTTAGTTGTCTCTTTTCCAATCTAAAAAGTCCCAGTTTTATTAATCTCTCCTCATATAGAAGTTGTTCCATACCCCTAATCATTTCTGTTGCCCTTCTCAGTACCTTTTCCAATTCCAATATATCTTTTTTGAGATGGGGCAACCATCTGTACGCAGTATTCAGTATTCTGCACACGGATGTAACATGGATTTATATTGAGGCAATATGATATTTTTTGTCTTATTATCTCTCCCTTTCTTTATGATTCCCAACATTTTGTTTGTTTGTTTGATTGCCACTGCACTTTGAGCAGATGTTTTAACCCTGTCAACTCACATTAGATTGTATGAACTATCTGTATCCTTATATCTTTGGGCTTTTCCTGAACTCTTCACTCATGCTCCTTGTCCTAAGGGGCAGGAGGCTGGGTTGGAGGCATCTGTCTATAAATAGGTGGGTCAATAATGACCAGCCCTAACGAGATCTCGCCCAGACAGAAGAAAGGAGTAATTACATTCTAGATAAAACCTGTTTTCTGCAGCTTCTCTGTGGACTCCTGGGCATGGAAGGAATGGAACCTCCTCAGAAGAGGGAACAGAGAGATGAGGAGTTGGTCCATCCCTTTAAAAACACAGAGACTAGATAAGCCAGAAGAAGCTGGGACAGGAGAGAGGCACAAGGGTGGCATAGGGGGCTCTTTGGTTGCAGGGCTATGGCTGCAGCAGAGAGACAAACTCAAGCTGGAGGAGAAGCCATGAACTGCAGGAGGTGATCCCTAGATGCCCTGGAGGGCTCTGACCACTTCCCAAAGTATGCTCCAGGCTGGTGAGGAGAAATTTGTGCACATTGGAAAACAATCCCAACTATACATATGAAATGATGGGGTCTAAATTAGCTGTTACCACTCAAGAAAGAGATCATGGAGTCATTTTGGATAGTTCTCTGAAAACATCCACTCAATGTGCAGCGGCAGTCAGAAAAGATTCAGAACCCCTGCAGAGACCCAGTGCAGTCCTGGCCAGAAGAACTCCAGAGCTACCCTCCGGAGCCAGGGCTGGGCTCAGGGTGTGCAGCTGGTGCCAAAGCATGGACAGGACTAGCTGGTTGAGCACCAGTGCCCACCCCCACAGAGAAAGGCACCGGAGAAGTCCTGTCCATCTCCACAGCTGCTCACCCACCCTGGCCTCAAAATCCTGCCAGTTCTCCAGTGGAGAAGGATGCGTGGTGGAAAGTTATATGTTGAGATAGAGCAGTGGACCCGTGCTCCACTGAATGGCTTCAAGTGCATGTTCAGGGGAACTCGTCTGCCACCTGTCCCCGACCATCAGGCCAGAGCTCTTGACCTAATTAACCTGGTTGGAGGAAGATCGCTGAGTAGATCGCCCGACAGGCCTCCACCTGCACCAGGTTGCCCAGGTCCTGGACCAAGTGGAGCACCTCATTGGCTTACACTGACAGCACCAGCCACAACTCCGGCTCACGGAGCACCAACCCTGTCAACTTCTGGGACAGAGGAAGGTCTCTACTGCCAGAGTATACAGCTGGCCTGACAGCAGACACCCCTGACATACCCCTCACCCGAAGCTGACCGGTTCGGTCACGGTCCAGTTTAGCCTGATGAAGCATTCCACGGAGGCATACAGCACCTGGAGAAACCACAAACTGGGGTCCAAAGACTAACACCCACAGAGTACCCATGAGATACGTATGGTCCATCCTGTCAAACGCTTTCTCCCGGTTCAGGGACAGGAGAGTGAACAACAGACCAACCCTACACCCAAGCTCCGGGAGGTCCCGGAACACATAGAAATGATCAAAGGTGGTGGAGCCCAGGACCATGTAAGTTGGGTCGGGATGGACCACGTCCACAGCACAGACCCCAGCTGAAGCGAGATGGCCTTCAGTATGAGTTTGTAGTTCGTGCTGAGGAGCAAGTCGGGGTGCCAGTTCTGAAAGTCACGGAGGTCCCCCTTCTTTGGTAGCAAGCCTGCATGACAAAGGGAGGAACCTGCTCCTCAAGGACTTGTCCCAAACGGTGACAAGTTCCGGGCTGAGGACGTCCCAGAACTCCACGGTCAACCCATCCATACCTGGAGATTTATTAGGGCCGATTTGGAGGAGGGGAGGGAGACCAGGAGGCAGGATATTGCAGCCTTCCAGCAGGCCTGCAACTTCTGTGACTGTCTGCTGGCTTTCAGGGTCAGTCACGGATTGTTGTGAGGCCCGCTGGGGGGTCTCTGGCACTGCTGCCAGTGAAGATCCTCCCCAGTCCTCACTATGACACCAACCATCTTTGCCACCTTGAACACCCGGGGCCGTAGGGTGGGTCTCCACAGGTGCCAGGTGTTCTTCTTCTTCAGGAGGGAGGATACTCTGTGATTTTTCTGCAGGAGACCTACATAGATTCAGCTACTGAGGCTAGTTGGCAGCTGGAATGGGGGGTTTGTGTGTACTTTAGCTACCTCAGTGCTCATTTGGCAAGGGAAGCCACCCTGTTTCCCACTGTTAGGGGCTTATTCCTTCACCCACTTACTTCCCTGGTCCTTCTCCATGAACAGAGAGCAACAATACCTGAAGTCCAAAGGTGCAAACAATTCAATGTTTATTGGGATGAACTTCCAGCAAGCATGATTCCAATTTCCTTCCTTAGTGTCTCCATTCCCAGGTCTGACACCACAGAGCCTTACACCTGTGTCCCTTTTCCCATTCCCACACCCTTAACAAAACATGATTCCAATTTCCCCACCCCCATTCCCCCCTTACTTCCTGATTGACTGCATATAGTATATAGTTTATATAGTAAAACTTGAGTTCTGAGTTCTGCTTAGCTATACCTTAACCAGTCATTTTCCTGAAATTTAACTAACCAATCCCAACATATTGTAACATGATTATGTAACCAATTATATCCCAGCACCTTAATTAGTTTACACCCAGCACAATTAATTATACAGCAGATAGAAATAATCACAGAACCAAACAGAGACCATGCAAATAAACAACAGCAAAGTGGGAACTCTAATGACAAAACAATACAGAAGTGAGGATTTCACAACTACATCTGTAAAGACATAAGCGTTTCCCAGCTGTGTCTATTGATAAGTGAGTTCTTACCAGACAGAAAACTATCAAACTAAATTTCCTTTTACATCCTCTAGGCTCTTCCCTTTCTCTGGAGGTGATAGATCGGATCCCCTTTCTAACAACCCCGTATTGACTAGTTGGGAATGTGAGGAAGTGACCGGTCACTTCCCAGCTTATGGCTGCCCCTGCTGCTTAGCCAGAGATCTTAGCCTGAGCACCGGGCCTCCGACCGTCGCAGGGAGATGAGGCCCTTGCACCGGCAGACAGTGATTTTGATTCTTTCTTTTATCCCTCTAGAACTAGCCAAGTGATAAGAATACACCTAAATTCCTAGAGTCTAGGCCTTTACAGACAGGCCTGAATATCTATATCCTAACACCCACAACCTACACCCCTACAGTGCTGGGGGTGGCTGAGGTCATGCCGGGTCGCCTGCTGCACCTCTGGGCCTGTGTGGAGGGACTGACGTTGAATTTAGTCAACGTCTACACTCCAAACTCAGGCCCAGAGCAGATACGTTTCTATCAGCAGGCGATCGCCTTTCTTGGCACCTTGGATCCTAGCTAGTGCTTGGTCCTGGGCTGTCCCCACCAGTGCAGGAGAGTGAGCTGCACCTTACCCTTGAAACCACTGGTGTCCACCAGGAAGTGGCGCAGCTCATCCCACCGCACAGCGTGGGATGGATTTATGGATTTGTGATTGCTGATGACCCCATGGGCCACGGAGACAGGCAAACGGGGAAGATCCCCAGCATGGCGTCTGCCTTGGTGGTGCAGCGCAACCCGTCCCTATCCTCAGCAAGGCAGGGGGCAGCGGAGGGAAGAGAGCAGCCCCTAAAGGGTCGGGGATGGGAGAAAAGAAAACCACCCCCTGAGGGTTGTCCAAACATAGAGGGAATGAGATAACCCCCAGGGCGGCAACAGTGTGGGAGGTTGAGGGGTAAGGGGCGGGCAATGTGACAGAGGTGGGAGCGGGGTTGAGGCGAGGAATGGGATCACGAGTAGGGTCAGGGGTGGAAGTGGGATCAGGATCGCTGGCAGATGAGCTCCCAGGGTGCAGCACCTCTCAACTGGGTATATGAGCCGAGGGGATGGGGATGGGGATGGGGATGGGATGGAGGCCCTCAGTGATGCTGGGCCAGGGCATGACAATGAGCTAAGCACCCGCAACTATGGCATCGGGCATGGTGGGCCCCCAACTGAGAGGGGAGGTGGCAGCTCCGCCTCAGAAGGGGGCACACCCAAGGGCTCGGGACCCGGTCCCTTGACACCGGCTGTCTCCACTAGGGCTAAGCAGCCACGAGTGAGGTGCCGTCTGCAACCGGGCATGTGGACAAAGCCGGGGCACCCAAGGTGGAGAGTGGGGGCAGCAGCCTGAAGTAAGGAGGAGAGAGGAGGAGGGGACACCATACCAAGCCGCCACCCAGATCGAGGCCCTCTGGCAAGGGGTTGTTCTCCCCCTGGGTGGTTAGGGTCAGACCCAGGGCTTCAATCTCCTTAAAGATGGAGCTGAGGTCTCCGCCCGCAACCCCAGAGTCCTCCCCGCTAGCAACCAAGACAGCAATTGCCTTGACATTGACAGGGGTACAGATGACAAGGGGACTGGGGGGCTCCATCCGAGGCCTCCTTGGGAAGGGACTCCAAGAGGGGGGCGATGCCACTCCCCTTTGCTTCCATAGTGTCCGCAACCAGCTTCACCTGCTGAGCTCTATCAGGGGGTGTGGCGGAAGTCTCAGCAGCCGTGGCTCCCCTCATTATCTTGTGGGGGGCCTCCTCCCCTTCGCGTTGAGGGTGAGGTGCTGATCCTGTGCCTTTCGAGTTGCACACTTCCCATGAACGAGCACCCAGTGTGACGCCACACCCCATATTCTTCATAGAAATATTGTTATGATATGCATATGGCATAACTAAGATATGTTTTATGGAAGCTGCGTCATGTGAGGTATCACTGGAGAGGTTATGATTTGCTGAATGTATTTATCTAATTTGTAAACATGTATCATTTCTGTATCTGAAGTTAGGAATATTGACTATTAACAATTATAACTGTGTGTGTATTTGGGGGAATGCTAACCAGACAGTAGGCAATCAGCCTGAATGATCCATTTAAGAAGAACAATAAAACTTTGAAGATTCTAATCTCCCACCTTCCTGAGGAGCTCCCTGGGATGTTGCTTTGACACTGCAGGGGCATCCGATGATGTCACCTGGTACGGAGTACCACCTTGGACAATACTGGTATTTTTCCACTGGAAACAAAGGATTTCTGCCTTATGTAGATTCTACTTAAGGCTGGGAAGTGAGTCAATCAGGGCTTGTCAAGGTTCCTTCCCCACTCTGAACTCTAGGGTACAGATGTGGGGACCTGCATGAAAACCCCCTAAGCTTATTTTTACCAGCTTAGGTTAAAACTTCCCCAAGGTACAAACTATTTTCCTTTTTCCCTTGGACTTTATTGCTGCCACCACCAAGCGTCTAACAGATATATAACCGGGAAAGAGCCTGCTTGGAAACATCTTTCCCCCCCAAATCCTCCCCAAACCCTTTCCTGGGGAAGGCTTGATAAAAATCCTCACCAATTTGCATAGGTGACCACAGACCCAAACCCTTGGATCTTAAGAACAATGAAAAAGCAATCAGGTTCTTAAAAGAAGAATTTTAATAGAAGAAAAAGTAAAAGAATCATCTCTGTAAAATCAGGATGGTAAATACCTTACAGGGTAATTAGATTCAAAACATAGAGAATCCCTCTAGGCAAAACCTTTACATTACAAAAAGACACAAAAACAGGAATATCCGTTCCATTCAGCACAGCTTATTTTCTCAGCCATTTAAACAAAACAGAATCTAACGCATCTCTAGCTCGATTACTTACTAAGTTCTAAGACTCCATTCCTGTTCCGTCCCCGGCAAAAGCATCATACAGACAGACCCAGACCCTTTGTTTCTCCTCCCCTCCAGCTCTGAAAGTATCTTGTCTCCTCATTGGTCATTTTGGTCAGGTGCCAGCGAGGTTATCCTACCTTCTTAACCCTTTACAGGTGAAAGGGTTTTTCCTCTGGCCAGGAGGGATTTTAAAGGTGTTTACCCTTCCCTTTCTATTTATGATACGGCTCTTCTTCATTGCCTTCCCACTCAAACTGCTGAAAGCACCTGAAGAGACAAAGGAACTAAGCTGGGGAAAGGCAAGGGCTCAGTCCAGGCTGAGATGGGGGTCTAGTCTGTAAAGAGAAAAAACTAGAACTCTAAGCTGCAGAAACTCTGCAACCTGCCTAAACAACATTTAGGGTGAGAAATTACATTTTGTAACCTGTTTCTTTAGTGAATTAAGCTTAGGTGGTGTGTTTTGTTTTATTTGCTCAGTAATTTGCTTTGTTCTGTTTGCTATCCCTTATACTCACTTAAAATTTATCTTTAGTAGTTAATAAACTTATTTCTTGTTTATTTCAAAACGCAGTTTGGGCAATTCATGGGGTGGGGGAAGGGGGCAAAAACTTTGCACATTTCCCTCTACATTGAGGGAGGTGTGACATTCTATACCCCCATATTCTTCATTTTCATATAATTGTGATCTCACATATAAAGCATGCCTTGGGGAAAGGTTATGATCTGCTGAAAGTCCTTTTGCTATCAGTATATGTGTATCATTAATACATATGAAGTTATGAGAATTATGTAGTATGGTGGTCACTAAAACATGCTGTAAGTTGGGGATCAGCCAGATATTAGATCTGCAGATGCAACAGCAAGGAAAGTAACCAACACCGGGGTGGGGTGTTGAAGAACCCATCAACAGCCATTGTGCAGCAAGGAAGCTACAATGCAATGATTCACCTGCATGAGGCCCCACCAGGAGAATTGCTCAACCTTGCTTAGAGAGACTCAGCAATGTCACACACACACTTGTGTTCTCCAAGCACATGGACTGAGGGTATAAAACAGACAGAGTGGATACCTACTGGGCCCTTCCCCCACCCCCACCTATGCTGCAAGCAACCAAGACACAGAGGAGAAGACAAGACTCCAACACAGGAGATTGGCCTAGGTTTAAGGAACAAACCTATATACTAAGGACTGCAATATCCAGTGGGGTGAGAAAAACTGCTTCATCTAGTTACTGCCCAGTCTAATAGGGTTGAGAGTTTAGACTGCATGCTTGGATTTTATTTTATTTTGGTAACCACTCTGACTTGTTATGCTTTGACTTATAATCACTTAAGATCTACCTTTATAGTTAATAAATTTGTTTGTTTATTCTACCTGAAGCAGTGCGTTTGGTTTGAAGTGTGGCAGAGACTGCCCTTGGGATAACAAGCCTCGTGCATATCAAATTCTTTGTTAAATTGACAAATTCATATAAGCTTGCAGCATCCAGTGGGCATAACTGGACACTGCAAGACGGAGGTTCCTAGGGTGTATCTGGGCCTGGAAATATTGGCTAGTGTCATTCGCTTGCAAGTAGCTGGGAGCAGCTGATATGCCAGAGGCTGTGCATGAACAGCCCAGGAGTGGAGGTTCTCACAGCAGAGCAGGGTAAGGCTGGCTCCCAGAGTCAAAGATTGGTATGGCCTAGCAGATCACTGGTCCAGATAAGACCAGAGGGGAACGTCACACCCACATCACTTGGAGTTAGTTGCTTATGGACCCTGTGAACATCCCCTTTCTGAGATATATCAGTTAGCCAGTCTCACTCCATCTAATGAGTGCTCTAGTGATACCGTCTAGAGCTAGTTTGTTAATCTGATTGTCTTGTGGTACTAACTCAAACAACTTGCAATGGTCTAAGTCTATTCCAACTCCCCAGTTCCCTTTATCACTCAAAATTGCTATTGACTAAAAAATGCATAAATTGTAGTCCTATCCTTTAATTCTTTATTGACAAAGTCCCCCATCCGCTTTTCAATTTTTATCTCCAAGACTGATGTCAAGCTACCAGGCATTTAAAACCCAAATCATCCCTTTTGGAATATTGACATAACATTAGTACTCTATCAGTCTTCTGGGATAACCCTGATGTTCTAATATTTATTAAAAATTAACATCAGTGGGGCAGAGATTTCCTCATACAGCTCTTTTAGGACTCTCTGGGTGCGAGATATCTGGGGCTGCTGATTTCAAAATATTGATCCCTAGTAGGTGCTGTTTTCCATCCTTCATAGCTACCAGTGGACTGCAAAGAAGTTCATGAGTACAGCATTCTGCTTCTTTCAAATACAGCAGAGAAAGGTTTAATGAACATTTTTGCCCTTTCAGCATCATTAACTGTTTTACCATCTTCATCTAGTAAAGGCCTATACTACTCTTAGGATTTCCTTTGTTTCTAATATACGTAAAAATCTTCCTCAGCCTTGCTAGCCGTGGATTTATCTCCAGTGACTTTTGCTTCCATTATCCATTTCTATACTTCATAACTTCTCATTTCTATCAATTGCTATCCACTTCGCCTGCTTTACAGGCACTGATAGATGATCTCCTCCTGTCAATGGATGGGGGGCAGACATCTATGCTCAGCCTCCTGGAACTCGTGGCATTATTCAACACTGTTGGCAATGAGATACTGCTGTTGCCCCTAAGAGGCAGCAGGGGTCCAGAGGGATGCACTATATTGGTCTGAATCCTTCTTTGATGGATGCACCCAATTTTCAGTGATGGGCAACTGCACCTCCAGCACTAGACCCCTCCCTGGTGGAGTCCCACAAGGATCAGTTCTCCCTCTGGGGATTTTCACATCGCCATGCATCCACTTTGGGAACTGGTCACACAACATAGACTCAAATGCCAGCAATATGCAGGTGACACCAAGCTCCTCCTATCATTCCCGTACAACCACCCCACTATCACCAAGATGGCCCAGTTCTTGGACACAACAGCTGGCTGAAGCTGAACCCAAGCAAGACAGAAGTGATGCTGGGGAGCAGAGCAAAGCATTCTGAAGAATTCAAGTATCCTAGGTGCAAGAAGAGAACACAACATCATTTTGAAGGAGAGTCCGAACTATGGGATTGTTTCCCTCTGCTCCAGTTGGATGTTCTCCTTCCCTGAGACTTTCATTCTCCTTCTCTGGGACTTTCATCCTCCTCAACAGCACAGAGGCTGTCAGACCAGGGGTGGGACCATTCTTCTTTGTCCCGGAAAGTCTCATCTATGTACCTCTTGTGTCTCCTTTAGCTCCTCCAATTCAGCCACTCTGATCTCCAAAGTCCTTAAGCACCTAAGTCCCACTGGTGTCTAGGATATTGGCTGATGGGCTGAAGAGAAGAGCCCATTTACTTGTGAGATTGTCAGCTGTGAGCCCTCTCCTGGAGTTAGGTGCCTAGGACAGGTCAGTGCTTTCTCATGAGAGACCTGAGAGAGATGTGGGAGACCCAGATACAAAATCTCTGCTCTACTTGATTTAGAGCAGGGACTTAAACACAGGTCTCCCAAGTCCCATGTGAGTGCCCTGAGCACCACGCAAATGGCTATTCTGGGTGGGGCTCTCAGTCTGTTTGTCTGGAGCTGTTCCATTTTGTACAAATAAACCTTCAGTGGAGCAGGGATTTGAATCTGTGTTTCCCATGTTCCAGGTGAGGGTGCTAAACTGCTGGGCTATGGGATATTCTGGAGGTGCACACACATGGACGCAAATGCAGACACACACAGTCCCATGAGTGCACACACACACACCGATTCAGATGCACATACACACATACCCCCATGTGCACACCACACACATCTCCATATGCATAAAAACACACAAGGAGCACGTGCACACACATATTCCCGACCTGCAAGGTTCCATCTAGGAGGCTTGGTCTGAAAACTCCTAACCGATTGGGCCTGCTGGGGAGATTTGTGGGGGATACCTTGTTGGAGAATCCCACCAGAACTGAAGTCTGAGTGAAGACTCTGAGCAGCTCATTAGCTATTGCATAAGTGCTGAGTTCCTCTCTAACAAACATTCAGGAAGGGGACACTTGGAGCCCTATCCTATTTCTTTCAACTACCTGAAAGGGGGTTTCAAAGAGGATGGCTCTAGACTGTTCTCAATGGTAGCAGATGACAGAACGAGGAGTAATGGTCTCAAGTTGCAATGGGGGAGGTTTAGATTGGATATTAGGAAAAACTTTTTCACTAAGAGGGTGGTGAAACACTGGAATGCGTTACCTAGGGAGGTGGTAGAATCTCCTTCCTTAGAGGTTTTTAAGGTCAGGCTTGACAAAGCCCTAGCTGGGATGATTTAACTGGGACTTGGTCCTGCTTTGAGCAGGGGGTTGGACTAGATGACCTTCTGGGGTCCCTTCCAACCCTGATATTCTATGATTCTATGATCCCCCCAAAACATATCCCCCCAAACCCCTTCACCCTCTTTCCTGGGAAGGCCTAAGAATAATATACCAACCAAATAGGTTAACAAGGTGAGCACAGATCAGACCCTTGGGTTTTTAGGACACTAAAAACCAATGAGATTCTTAAAAGAAGAACTTTATTACAAAGAAAAAGGTAAAAGAAGCACCTCTACAAAATCAGGATGGAAGGCAATTTTACAGGGTAATAAAAAGATTTAAAACACAGAGGATTCCCCTCTAGGCTCAACTTTAAAGTTCCAAAACAGGAATAAATCTCCCTCTTAGCATAGGGAAAATTCACAAGCTAAAACAAAAGATAATCTATCGCATTTCCTTGCTATTACTTACAATTTCTGTAATTTTAGATGCATCATTTCAGTAGGAGCTGGATTATCTGCTTGGTCTCTTTCTTTGTCTCAAGAGGGAACACAAAGAGAACACAAACAAAACCTCCCCCCCCACCAGATTTGAAAGTATCTTCTTTCCCCATTGGTCCTTCTGGTCAGGTGCCAACTAGGTTAATGAAACTGATTAACCCCTTACGGGTAAGGGGATTCTGTACCTCTGGCCAGGAGGGATTTGATGTTATTGCATAGATAGAGGTTGTTACCCTTCCATTTATATTTATGACTGTTACTCAATACCATTCCAGATGTTAGGGCAATATCTGGGATGTTCTAAACCTATTCCTTATGCTTGTGTGTGCTTAAATCTAATAAACTGCAGTGTGAGAAAAGAGCACGCTTACTTGCATTACTCCTTGATGAGACAGAATCAATGAGTTCCTGTTGATTTATTCCTTACACCACCTGGAGTGAAATAATAAAGTTGCCCCTGTTGGGGGTTCTCACAATACCGGGTAACACTTCCCCCAGGCCCCACCCCCACCCCACCTCTTCCCCACATCTTTTTGCCCCTCGCTCAAGCATGGCCCATCTCCGTTCCTCCCCCTCCCTCCCAGTACCTCTTGCATGCTGCAGAACAGCTAATCTGTGGCAGGTGGGAGGCACAGGGAGAGAGTGGAAGGAGTTGATCCCCGGGACCACTGATGAGTGAGTGGTGCTGGGGGGAGGGAGAGGAGCTTGGCTGCTGGTAGGGGCTAAACACCCATTCATTTTTTTCCATGGGTGCTCCTCTGTGTAGTGACCAGAAATGTCCTGCAGAACATACGTTAGATTCAGCTTCCTTGTTCAGCGTCAGCCCCTGGGCAATGGGGCCCCTGTAGTTCCAGATAAGGTGCCCTGTACATGTGTAAATAGCTGGCTAATGACAGGTGTACAATTTACATCCTGCCCTGTAAGCTATCGAAGCCACCCCAGCCTCTGCCCAGCATCCCGCTTTCTCAGCTAACTCAGGGTCTTATCCATCTGTCTCTCTCAGCTGTTATCCTCCTATCTCCAAAGCTGATCCCTTAGCCCTGCTCCTGAGGCCTGGCTCAGGGCAAAGGGCTCCCAGCCCATCCCCATTGCAGGTACCCTGCCTGCTACAGACTCCCAGCATGGAGGAGAAAAAGGGAGCCGAAAGCTAAAGAAATAAACCACACAACGATCTCTTCCCTCAGGACTTTGTAGCTGAGCTTAAGAGCCCAAAAGCTGTATCATGCACAGTATCGCCTGCCTGCCACAGAACCCTGTTCCCAAGCTTCAGCTGCTTTTATACGGATTCCCAGTCCGCTCCTGATTTGCCTGTCCACCCCACTGCTGTGTCCTCACTGCACGCACTGCAGGCTGCTTGTCAGGCTGCAGCAGCTCTGTCCCAGCCCTGGAGCTGAGGGAAGCCAGCTGGTGGGGTGGGAGGTAGAGATGATCCAGCGAGTGATGGTGGGAGGGGATGAGGGAGCAACAGGGGCAGGCTGTTGGCAGAAATGGCACAGAAGGGGGAAAGGACTTGAGGGAAGAGGCAAGGCAAGGTGGTGTCAAGTGTCCAGTTAGAAAGGTGGCAACTTTATGAGTTAATGAGTTGTACACAGACCGATTCTCCAGTTTATTATGCTTACAGAGCACATTAAGGCCAGGAAAGGGATTAATGTCTCTTTGACTATCCAGTCAGTGATTCAGGGAAGAGGGCCCAGCACCATGTCACCAGCCAGCTCTGCATGGAGCTCTGTCTGAGAGTCAAAGAACCAGGAGAAAACTTTAGGTCTCTTTATAAGTAAAGAGCTGGAGCAGGCTGTCCCAGATCTGTTTGGTCCTCACCCCATAGATGATGGGATTTAACATAGGGGGTGCCAGGAGGTATACGTTGGCCATGAGAACATGGAAATGTAGGGCCATATTGTGTCCAAACCGGTGCATGATGAAGGAGAAGAGAGCTGGGATGTAAAAAGTTAAGATGACACAGAGGTGGGAGCTGCAGGTCCAAAAAGTTTTGAGCCGGGCGTCCTTTGTGGGGAGGCTGAAGATGACCCTGAGAATCTGGGTATAGGACACGGCAATAAAAGACACATCCACACCAGTCACCAAGAAAGCCGCAGAGAGGCTGTAGTAACTACTGACATGGATGTCTGTGCAGGCCAGTTTCACCAAGGCTATGTGCTCACAGTATGAGTGGGGGATGATGTTGGTTCTGCAATATGGCCACCGCCTTGCCAGGAAGAGATGGGGCAGTACAAGCATGCCTCCACGCAGCACCACAGCCAGGCCGATCTTGGCCACCACAGGGTTTGTCAGGATGGTGGAATGTCTCAGGGGATCACAAATGGCCACATAACGATCAAAAGCCATGGCCACGAGGATCCCAGACTCCATCGTTGAGAAGGAGTGAATGAAGTACATCTGGGTGAGGCAGGCACTAAAATCTATCTCCTTGGACTTGAACCAGAAGATGCTCAGTGTTTTGGGCATAAAGGATGTAGATACAACCAGGTCGCTGATGGCCAGCATGCTGAGGAAATAGTACATGGGGACATGGAGGCTCGGCTCCATATTCACAATGAACAGGATGGTGATGTTCCCCAAGATGGCTATGACGTACATGGTGCAGAAGGGGATGGAGATCCAGACATGGGCTGCCTCCAGGCCAGGTATGCCCAGCAGGATGAAGGTGGAGGGGTTGGTAAAGTCAGTTGTGTTGGAATCTGACATGGAGGCGGGGAGAAGATGTCCAACGCTGAGGCACAACGGTGTCTCCTGCATGTACCGTA
This sequence comes from Dermochelys coriacea, assembly GCF_009764565.3. Taxonomy (NCBI): domain Eukaryota; kingdom Metazoa; phylum Chordata; order Testudines; family Dermochelyidae; genus Dermochelys; species Dermochelys coriacea. The sequence goes on from NC_050068.2 coordinate 970,291, forward strand.
CTTTCCCCTGACTTCCTATATGTATCTAGTGTGATGGTCGCAGTACAAATGCCTGGTGGAGAGACAATGTTAATATGAGACATTACATGCACTACTGGAAGCTGTTATCATAGGTGAAGCAGATTGGTTGCTCTTCACAGACTGAAAAATGACATTTTCATTACTCAGATAAATGAATTATGAAGAACTGACCCTACTAATGTCAATTCCATATTTTATGGTGCTCCCTGCATCAATAATTCCTACACATTGTGGTGTGGAACACCTTAAGGGGAACCAGCAGGAAACATGAGTGTGGATATTGGTTATCCAACTTTGTTCCTGAGGCCTTGTCTACACTGGGAAGTTTCTTACCAAAAGGCAGCTTTTGGTGAAGAAACAATGGAGGTGTATACTCTACAAAGCCACTTTGGATGATGGAACTCCTCAGTTTTAGTGAGATTATAAAACCACTGTGGCTAAAGTTGTAAGGCTTTTTAATCAAAAGTTTTGTTTTCAAAAATGCCAGTGTAGACACTTGCACTTGATTTTATCACAGTAATAGGCCTCCAGAAGGCATCCTACAATGCCCATCCTGACCACTCTGGTCAAAAGTTTCAACTCTGCTACCCTGCATCCAGATAAACACCTTCCAGGCACACACACACTCTGTAAAGTCCTGGGAATTTTGAAATTCCTCTTCCTGTTGAGAGCTCACATCACATGTTCCTAGGTAACCACGGTGGATCCATGCAGCAAATACTTTCCCACTGGGACCACTGTGGAGCTGTTGGATCTACTCAGTATTTGGGGAGAGGAGGCTGTGCAATTTTAGCTGTGCTCCAGTTGTAGGAATTTCGATACCTACATACAGATTTTGCACAGCTTGTGGGAAAAGGGCTGTGATCGGAAAACACTGCATTGGATAACAAGGGTGAAGGAGCTGAGGCACACATACCAGAAGGCAAGGGAGGCAAATGGTCGCTCCGGTGCTGTGCCCCAGATCTGCCATTTTTATAAGGAGTTGGATGCTATCCTTGCTGCCGACCCCGGCTCCATGGTCAAGACCCCCACGGATACTTTGGCGGGGCTGGAACTGACAGAAACTTGACCTAATCCAGAGGAGGAAGTCATGATGAAGTGCTGAATACATTAGAAGACGTGGAGCCCGTGCCGGGTTCGCCCAGTGCTGCGTCCAGTCAGGAGTAGTTCTCCATTCTGGAGGTGTCTAGACAGTCTCAGCAGTCACAATTAGGCGAGCCAGAAGCTGGAGAGGAGACCCCTGGTAAGTGATTTTGTTTTGTGAAATGTGGAGATGCATTGAGGGAAGAGAAATGTACAAGTCTGGCTGTGTTTCTGTGTGCTGGGTTGTCAAGGTTCCTTCCCCACTCTGAACTCTAGGGTACAGATGCGGGGACCTGCATGAAAACCTCCTAAGCTTACTTTTACCAGCTTAGGTTAAAACTTCCCCAAGGTACAAACTATTTTACTCTTTGCCCTTGGACTTCCACTGCCACCACCAAACGTTTGACTGGGTTTACTGGGAAAATGTTGTTTGGAACACTCCTTACTGCTATCCAGGTTTCCCATGTACAGCTTCGTAAGCCCTGGCAGTAAGGTGTACGCCACGTCTCCCAGGATCACTATCGGCATTTTGACATCCTTACAGGGATTTTCTGGTCTGAAAAGAAAGTACCCTTTTGCAGCTTTCTGTAAAGGTCTGTGTTCCTAAAGATTCATGCATCATGCAATTCTCCAGACAACCCTGCACGGACGTCAATTAAATGCCCACGGTGATCCACAAGCACCTATAACACCATGGAGAAGTACCCCTTCTGATTGGTTTCAGAGTAGCAGCCGTGTTAGTCTGTATCCGTAAAAAGAAAAGGAGTACTTGTGGCACCTTAGAGACTAACAAATTTATTAGAGCATAAGCTTTTGTAAGCTACAGCTCATTGATTGATATACAATATTGCAAGGTACTTCAGTGCCAAAATTGGAATATGCATGCCATCTATCGCCCCTCCACAGTTAGGGAAACCCATTTCTGCAAAGCCATCCACAATATCACGCAGCTCCAAAGATTGATTTCCCAACTGCAAACTGATTTGTGACCGACCGGTAGCAGCCTTGGGCAGTCAGCTTCCACACTGCGATCACCAAGTGCTTCTCTACCAAGAAGGCTGCTCTCATTTGGGTGTTATTGTGCCACAGGGCTGGGGAGAGCTCGCACACAGTTCCAGGAAGGTGGCTTTCCTCATCCGAAAGATCTGCAGCCACTGCTCATCATCCCAGACCTGTGTAATGATGCGATCCCACCATTCAGTGCTAGTTTCCTGAGCCCAAAAGTGATGTTCCACCGTGTTCAGCTGTTCTGTGATTGCTAAAAGCAAGCTAATGTTGCTGCTATCCATGTCAGACAGTGTGTCAGACAACAGTGACCCCCATTGCCTTCGGAACTTCAAGATTGATTCCCCTGCCATTCGCGATGTGCTACTGACAGCTAGCAGAGCAGTGAGGGATCCATTCCTGTAGCTAGAAGTGGCAGGCTGAGCAGAAAACAAGGGACGTTGAAAAGTGCCATGAACTGGAGATAGAAAAACATGGAATGCTAGGACAGAAAACAAGGCACCATGGAACATTAAGCCTGAACCTATGATGTGCTGTGATCCACTCCACCTTCCCACAACACCTTCGGCACAAGGAGGAGAGCTGAACTGTGGGATAGCTACCCACAGTGCATTGCTCTCAGTGTTGCTATGCTGAAAGAGAAAGACAGTGTGAACGTGCAACAATGATTTTCTTTAAAGGCTTTTTGGCAAAAATATCTGCCAATGTGTGCACAGTCCATGCTGTAGGGAGTTTCCCATTCACCTAGTTACTGAAAATCTGAGAGTGGAAAAAAACCAAGCCTTTGCCAAGACATGTGCCAGTGGAAAATATCCCAACTAGAACACACCTCACGGAAAATCTTGGGCATCACTGATAGCAGCTCCATGGAAACACCTGCTTCTTTACAGTAGTGACCAAAACAAAGACAATGTTCAGTTGCCTAAGGAAAGGGATGGAGTATAACCTGCTCTGGACACACGCTTAGTTTTTGTCACCCAGTCTCTAACAGATAAAGCAGATAGAAAGTGGATTTCCGAGACAGGCTCTGAGAATGGGGGAGGCTGCCATATGTGGACTGAAAAGTCTGGAACTGTTTAGTTTAGAAAAGAGACAAAGGACGGAGCATATGGTAGAGGAGAACAAAATAAAAGAGTGGAACTGGTTACATTCAAATAGACAAACAGAGAACAGTTCCCAACTGTTAATAGCTATCTACAGATACCAGTCAAAAGGCCTAATTCCCCAACGCTGAGGAAAAGTATCAGCAAAACTGATTGGGAGGAAAATATTAGACAGAAAAAAGGGGAATGAAAATTGGGAGTTCTTTAAGAAGAGTTATTGGCTAATTAAAAAGTCACAATTCCACAGTCAAGGAAATGGAGAACTTTGGCTAAAAACCCTTTTCAATGGCAAAGTGAAGGCAGCATTTATATGGGAAAAAAGCAATATATACAAATGGGAAAAAAGGGAAAATAGTTAGCAAGCAATACAAATTGGAAGTTATGAAAATTGATAAGGGACGTTAAAGACATCAGGGAAAAATCCATGTTTGGCGGGGCTAAGAATCACAAAAAGGAGGCTCTTAAGTGCATTAAGAACAACAACAACAAAAAAGAACAAAAAAACCCCAAACAAATCCCTAGAAAAGGTTTAGGCCAATTCCTAGAAGGAGAAAGGAAACTTCTTAATGTTGCAGAAAACATAGATGTGTTGCAGAAATAGTTTTGTTCTGCATTTGGAATGAAGCAGTATGAGATACTTATATCACATGAGGTGATGAAAAGTCTCCAGTCCATTAGGTGCCAAGGAGAATGTTATACATCATCTACAGTAGAACCTTAGGGTTACGAACACCAGAGTTACGAACTGACTGATAAACCAAACGTCTTATTTGGAACCTGAAGTACGCAATCTGTCAGAAGTACAACCCCCCCCAAAAAAAGAAAAAAAAGAAAAAAGCAAATACAGGACAGTTCTGTGTGAAAAGTAAACTATTAAAAAATGAAGAGAAAGTTAAAAAAAAGGAATGACAAGGTTAGGAAACAATGGAAAGGCTGGTATGGGAATATAATTCTAAGAAAATAATTAATGCCAGTAAACACATGGTTTATGGAAAAGAGGTCTTGTCAAATAAACCTGATTTCATCCTTTAATGAGAGTGCAGGTTTGGTTGATCAAAGGTACTGAGCAGATGCAATAAACTTCAATTTCTCTGAGGCATTTGATTTAGTAGGGAAAAACATTCAGGTGAACACTCTGCAATATCATTAGAGCACAGGTAAAATTTACTAAAAACTGGTTAACTGACAGATCTCAGAAATCCGCTGTCAAGGGGCCAGTGTCAGCAAATGGGACAATTCCTAGCGGGGTTCTGCAGGGACCAATTCTAGGCCCGATGGTATTTAATATTTTCATCAAGGATCTGGAAGCAAATAGCAAATCAATGCAGATAAAATTTGTGGACGACCCAAAGTTTGGCAGAGTGCTTATAAAACAGTCAAATGCAAAGTGATCCTCTCAGAACAGGGAATGCAGGTCCGAGCCACAGACTAGGGCACTGTATTATGGATGCAGGGACCCTGAAAAGGATTTAGGGGTTGCTGTGGATGCCAAACTCATTGTGAGCTCCCAGTGTGATGCTGTGGCTAACAGGGCTGATTCGATCCTTGGATGTATAAACAGGGGAGTGGTGAGTTGTAGCAGGGTCAGGATTTTACCTCTGCACAGGGCATTGGTGAAACCGTCTGCATCCAGTTCTGGGGTCCACATTTCAAAAAGGCTGTTGAAAAGTTGGAGAGGGTGCAGAAAAGAGCCACAAGATGATGGGAGGCTGGAGAAAATGCTGGACAGTGAGAGACTCGAAGGGCATCAGATATTTAACTTATCAAAAAGATGATCAAGCAGAGACTTTCATGGGGTGAAAACCATTGGTAAAGCGGAGAAAGGCAGAGCAAGACCCAATGGCTGGAAGCTGAAGGCAGACAAATTCCATCTGGAAATCAGTGCCAAATGTTTAGCACTGAGGGTGATTAACCATTGGAACAAACTGAAGGGAACTGGTGGATTCTCAAACTCTGCATGTCTGGAGCGCCAGACTGGATGATTTTCTGGAAGATCTGCTTGAGGGCTTCTCTACACTTAAAACACTACAGTTGTGTTGCCATACTGCTTCAGTGTAGACACGACTTACACCAATGCCAGGGGCTCTCCTGGCAGTGTAGGTGATCCACCTCCCTGAAAGGTGGTAGCTAGGTTGATGGAAGAATACTTCTGTTGACCTCATGCTGTCTACAAAGGGGGTAGGTTCATATAGCGACATCATTCAGGGCGTGGGTGATTTTGCTGTTGCAAACAAAGCAAATGCAATTTTGGGTTGCATTAACAGAGACATAGCATGCAAGTCACGGTAGGTGATACTACCACTCTACTCGGTGCTGTTTAGGCCTCAGTTGAAGCACTGTGTCCAGTTTGAGAGTAGCAGCCGTGTTAGTCTGTATTCGCAAAAAGAAAAGGAGTACTTGTGGCACCTTAGAGACTAACAAATTTATTAGAGCATAAGCTTTCGTGAGCATCCGATGAAGTGAGCTGTAGCTCACGAAAGCTTATGCTCTAATAAATTTGTTAGTCTCTAAGGTGCCACAAGTACTCCTTTTCTTTTTGTGTCCAGTTTGGGTCACTAAGGGATAGGAAGGATGTAGAGAAACTGGAAAGGATCCAGAGGCAACTGACAAAGGTGATCCAAGAGATGGAATGCAAGTCATATGAGCAAGCTGAAGGAACCAGGTATGTTTAGTTTGGAAGAGAGGAGATTGAGGGAGGACATGCCAGTGGTCTTCAAATCCTTGCAAGGCTGCTATAAAAAATATGGGGAAAAGTTGTTCTCTCTTTTCACAGAGGGCAGTACAAGAGGCGATGGGATGAAACTACAGCACACCAGATTTAGATGCAATCTCAGGAAAAACTCCCTAACTGTAAGAACAAGAGAACAATGGAACTGTCTCCTCAGAAGGTTGTGGAAGCTCCTTCCCTGGAGGTTTTCCAAAGGAGCCTGGATAGTCATGTGTCTGGGATGGCTTAGACACAACCAATCCTGCATCTTGGCAGGGGTCAGACTAGATGACCCTTGCAGTCCCTTCTCACCCTCTATGCCTCTATGATTCTATAATGTAAAATCGTAGTGTAGACCAGGCCTTAGTCAAACACAAGTCATTGGGCTCAATACAGGGGTAACTGGCTGAACTTTGGTGGCCTGTGTTATACAGAAGGTCAGACTGGATGATGTAATGGTCCCTTCTGGCCACTAACCCTGGAATCTATGAATAAAGAAAGTAGATCAGGCATTTATATTTACTCTGTCTCACAACACACAAACAAGGGAACATTCAGTTACATCGAGAGTCTGAATGTTTAACACTGATGAAAGAAAATTGTTTACATAATCCATAGTTGGCCTGTGGAACTCCTTGCCACAGACGCTACTGGAGCAAAGAGTTTAGCTGAATGGGATTCACAAACGGATTGGTCATTGTTCATGATGCTGGTGGCACCATGGTTAGATAAGCTTCTCTGATACCTTCAGTTAGGAGACCTGATTTTCAGTTGCTTATAAGTTTGCCAATCTTTAAGCATTTGGACTGAAATTACCCACACTGGGTGTTTGCTTACAGCTGAATTGCTTTTGAAAGTTTCAGACATAGCAGTTCAGCCAACTTCTCGAATGAAGCTAGGAGAGACGATGTCTTGCCCATGTTTAAAAAATTCTTACAGTTTTTCCAGTGAGGAGCCCTAGCAGCTCCATGCTTACCAGAAATTAAAAGTCAGGTAACAGCCCCATCTGTTAACAGTCAGAGCCCTGAGATTCAAGAGCAGGAGGTGACAGTGTCTGTGCATTAACAGACAGCTGGCTCCTGAGGTCATTAATCAGTTTTTACTTCACAGGGAGTTTTGCCTCAGTGGGGCCACAGCCATGTATGGGCTATGGCCTCAGAATTCGGCCTTGTATTGTCCATCTACTGACACCTTTCATCCTGAAGGATCCCCTGTGACACAGAAATGCAGTCACTTCGGGGCTGGAGGCCATCAGCCAGGGAGGCACATCAAAGAGGGACGTTTTGGTCCATGATACTGGAGCAAACTCATCCCCTGTCGCAAGATCCCAAGGACCCCAGACCTATTCTCTGTCCCATCACGTCCATGTTGCACTGGCTTTGTCGAGCAGGTGAGCTCCTCAGCAAGAGATGGGTACCTGTGAATCCTGAGATGGAAGTGTCTTCCCTGGGAATCCCCTTCAGGTAGCCGAGTCCCACACCTCTCTCAGCCCAGCATCTGCAGCAGCATCTCACATGGAGAGCTCACACAGGGATGTGCACCATTTATAATATAGCTCTGTGCAATCCCAGGGGGATTTGCTCAGCCTCTAGAGGCGAAGTGGTATCTGGATATAAACAGGCTGGAGACCAGAGACACTCTAGGCAATGTCTCTCTTTCCATGTCTGCACTTCTGTGCTCTTTATGTATCTTTAGGAGTAAACAGTAATTAAGGGACTTTCCCAAAGGGAGATGAGAATTCTGGGGTTCCGTGCTGAGTCAGAGAGGAATTGGCATCTCTGTGCATTTGTGTATTTTTAAAAATTATAGTTGATTAGTAAGAAAACTAGCGATAATGCCTAGATCTCCCAAGGGTCTGATACCCTGTAAATACCCAGGATAGCTGGATAGATTGTAGACAGGCAGGTCTGGAGATAGACGACTGAGGGGAGACACAAGCAGTCCCTGCAGGCACACGGGGTTGTTGCTAAGGGATTAGAGTTCAATAATTCTCATCTATAACTGTGACCATATTGGACAGCACCTTTAATTGAAGGATGTTCAAAACACCTAGCAAAGGAAAGTTAGTATAAACATATCGCCATTATGCAGTTAGGTAAACTGAGGTATGAGGAGAGGTGAAGTGGCCAAGGTCTCACAGAGATTGAGTGGCAGGATGACAGACAGAACCCAGGAGTCCTGATGTCCTGCCATGAGCACAATCTCTCCACCACACCAACAGGGAAATGGACTCCAGCTCTGGCATGGGCTGTCCGTTGGGTGGGATGTAGAGAAAAGTCTGGTAGTGGGAGTCTGAGCCTTTGCCATTGTCTGAAGGTGAATCTGAGATTTTCAGAACTAGCTGGGGTTTGTGAGCTCCCTGCTCCTCTAAGGTGTGAGCTTCGGGACTCCACTTCCGCTCCCACTCAGAAACCTGCCAATGCATCACAGTCACTGGGGTCACTTCAGGGGAGCGGACACAGTAAAAGCAACACCAACAGAATGTTCCTGTGGACAGAGGACTGCTGGGGGCCTGTCCTGGGACAATGGCTTCCCCTTCCCCGCAAAACTGCTGTGGAGCAAGGATGTACCTATAGGCAGGATAGAAACTGCATTAGTGTTTGCAATGGCTTTGTTGTCTTCCTCTCGGTTCAATTCCTGCCAGTCTCTCCCAGGTGGAATTGAAATCGAATGTTCCGGGCTGAGTCAGACTTTCCAGCATGGCCCCAGCTGGAGGGTGTTTGGATTCCCACAGCTGAACTCTCTGCCTGTTCATCTGGCTAATTGGGGTATTTCTCCAGTGTGGAGCACCTGGGTTTTTAAGCCCTGGAATGAGACTGTATGAATTATCCTGTCCAAGCTGAACAGGGGCACCCTGTCCAGGAGTATTCAAGTTACTAACACTCAGTAGCTGGCAAGCGTGCTTTGACCTTCCTCTGTAGCTAAAGGCAAAGGGGGCGGGGGGTCACTAGGCCCTGATTTGCTTGGATTATTGTGTTTATAATTTATTATTATTATCTGAATTGTGGAAGCCTCCAGAGGCCCTGCTCCAGTTCAGGGCCCCTTGTGCTGGGCACTTTGCAAACACAGAAGGAGAAACAGCCCCTGCCCCAAGGAGCTTAGAAATCAAATTAAGACAAGACACAGTGACTCTGTGTAACAAACCAGAAAGGGCAGGTGGGGAGATGGGGGAGTAACAGCACTAAGAATGGGTGGTAACGTAATCTGCTAGGTGGGTGTGAGATAGCAAAAATGCACAGCCCTGCCCTGGCTGTGAGAAGTGTGTCCTGGGCCATTAAGAGCAGATCATGTGTTCAGGGGAACTAGATTGGGGCTAATGAGAACGGGCCTTTGAGTGTTGGCTGCACCAGACACACAGCTGGGAACGCATGGCTCTCCGTTAGCTTTTGTAACTCTGCTTTAGTTCTAATCACGTCTCCCTTCTTTGAGTCCAGACTGAGCCTCCTTCTGATGAGTTCCCAGGACAACCCCTGGTACCAGAGGGGAGACCAGAGGAGAGGGCAGAGATAACAGGGCTGTGGTGAACAATGAAGGAGCCATCCTGGAGATGGAATAACTGAAAGCCCCTTAGGAGATTAAACTCTTGGGCAATGCAGCAGACTCCGGGAAGAGATTCAGGCAGAGTTTTGAGATATGTCTATGCAAGCAGCTGGGTTTGGTGAGAAAGACCAGCAGAAAATTGCAATTTTCTTAAACAGTGCAGGCCTTGAGGCAGTGGATGTCTTTACTATAATGCAACTCAGGCTTTGTCTACACTGGCACTTTTGTCAGGGAAAGGTTTGTCGGTCAGGGGAGTGAAAAAAAAAACCTGACTGACAAAGGCGCAGGTGTGGACAGTGCTATGTAAGCAGGAGACACTCACTGGGAGAGCTCTGTCCCATTGGCATAGAGCAGCTACACAGGAGAGCGGGGCACGTGCAGCGATACAGCTGTGCCGCTGTAAGGTGTGTAGTGTAGACATGGCCTCAGGGAGCAGGTTACTATACGTTTTGCAGATATTTGAAGAGCCTTAAGTAGCTCAAAGAGCAAAACATTCAAAGGGTAAAAGTTTCACCTTAGAAGACACAAGTAAGGTGAGTTCTGTGACTCCTGCTCTCCCCTTAGCTCGGCCCCGCTCTGGCCCAGGCAGCGCCAGCTCACACAAAGGATGGGACGCCCGGACTCATCACTCCCTCATTGGCATCATAGGGATTTCATGTCACTTTGATTGTCCAATCAGTGATTCAGGAAAGAGGGCCCAGCACCATGTCACCAGCCAGCTCTGCATGGAGCTCGGTCTGAAAGCCAGAGCACCAGGAGAAAACTTAGGTCCCTTTATGAGTAAAGAGCTGGATCTGTTTGGTCCTCACCCCATAGATGATGGGGTTTAGCATGGGGGGCACGAGCAGGTAGCAATGGGAACATGGAAAAACATGGCCACATTGTGGCCATACCAGTACGTGAGGGAGGAGAAGATAGCTGAGATATAAAAGGTTAAAATGGCACAGAGGTGGGAGATGCAGGTCCAAAACATCTTGAGCTGGGTGTCCTTTGTGGGGAGGCTGAAGATGGCCCTGAGGATCTGGGTGTATGACAAGGTGATAAAAGACACATCCAGACTGATTACAGAGAATAGCAAAAACAGTAGCAACTACTAATGTGGGTGTCAGTGCAGGCCAGCTCCACCATGGCCATGTGCTCACAGTGCATATGGAGGATGTTGGTTCTGCAATATAGCCACTGCCTCGCCAGCAGGAGATAGCACAGTATGAACATACCACCATGTAGCATCACAGACAAACCGATCTTAGCCACCACGAGGTTTGTCAGGATGGTGGAATGTCTCAGGGGGTCACAGATGGCCACGTAGTGATCCAAAGCCATGGCCACAAAGATCCCAGACTCCATCACCAAGAAGCATTAAAAAATCATTAAAATCAGTCTTCCTAGAATTGAATCAGAAGATGCTCAGTGTTTTAGGCAGGATGGACTCAATTCAGTCCCCCGCAAAATCATGGAGTAGGTCCTCAAGGAATCCATTGTGAAGCACTTGGAGGAGAGGAAGGTGATCAGGAACAGTCAACATGGATTCACCAAGGGCAAGTCATGCCTGACCAACCTGATTGCCTTCTATGGTGAGATAACTGGCTCTGTGGATATAGGGAAAGTGGTGGATGAGACATATCTTTAGCAAAGCTTTTGATACGATCTCCCACAGTATTCTTGCCAGCAAGTTAAAAATATATGGATGGGATGAATGGACTATAAGGTGGATAGAAAGCTGGCTAGATTGTCGGGCTCAATGGGTAGTGATCAACAGCTCGATGTCTAGTTGGCAGCCGGTATCAAGCGGAGTGCGAAGTGGTATGTCCTGGGGCCGGTTTTGTTCAACGTCTTTATTGATGACCTGGATGATGGGATGAATTGCACCCTTAGCAAGTTTGCAGATGACACTAAGCTGGGGGGGAGAGATAGATATGCTGGAGTGTAGGGATAGGGTGCAGAGTAACCTAGACAAATTGGAGGATTGGGCCAAAAGAAATCTTATGAGGTTCAACAAGGACAAGGGCAGAGTCTTACGCTTAAGAAGGAAGAATTCCATGAAATTCTACAAGCTGGGGACTGACTGGCTAAGCAGCAGTTCTGCAGAAAATCACCTGGGGGTGACAGTGGATGAGAAGCTGGGTATGAGTCAGCACTGTACCTCTGTTGCCAAGAAGGCTAACGGCTTATTGGGCTGTATTTGTAAGAGCATGGCCAGCAGATCGAGAGAAGTGATTATTCCCCTCTATTCGGCACTGGTGAGGCCGTATCTGGAGTATTGTGTCCAGTTTTGGTCCCCCCACTACAGAAGGGTTGTGGACAAATTGGAGAGAGTCCAGCGGAGGGCAACGAACATAATTAGAAGCCTGGGACACAGAACTTACAAGGAGAGACTGAGGGAACTGGGGTTATTTAGTCCGCAGAAGAGAAGAGTGAGGCGGGATTTGATAGCAGCCTTTAACTACCTGAAGGGGGGTTCCAAAAAGGATGGAGCTCTGCTGTTCTCAGTGGTGGCAGTGACAGAACAAGGAGCAATGGTCTCAAGTTGCAGGGCAGAGGTCTAGGTTGGATATTAGGAAACACTCTTTGACTAGAAGGGTGGTGAAGCACTGGAATGGGTTCCCTAGGGAGGTGCTGGAATCTGCATCCTTCGAGGTTCTTAAGGCTCAGCTTGACAAAAGCTTGACTGGGATGATCTGAGCAGGGGCTTGGACTAGATAATCTCCTGAGGTCTCTTCCAACCCTAATATTATATAATTCTATGATGTGAACAGGACCAGGTTGACGACGGCCAGCATGCAGAGGAAATAGTACATGGACCCATGGAGGTTCTGCTCCCTCTTGACAATGAAAAGGTTGGTGAAGTTCCTCAAGTCAGCTACAGCATACGTGGCAGAGAAGGGGATGGAGATCTAGACATGGGCCACTTCCAGGCCAGGAATGCCCAGCAGGATGAAAGTGGAGGGGTTGGTGAAGTCGGTTGTATTGGAATCTGACATGGAGTAGGGGAGAAGGTGTCCAACTCTGAGGCAGAATGGTGTCTCCTTCATGTACCATACTTTCATCAGACTTTCTGTATGTGCCCAGGCTCTAGGGTGATGGTCACAGTACAAATGCCTGGATATAGAGATAATGTTAATATGAGACACTACATGCACTACTGGAGGCTATTCTCTTGGGGGAAGCAGATCGGTCGCTCTTCATGCACTGAAAAATAACATTTTTATTATTCAAAGAAATTAATTATGAACAACTGACCCTACTAATGCCAATTCCATGTCTGATGCTGCTCCATGCGTCAAAAATTCCTACACATCATGGTGTGGGAAACCTTAAGAGGCACCAGCAGGAAACATGAGTGTAGATACTGGGTATTCCTCATTGTTCCTTAATGCAATGAAAGCCAGGCTAGGGAATCCATGCTGTAGAGAGTTCCCCATTCATCCAGTTGCTCAAAATCTGAGAGTATAAAAACAAACAAACCTTTGCCAAGACGTGCCAGGGGAAAACATCCCACGTAGGACATACCTCAGGGAAAAGACCTGGGCGTCATTGATAGCAGCTCAACAGAAACACTTCTCATTTGCAGTAGTGGCCAAATCAAAAATAAGGTTTAGATGTCTAACAAATGGTATGGAGAATAACCTGCTCTTGATATGTGCTCAGTTTTGGTCATCCAGTCTCTAAGAAGGATACAGCATTACAAAGAGAAAAGGAGTACTTGTGGCACCTGAGAGACTAACAAATTTATTAGAGCATAAGCTTTCGTGAGCTACAGCTCACTTACGAAAGCTTATGCTCTAATAAATTTGTTAGTCTCTCAGGTGCCACAAGTACTCCTTTTCTTTTTGCGAATACAGACTAACACGGCTGCTACTCTGAAACCTAGCATTACAAAGGGGATTTCTGAGACAGGCTCTGAGAATGGGGAAGGCTGCCATATGTGGACAGTCTGAAAACTCTGGGACTGTTTAGTTTACAGACAAGACAAAGAAGGGGGCATATGATAAAGGAGAGGAATATAAAGAATAGAACTGATTACATTCAACTGGACAAACAGAGAACAATTCCCAACCAGTAATATCTATAGACACTTAAACAATGAGGAGTCGGTGGCACCTTAAAGACTAACAGATTTATTTGGGCATAAGCTTTCGTGGGTAAAAAACCCACTTCTTCAGATGCATGGAGTGAAAATTACAGATATAAATATACTGACACATGAAGAGAAAGGACTTACCTCACAAATGGAGAACCAGTGCTGACAGGGCCAATTCAGTCAGGGTGGATGTGGTCCACTCGCAATAATTGATGAGGAGGTGTCAATACCAAGAGAAGGAAAATTGTTTTTGTAGTGAGCCAGCCACTCCCAGTCCCGATTCAAGCCCAAACTAATGGTGTTAAATTTGCAAATGAATTGTAGCTCTGCAGTTTCTCTTTGAAGTTGTCTTTGAAGGTTTTTTGTTGAAGGATGGCTACTTTTAAATCTGTTATTGAATGTCCAGGGAGATTGAAGTGTTCTCCGACTGGCTTTTGTATGTTACCATTCCTGATGTCTGATTTGTGTCCATTTATTCTTTTACATAGAGACTATCTGGTTTGGCCAATGTACATGGCAGAGGGGCATTGCTGGAATATAATGGCATCTATCACATTAGTAGATGTGCAAATGAATGAGCCCCTGATGGTGTGGCTGATGTGGTTGGGTCCTCTGATGGTGTTGATAGAGTACATATCGGGACAGATTGGGCAACAGGGTTTGTTACAGGGATTGGTTCCTAGGTCAGTGTTTCTGTGGTGTGGTGTGTAATTGCTGGTGAGTATTTGCTTCAGGTTGTGGGGGCTGTCTGTAAGCAAGGACTGGCTTGCCTACCAGGGTCTGTGAGAGTGAGGGATCATTTTCCAGGATAGGTGTAAGATCGTTGTTGATATGCTGGAGAGGTTTTAACTGGAGGCTGTATGTGATTCATAGATTCATAGATACTAAGGTCAGAATGGACCATACTGATCATCTAGTCCGACCTCCTGCACAACGCAGGCCACAGAATCTCACACACCCACTCCTGCGAAAAACCTTACCTATGTCTGAGCTATTGAAGTCCTCAGATCATGGTTTAAAGAATTCAAGGAGCACAGAAGCCTCCCTCAAGTCACCCATGGCCCATGCTACAGAGGAAGGCGAAAAACCTCCAGGGCCTCTCCAATCTGCCCTGGAGGAAAATTCCTTCCCGACCCCAAACACGGCGATCAGCCAAACCCCGAGCACACGGGCAAGATTCACCAGCCAGACACCACAGAAAATTCTTTCCTGGGTAACTCAGATCCCATCCATCTAATATCCCAGCTCAGGGGATTAGTCCTATTTACCCTGAATATTTAAAGATCAATTACTTACCAAAATCCCATTATCCCATCATACCATCTCCTCCATAAACTTATCGAGTAGAATCTTAAAACCAGATAGATCTTTTGCCCCCACTGCTTCCCTTGGAAGGCTATTCCAAAACTTCACTCCTCTGATGGTTAGAAACCTTCCTCTAATTTCAAGTCTAAACTTCCTGGTGGCCAGTTTATACCCATTTGTTCTTGTGTCCACATTGGTGCTGAGCTGAAATAATTCCTCTCCCTCTTCTGTATTTATCCCTCTGATATATTTATAGAGAGCAATCATATCTCCCCTCAACCTTCTTTTAGTTAGGCTAAACAAGCCAAGCTCCTTAAGTCTCCTTTCATAAGACAAGTTTTCCATTCCTCGGATCATCCTAGTAGCCCTTCTCTGTATCTGCTCCAGTTTGAATTCATCCTTTTTAAACATGGGAGACCAGAACTGCACACAGTATTCTAGGTGAGGTCTCACCAGTGCCTTGTATAATGGTACTAAAACCTCCTTATCCCTACTGGAAATGCCTCTCCTGATGCATCCCAAAACCGCATTCGCTTTTTTCACAGCCATATCCCATTGGCAGCTCATAGTCATCCTATGATCAACCAATACTCCAAGGTCCTTCTCCTCTTCCGTTACTTCTAATTGATGCGTCCCCAACTTATAACTAAAATTCTTGTTATTAATCCCTACATGCATAACCTTACACTTCTCACTATTAAATTTCAATAGCCAATGGTCTTCTGTTATTTTTGTTGTTGGGCCTGTCCTGTAGTAGGTGACTTCTGGGTACCCATCTTGCTCTGTCGATATTTTTCCTCCCTTCCCCAGGTGGGTATTGTTTCCAGTATAGGGTGGTGTTTATGTGATTATCACTTATTTTCACTGTAGTATCCAGGAAGTGGATCTCTTGAGTGGACTGGTCCATGCTGAGGTTGATGGTGGGATGGAAATTGTTGAAATCATGGTGGAATTCTTCAAGGTCCTCCTTCCCGTGAGTCCATATGATGAAGATGTCATCAATGTAGCACAAATAGAGGAGGGGCACTTGGGGTCAAGAGCTGGGGAAGCGTTTTTCTAAGTCTAAAAATGTTGGCATACTGTGGGACCATGTGGGTACCCATAGCAGTGCCGCTGACTTGAAGGTATGAGTTGTCCCCAAATCTGAAATCCACCAGGTGTGCCATGGCCTCATCAGGGATACTCTTCCTGACATCTTGTAGTCCATCCTCATGTGGAATATTGGTGTAAAGAATTTCTACATCCATAGTGGCTAGGATGGTGTTTTCAGGAAAATCACCAATGCATTGTAGTTTCCTCAGGAAGTCAGTGGTGTCTCAAAGATAGCTAGGACCGCTGGTAGAGTAGGGTCTGAGGAGAGAGTCTAAATAGCCAAATAATCCTGCTGTAAGAGTTCCAATGCCTGAGATGATGGGGTGTCCAGGGTTTCCAGGTTTATGAATCTTGGGTAGCAGATAGAATACCCCTGGTCAGGGCTCTTGGAGTATGGCCTTGTAGATTTGTTCCTGTGCTATAGCAGGGAGTTTCTTGAGTAGATGGCATAGTTTCTTTTGGTACTCCATAGCAGGATTGGAGGATAGTGGTCTGTAGAATGTGGTGTTGGAGAGTTGCCTGGCAGCCTCCTGTTCATATCCAACTTGTTCATGATGTCTACAGCACCTCCTTTGACAGCCCCTTTGATTATAATGTCAAATTGTTTCTGAGGCTGTGGATGGTGTTGCATTCTGTATGGCTGAGGTTCCAGTGCAAGTGATGCTTTTTGTTCACAATTTCAGCCTGTGCATGTCTGCGGAAGCACTCTGTGTTGAAGTCCAGGTACCGAAGCAGCAGCAAGCACGTAATGTCCAACCAGCCTGGAGAGACCCAGGTATGGTGGGGGAGGGTCCTCGATTTCCTTCAGGGGCAGGCCAGCAGGGCCCTCCGCACAGCGGCAGCAGCCAGGGAGCGCTCCACCCAACAGGGCAGCCAGAGAGAACTGGGCAGTCACGTAGTGAGACAGAAAGGCCTCCTTCTGAGCCAGATGGGGAGGGCAATGGCCCCATTACTACACCAGGTCAGTATATAAGGCAGATTGTATCTAATGATCATGCTGCTGCCAGTCCGTTAGCTATTAAAACTAAAGGTTTAATAATAAAAGTAGAAGAGTTATAAATGGTTAATAGATCAGATACATCCAAGTGATTTTTCAGTGTTCAGAGATCAGGACCACAGCAATGATGGAATAAACTGCTCACTTGCAAAAGTCTCTCTGGAAATTACCCTAAGAGGTTCACAGTCATCGGTTCTTGTTCAGAACTTCATTGTTAAAAACCCAGTCCAGAGAAATGTAGCAGGAAATGAAGACAAGAAGATGTCTCAGGGGTCCTTCTATATCCTCTACTGTGTGCATGCAATTTTACTGTCCCAAACAAAGCTCACAGACTCTGTGTGTGGAAAATTATCGGCCCAAGATGGAGTGCAGTGTCACATGAGCGTGTCCTTACACGCTTTGATGACTCATAGGGGCAGCCATTGCCCATATTCTTGAACAGGTGTGTTTCTTCTGTGGCTCATTGTCAGAACTAAGTGTCCTTGACGGGGTAATAACACATAGCTGTCTGACCTTCCTGAAAATTCTACCTAAGGAGTGTTACCCAGTACAACACGGGTAAGATACCAGTACATCGCCAATACTCATAGCTTCAGACACAATGATGATACATGCACATAAACAGGATAGTCATACAGAGCAAATCGTAACTTTTCCATTGACATCTGGCAGGACATACTTTGTACAAGATTTGTTGCAGTTGTATAACCACAGTATCAACAATGATAAAAATGGTCATATTCAATCATACAGCATCACACCATGTTCTCGTCCCACTACAGTGCTACAGCTGCTAGCCATGTAAGGAAGGGGCACTGCCCCGGATGTAGCAGGACAAGCAGCTGGGACACTACAGCCATTGGAGGACAGGAAGAGCAGATAAAAATCTGTTTTGCTGCAGGGAGCTTGCTCCTTGTACAAATAAAGGAGGAAGGAGTTCTTTTAAAGTGAGAGGTGGACGTCCATGAACTTGGCTGTTTCCTCCAAGCATCGCCAGCCAGCCCCATTGGCTTTGAACTACCTGCACAGCCAGGGTTTATTTGGAGAGTCCCTGTGTTTTCTGGGACTAGCCCCAAAAGAGACCTCCTGGGATGGGGTCACCAGGGTGTAACCAGGACTGTGGGACCACTGAGCCCTCTGTCCCACCAACCTGGCATATCCCTCTCTCACTGTGATGCTGAATCAAGCCACAAACCTCTGGCAGGTATTGTGCTTACACAACCATCCACAGGCAGGGACACACCAGCTGAGTTACATGAATAATCTCCCAGCCACTCATAACCTAACAACAGGGGGACTCCAGAAAATTTCCCCCAGCTCCCCAGCCTTGTACCCCAGAGCTGCACCGTGCTGCCCTGGTCCTAAGCCTGGCCAGGGTAAGTTCATTACCATCATCCTTGGGGCACTCCACTTGATACCGGCTGTCAACTAGACATGGAGCCATTGATCACTACCTGCTGAGCCCGACAATCTAGTCAACTTTCTATCCACCTTATAATCCATTCATCCAGCCCATACTTCTTTAACTTGCTGGCAAGAATACTGTGGGAGACCGTCTCAAAAGCTTTGCTAAAGTCAAGGATTAACATGTCCACTGCTTTCCCCTCATCCACAGAGCCAGTTATCTCGTCATAGAAGGCAATTAGATTAGTCAGGCATGACTTGCACTTGGTGAATCCATGCTGACTGTTCCTGATCACTTTCCTCTCCTCTAAGTGCTTCAGAATTGATTCCTTGAGGACCTGCTCCATGATTTTTCCAGGGACTGAGGTGAGGCTGACTGGCCTGTAGTTCCCCGGATCCTCCTTCTTCCCTTTTTTAAAGATGGGCCCTACATTAGCCTTTTTCCAGTCGTCCGGGACCTCCCCTGATTGCCATGAGTTTTCAAAGATAATGGCCAATGGCTCTGCAATCACATCCGCCAACTCCTTTAGCACTTTCAGATGTAGCGCATCCGGCCCCATGGACTTGTGCTCATCAAGCTTTTCTAAATAGTCCCGAACCACTTCTTTCTCCACAGAGGGCTGGTCATCTTCTCCCCATGCTGTGATGCCCAGTGCAGCAGTCTGGAGCTGACCTTGTTCGTGAAGACAGAGGCAAAAAAAGCATTGAGTACATTAGCTTTTTCCACATCCTCTGTCACTAGGTTGCTGTTTTCCATCCTCCATAGCTACCAGAGGTTCTTTTTTTCAAACCCTGACTGACAAAAGTTTTATTGACAAAAGTGCCGGTGCAGACAAAGGCTGAGTTGCATTAGAATAAAGATGTCCACTGCCTCAAGTCCTGCACTGTTTAAGAAAATTGCAGTACTCTACTGCTCTTTCTTACCAAACCCAGCTGCTTGCATAGACATGTCTCAAAACTCTGTCTGAATCTCTTCCCGGAGTCTGCTGCATTGCCCAAGAGTTTCAACTCCTTGGGGGCTCTCAGTTGTTCCAGCTCCAGCATGGATCCTTTATTGTTCACCACAGCCCTGTTACCTCTGCCCTCTCCTCTGGTCTCCCCTCTGGTCTCCCCTCCAACCAGGGGTTGTCTTTGCACTTCATCAGAAGGAGGCTCAGTCTGGACTCAAAGAAGGGAGGCGTGATTAGAACTAAAGCAGAGTTGCAAAAGCTAATGGAGACCCTCGCGCTCCCAGCTGTGTGTCTGGTGCAGCCGCCACTCAATGGCCCGTTCTCATTAGCCCCAATCTAGTTCCCCCGAACACGTGATCTGCTCTTAAAGGCCCAGGACACACTTCCAGCAGCCAGGGCAGGACTGCGCATTTCTGCTGTCTCACACCCACCCAGCAGCCTATGTACCCACCCATTCTGAGTGCTGTTACTCCCCCATCTCCCTGCCTGCCCTTTCTGGTTTGTTACGCACAGAAGCTGTGTCTTGTCTTAATTTGATTTCTAAGCTCCTTGTGGCAGAGGCTGTTTCTCCTTCTGTGTTTGCGAAGGGCCCAGCACAAGGGGCCCTGAACTGGAGCAGGGCCTCTGGAGGCTTCCACAATTCAGATAATAATAATAAATTTTAAACACAATAATCCAGCCAAATAAGGGCCTAGACCCCCTTTGCATTTAGCTACAAACAAAGATCAAACCATGTTTGCCAGCTACAGAGTGTCAGTAACTTGAATAAAGGTGGACACGGGGCCCCTGTTCGGCTTGGTCAGGAAAATTTGTTCAGTCTCATTCCAGGGCTTAAAAGCCTAGCTGCGCTGCACTGGAGAAATACCCCTGATGAGCCAGATGAGCAGGCAGAGAGTTCAGCTGTGGGAATCCAAGCAGCCTCCAGCCCGGTCGTGCTGGAAAGTCTGACTCAGCCTGGAACATTTGATTTCAATTCCACCTGGGAGAAACTGGGAGGAAATGAACTGACAGGGGAAGAACTAATCCAATGCAAACACTGAATCAGTCTCTATCCTGCCTATAAGGCCCCCCTTGTTCCACAGCAGTTTTAGGGGGTGAGGACCTGTGTCCCCGGGACAGGCCCCCAGCTGCCCTCTATCCACAGGAACAACTGAGTCTGCTCCCCCGAAGTGACCCCAGTGACTGTGATGCGTTGGCAGGTTTCTGAGTGGGAGCGGAAATGGAGTCCCGGAGTTCACACCTGTCATAACTATAGGGGTAGCCTAAAATTCCTCCTTACCTGTAAGGGGTTAAGAAGCTCAAGTAACCTGGTTGGCACCTGACCAAAGGATCCAATAGGGACAAAAGATACTTTCAAATCTGGGAGTGGGGGAGGCTTTGTGGGGTTTTGTTTGTTTGTTTGTTTTTTGTCTGTGGCCATTCGCTCTTCAGACTAAAAGGGACCGGACATCAATCCAAGTTCTCCAAATCTTTCTGAACAAGTCTCTCATATTTCAAACTTGTAAGTAACAGCCAGGCAAAGTGTATTACTTTACCTTTGTTTTCTCAACTTGTGAATTTTCCCTTTGCTAGAGGGAGCTTTATCCCTGTTTTGTTGTAACTTTGAAACTAAGGCTAGAGGGGGTTCCTCTGGGCTCTTTGAATTTTCTGATATTCTGTAAGGCTAACTACCAGCCTAAGTTTACAGAGGTGATTCTTTTACCTTTTTATCTGTAAATAATATCCTTTTTAAAGGATTGATTGATTTTCCATTGTTCTAAGACCCAGGGGGTTGGGTCTGTAGTCCCTTTGTAAGCAATTGGTGAGGATATATGCTCAAGCCTTCCCCAGGAAAGGGGGTATAGTTTTGGGGGAAGTAATGATCCGAAGGCAAGAAAGGAATTTGTGCCTTGGGGAAGTTTTAACCTAAGCTGGTAAGAATAACTTAGGGGGTCTTTCATGCGCGTCCGCACATCTGTACCCTAGAGTTCAGAGTCGGGAAGGAACCCTGACAACACCTCACAGGACCGGGGAGCTCACAAACCCCAGCTAGTTCTGAAAACCACAGATTCACCGTCAGAGGATGGCGAAGGTTCAGAATCCCTATACCAGGCTTTCCTCTGCATCGCACCCAATGAACATCCCCTGTCAGAGTGGGAGTCCATTTCCCTGTTGGTGTGACAGAGAGACTGTGGTTACAGCAAAAAGAAAAGGAGTACTTGTGGCACCTTAGAGACTAACAAATTTATTAGAGCATAAGCTTTCGTGAGCTACAGCATTTGGTGGAAAAAACAGAGGAGAGATTTATATACACACACACAGAGAACATGAAACAATGGGTTTATCATACACACTGTAAGGAGAGTGATCACTTAAGATAAGCCATCACCAGCAGCGGGTGGGGGGGGGGGGAAGGAGGAAAACCTTTCATGGTGACAAGCAAGGTAGGCTATTTCCAGCAGTTAACAAGAACATCTGAGGAACAGTGGGGGGTGGGGGGGGAGAAATATCATGGGGAAATAGTTTTACTTTGTGCAATGACTCATCCATTCCCAGTCTCTATTCAAGCCTAAGTTAATTGTATCCAGTTTGCAAATTAATTCCAATTAAGTCTCTCGCTGGAGTCTGTTTTGGAAGTTTTTTTGTTGAAGGATAGCCACCCTCAGGTCTGTAATCGAGTGACCGGAGAGATTGAAGTGTTCTCCAACTGGTATTTCAATGTTATAATTCTTGACGTCTGATTTGTGTCCATTCATTCTTTTACGTAGAGACTGTCCAGTTTGGCCAATGTACATGGCAGAGGGGCATTGCTGGCACATGATGGCATATATCACATTGGTAGATGTGCAGGTGAATGAGCCTCTGATAGTGTGGCTGATGTGATTAGGCCCTATGATGGTGTCCCCTGAATACATATGTGGACAGAATTGGCAACGGGCTTTGTTGCAAGGATAGGTTCCTGGGTTAGTGGTTCTGTTGTGTGGTGTGTGGTTGCTGGTGAGTATTTGCTTCAGGTTGGGGGGCTGTCTGTAAGCAAGGACTGGCCTGTCTCCCAAGATCTGTGAGAGTGATGGGTCGTCCTTCAGGATAGGTTGTAGATCCTTGATGATGCGTTGGAGAGGTTTTAGTTGGGGGCTGAAGGTGATGGCTAGTGACGTTGTGTTATTTTCTTTGTTGGGTCTGTCCTGTAGTAGGTGACTTCTGGATACTCTTCTGGCTTTGTCCATCTGTTTCTTCACTTCAGCAGGTGGGTATTATAGTTGTAGGAATGCCTGATAGAGATCTTGTAGGTGTTTGTCTCTGTCTGAGGGGTTGGAGCAAATGCGGTTATATCGTAGCGCTTGGCTGTAGACAATGGATCGAGTGGTATGATCTGGATGAAAGCTAGAGGCATGTAGGTAGGAATAGCGGTCAGTAGGTTTCCGATATAGGGTGGTGTTTATGTCACCATCGCTTATTAGCACTGTAGTGTCCAGGAAGTGGATCTCTTGTGTGGACTGGTCCAGGCTGAGGTTGATGGTGGGATGGAAATTGTTGAAATCATGGTGGAATTCCTCAAGGGCTTCTTTTCCATGGGTCCAGATGATGAAGATGTCATCAATGTAGCGCAAGTAGAGTAGGGGCATTAGTGGATGAGAGCTGAGGAAGCGCTGTTTTAAGTCAGCCATAAAAATGTTGGCACACTGTGGGGCCAAGCGGGTACCCATGGCAGTGCCACTGATTTGAAGGTATACATTGTCCCCAAATGTGAAATAGTTATGGGTGAGGACAAAGTCACAAAGTTCAGCCACCAGGTTAGCCGTGACATTATCGGGGATACTGTTCCTGACGGCTTGTAGCCCATCTTTGTGTGGAATGTTGGTGTAGAGGCTTCTACATCCATAGTGGCCAGGATGGTGTTTTTAGGAAGATCACCAATGGATTGTAGTTTCCTCAGGAAGTCAGTGGTGTCTCGAAGATAGCTGGGAGTGCTGGTAACGTAGGGCCTGAGGAGGGAGTCTACATAGCCAGACAATCCTGCTGTCAGGGTGCCAATGCCTGAGATGATGGGGCGTCCAGGATTTCCAGGTTTATGGATCTTGGGTAGCAGATAGAATACCCCAGGTCGGGGTTCCAGGGGTGTGTCTGTGCGGATTTGTTCTTGTGCTTTTTCAGGGAGTTTCTTGAGCAAATGCAGGTAACTCTCAGTGGGATCAGAGGGTAATGGCTTGTAGAAAGTGGTGTTGGAGAGCTGCCTAGTAGCCTCTTGTTCATACTCCGACCTATTCATGATGACGACAGCACCTCCTTTGTCAGCCTTTTTGATTATGATGTCAGAGTTGTTTCTGAGGCTGTGGATGGCACTGTGTTCTGCACGGCTGAGGTTATGGGGCAAGTGATGCTGCTTTTCCACAATTTCAGCTCGTGCACGTTGACAGAAGCACCATCATAGGGCCTAATCACATCAGCCACACTATCGGAGGCTCATTCACCTGCGCATCTACCAATGTGATATATGCCATCATGTGCCAGCAATGCCCCTCTGCCATGTACATTGGTCAGACTGGACAGTCTCTACGTAAAAGAATAAATGGACACAAATCAGACGTCAAGAATTATAACATTCAAATACCAGTTGGAGAACACTTCAATCTCTCCCGTCACTTGATTACAGACCTGAGGGTGGCTATCCTTCAACAAAAAAACTTCCAAAACAGACTCCAACGAGAGACTGCTGAATTGGAATTAATATGCAGTAAAACCCATTGTTTCATGTTCTCTGTGTGTGTATATAAATCTCCCCTCTTTATTTTCCACCAAATGCATCCGATGAAGTGAGCTGTAGTTCACGAAAGCTTATGCTCAAATAAATTTGTTAGTCTCTAAGGTGCCACAAGTACTCCTATTCTATTCCCCTGTTTGTGCATCCAAGGATACTGCCAAGACTCATCAAGCCCTGGGATCGCTACCCCTTTCCTGCTTTTCCACGTGGGCACCAATGATACTGCCAAGAATGACCTTGAGCGGATCACTGCAGACTACTTGGCTCTGGGATGAAGGATAAAGGAGTTCGAAGTGCAAGTGGTGTTCTTGTCCATCCTCCCCATGGAAGGAAAAGGCCTGGGTAGAGACCGTCAAATCGTGTCAATGAATGGCTACGCAAGTGGTGTCGGAGAGAAGGCTTTAGATTCTTTGACCACGGGATGGTGTTCCATGAAGGAGGTGTGCTAGGCAGAGACGGGCTCCACCTAACAAAGAGAAGGAAGAGCATCTTCGCAAGCAGGCTGGCTAACCTAGTGAGGAGGGCTTTAAACTAGGTTCACCGGGGGAAGGAGACCAAAGCCCTGAGGTAAGTGGGGATGTGGGATACTGGGAGGAAGCACGAGCAGGAGCGCATGGGAGGGCAGGGCTCCTGCCTCATACTGAGAAAGAGGGATGATCAGCGAGTTATCTCAAGTGCCTATACACAAATGCAAGAAGGCTGGGAAACAAGCAGGGAGAACTGGAAGTCCTGGCACAGTCAAGGAATTAGGATGTGACTGGAATATCAGAGACTTGGTGGGATAACTCACATGACTGAAGTACTATCATGGATAGATATAAAGTGTTCAGGAGCTCAAGTATGAAACTGCAGAAAAACCTGAGAGTCTCTGGAATAAATTTAGAAGTGTGAGCAACAAGGGTGATGTCGTGGTGGGAGTCTGCTATAGACCCACCGGACCAGGGGGATGAGGTGGACGAGGCTTTCTTCCAGAAACTCATGGAAGTTACTAGATCGCAGGCCCTGGTTCTCATGGGAGACTTCAATCACCTGATATCTGCTGGGAGAGCTATACAGCGGTGCACTGACGATACAGGAAGTTTTTGGAAAGTGTAGGGGACAATTTCCTGGTGCAAGTGCTAGAGGAACCAACTTGGGGCAGAGCTCTTCTTGACCTGCTGCTGACAAACCGGGAAGAATTAGTAGGGGAAGCAAAAATGGATGGGAACCTGGGAGGCAGTGACGATGAGATGGTCGAGGTCAAGATCCTAACACAGGGAAGAAAGGAGAGCAGCAGAATACGGACCCTGGACTTCAGAAAAGCAGACTTTGATTCCTGGGAGAATAACATGAGGGAGAAAGGAGTCCAGGAGAATTGGCTGTATTTTAAAGAATCCTTATTGAGGTTACAGGGACAAACCATCCCAATATGTAGAAAGAATAGTAAATATGGCAGACGACCAGCTTGGCTTAACAGTGAAATCCTTGCTGATCTTAAACACAAAAAAGAAGCTTACAAGAAGTGGAAGACTGGACAAATGACCAGGGGAGAGTATAAAAATATTGCTTGGGCATGCAGGAGTGAAATCAGGAAGGCCAAATCACACCTGGAGTTGCAGCTAGCAAGAGATGTTAAGATTAACAAGAAGGGTTTCTTCAGGTATGTTAGCAACAAGAAGAAAAAGTCAAGGAAAGTGTGGGCCCCTTACTGAATGAGGGAGGCAACCTAGTGACAGAGGAAGTGGAAAAAGCTAACGTACTCAATGCTTTTTTTTGCCTCTATCTTCACGAACAAGGTCAGCTCCCAGATGCAATGGGGAGGAGATGACCAGCCCTCTGTGGAGAAAGAAGTGGGTCAGGACTATTTAGAAAAGCTGGATGAGCACAAGTCCATGGGGGCGGATGCACTGCATCCTAGAGTGCTAAACGAGTTGGCGGATGTGATTGCAGAGCCATTGACCATTATCTTTGAAAACTCATGGCGATCAGGGGAAGTCCCGGATGACTGGAAAAAGGCTAATGTAGGGCCCATCTTTAAAAAAGGGAAGAAGGAGGATCCTGGGAACTACAGGCCAGTCAGCCTCACCTCAGTCCCTGGAAAAATCATGGAGCAGGTCCTCAAGGAATCAATTCTGAAGCACTTAGAGGAGAGGAAAGTGATCAGGAACAGTCAGCATGGATTCACCAAGGGCAAGTCATGCCTGAGTTATCTAATTGCCTTCTACGATGAGATAACTGGCTCTGTGGATGAGTGGAAAGCAGTGGACGTGTTGTTCCTTGACTTTAGCAAAGCTTTTGACATGGTCTCCCACAGTATTCTTGCCAGCAAGTTAAAGAAGTATGGGCTGAATGAATGAACTATAAGGTGGATAGAAAGTTGGCTAGATTGTCGGGCTCAACGGGAAGAAATCAATGGCTCCATGTCTAGTTGGCAGCTGGTATCAAGTAGAGTGCTGCAAGGGTTGGTCCTCAGGCCGGTTTTATTCAATATCTTCATCAATGATCGGGAGGATGGTGTGGATTGCACCCTCAACAAGTTTGCAGATGACACTAAACTGGAAGGAGAGGTAGATACGCTTGAGGATAGGGATAGGATACAGAGGGCCCTAGAAAAATTAAAGGATTGGGCCAAAAGAAATCTGATGTAGTTCAACAAGGACAAGTGCAGACCCTGCACTAGGGACGGAAGAATCCCACCACTACAGACTAGGGACCAAGTGGCTAGGCAGCAGTTCTGCAGAAAAGGACCTAGGGGTTACAGTGGATGAGAAGCTGTATATGAGTCAACAGTGTGCCCTTGTTGCCAAGGAGGCTAATGGCATTTTGGGCTGTATAAGTAGGGCATTGCTAGCAGATTGAGGGACGTGTTCATTCCCTTCTTTTCAACATTGGTGAGGCCTCATCTGGAGTCCTGTGTCCAGTTTTGGGCCCCACACTACAAGAAGGATGTGGAAAAATTGGAAAGAGTCCAGCAGAGGGCAACAAAAATGATTGGAGGGCTGGAACACATGACTTATGAGGAGAGGCTGAGGGAACTGGGATTGTTTAGTCTGCGGAAGAGAAGAATGAGGGGGATTTGATAGCTGCTTTCAACTACCTGAAAGGGGGTTCCAAAGAGGATGGATCTAGACTGTTCTCAGTGGTAGCAGATGACAGAACAAGGAGCAATGGTCTCAAGTTGCAGTGGGGGAGGTTTAGGTTGGATATTAGGAAAAACGTTTTCACTAGGAGGGTGGTGAAACACTGGAATGGGTTACCTAGGGAGGTGGTGGAATCCCCTTTCTTAGAAGTTTTTAAGGTCAGTCTTGACAAAGTCCTGGGTGGGATGATTTAATTGGGGATTAGTCCTGCTTTGAGCAGGGGGTTGGACTAGATGACCTCCTAAGGTCCCTTCCAACCCTGATATTCTATGATTCTATGATTCTATGATCAGCCCTTTTAGCCATATCATCACAGTGGGAGCTTATGATGAGTTTAGCGTCCACAGAGACCCCTAAATCCTTTTCAGGGTCCCTGCATTCCATAATACAGTGCCCTAGTCTATGGGCCGGGCCTGCGTTCCCCATTCCGAGTGGATCATTTTTGATTTGACTGTATTATAACCACCTTGCCAATCTTTGAGTCGTTCACAAATTTTATCTGCAGTGATTTTCTATGTGCTTCGATATCCTTGATGAAAATATTGAATAGCCTCAGACCTAAAACTGATCCCTGCAGAACCCCACTGGGAACGGCCCCATTTACTGAGACTGGCCCCTTGAGAATGGTTTTCTGATTTGGGGACAATGTATACCTTCAAATCAGCGGCACTGTGATGGGTACCCGCATGGCCCCACAGTATGCCATTTTTATGGCTGACTTAGAACAACGCTTCCTCAGCTCTCGTCACCTAGTACCCCTCCTTTACTTGCGCTACATTGATGACATCTTCATCATCTGGACCCATGGAAAAGAAGCCCTTGAGGAATTCCACCAGGATTTCAACAATTTCTACTCCACCATCAATTTCAGCCTGGACCAGTCCACAGAAGAGATCCTAGACACTACAGTGCTAATAAGTGATGGTCACATAAACACCACCCTATATTGGAAACCTACTGACTGATATACTTACCTACATGCCTCCAGCTTTCATCCAGACCACACCATACCATCCATTGTCTACAGCCAAGCTCTACGATACAACCGCATTTGCTCCAATTCCTCAGACAGAGAGAAACACTACAGGAGCTCTATCAGGCATCCTTACAACTACAATAGCCACCTCGTGAAGTGAATGAACAGATTGACAGAGTGAGACGGGTACCCAGAATTCACCTACTACAAGACAGGCCCAAAAAAAAAGTAACAGAACGCCACTAGCTGTCACCTACAGCTCCCAACTAAAACCTCTCCAATGCATCATCAACAATCTACAACCTATCCTGAAGGATGATCCCTCGCTTTTACAGACCCTGGGAGGCAAGCAGTCCTTGCTTACATACAGCCCCCCAACTTGAAGCAAATACTCACCAGCAACTACACATCACACCACAGAAACACTAACTCAGGAACCAATCCCTGTAACAAACCCTATTGCCCACTCTGTCCCCATATCTATTCTAGTGACACCATCAGAGGACCTAATCACATCAGCCACACTATCAGGGGCTTGTTCACCTGCACATCTACCAATGTGATATATGCCATCATGTGCCAGCAATGCCCCTCTGCCATGAACATTGGCCAAACCAGACAGTCTCTACACAAAAGAATAAATGGACACAAATGTGACATCAGGAATTATAACATTCAAAAATGAGTAGGAGAACACTTCAATTTCCCCGGTCACTCAATAACAGACTTAAAAGTGGCAATTCTTCAACAAAAAAACTTCAAAACCAGACTCCAATGAGAAACTGCAGAATTGGAATTAATTTGCAAACTGGGCATCATCAAATTAGGCTGAATAAAGACTGGGAGTGGATGGGTCATTACAAAATCTATTTTCCCCCTACTATTACTCACATCTTTGTGTCAACAGTTTGAAATGGGCTACCCTCATTACCACTACAAAAGTGATTTTTCCTCCTTTGGTATTCTACTGCTGAGAATAGCCCACTTTAATTGAATTGTTTCATTAGCACTGAACCCCCACTTGGTAAGGCAACTCCCATCTTTTCATGTACTGTGTATATATACCTGCTACTGTATTTTTCACTCCAGGCATCTGAGGAAGTGGGTTTTAGCCCACAAAAACTTATGCCCAAGTAAATTTGTTAGTCTCTTAGGTGCCACAAGGACTCCATAATGTGGAGTGTTCATCTGAATGTCTTTCCCTACTAAATCAAATGCATCAGAGAAATTGAAGTTTCTTGCATCTGCACAGTATCCTTGATCAACCAAACCTGCACTCTCATTAAAGGATATAATCAGTTTTATTTTACAAGACCTGTTTTCCATAAACCATGTTGTTGACTGGCATTAATTTTATTCCTAGACTTTTTTTTGAACTAATCCCAGACCAGCTTTTCCACTGTTTCCTGACCTTGTCAACTCTTTTTTTTAAACTTTCCCTTCATTTTTTAAAGAGTTTACATTTAACAGAGAACTGTCCTGTATTTACTTTTTTTGTTTTGTTTTGTTTTTTTGGCTCTACTGCTGATAGATTGCGTACTTCTGGTTCCAAATGAGATGTGTGGTTGATCCATCAGTTTGTAACTCTGGTGTTTGTAACCCTAAGGTTCTACTGTAGATGATGTATAACATTCTCCTTGGCACCTAATGGACTGGAGACTTTTCTTCACTTCATGTGATATAAGTATCTCATACTGCTTCATTCCAAATGCAGAACAAAACTATTTCTGCAACACATGTATGTTATTTGCAACATTAAGAAGTTTCCTTTCTCTCTCTAGGAATTGGCTTAAACCTTTTCTAAGTTGTTTTGTTCTTAATGCACTTAATAACCTCCGTTTTGTTATCCTTAGCTCTGCCAATTATGGATTTTTCCCTGATGTCTTTAACATCCCTTATGAATTTTCATAACTTCCCATTTCTATGGATTGCTATCTCTTTTTCCTTTTTTTCCACATTTGTATATATTGTTTTTTTCCAACATAAATGCTGCCTTCACTTTGCCATTGAAAAGGGTTTTTAGCCAAAGTTCTCCACTTCCTTGACTGTGGAATCGTGACTTTTTAGCTATTCAATAAACTCTTCTTAACGAACTCCCAAGTTTCATTCCCATTTTCCTTTCTAATATTTTCCTCCCAATCAGTTTTGCTGATAAATTTCCTCAGCTTTGGGGAATTAGCCCTTTTTATTTGTATCTGTAGATAGCTATTAATGGTTGGCAACTGTTCTCTGTTTGTCTATTTGAATGTAATCAGTTCCATTCTTTTATTTTGTTCTCCTCTATCATATGCTCCGTCCTTTGTCTCTTCTCTAAACTAAGCAATCCCAGACTTTTCAGTCCGCATATGGTAGCCTCCCCCCATACTGAGAGCCTGTCTTGGAAATCCCCTTTCTGTCTGCTTTATCTGTTAGAGACTTGGTGAAAAACATTGAGTGATTATCCAGAGCAGAAAGAAAAGGAGTACTTGTGGCACCTTAGAGACTAACAAATTTATTAGAGCATAAGCTTTCGTGAGCTACAGCTCACATAATCGGATGCATTTCCACCAAATGCATCCGATGAAGTGAGCTGTAGCTCACGAAAGCTTATGCTCTAATAAATTTGTTAGTCTCTAAGGTGCCACAAGTACTCCTTTTCTTTTTGCGAACACAGACTAACACGGCTGCTACTCTGAAACCTATCCAGAGCAGGTTATTGGCCATCCCATTCCTTAGGCAACCAAACATTGTCTCGGTTTTGGCCACTACTGCAAATAAGCAGGAGTTTCTGTTTAGCTGCTATCAATGATGCCCATACTTTCCCCTAAGATGTGTTCGAGTTGGGATGTTTTCCCTTGGCACATGTCTTGGCAAAGGTTTGGCTTTTTTTCCCTCTCAGATTTTCAGTAACTAGGCGAATAGGAAACTCCTTAGAGCATGTACTGTCCTGCCTGGATTTCATTGCATTAAGACAATGTGTACATTGGCAGATATTTTTGCCAAAAGTTTGGTCAATGACCAAAAAGCCTTTAGAACCAATCATTGTTGCATGTTCACACTGTCTTTATCTTTCAGCATAGTGCGTCCACATATGGGGTGGTCGCAGCGACAGTGAGAGCAATGCACGGTTGGTAGCTATACCACAGTTCAGCTCTCCGTCTTGTGCCAATAGGTGTTGTGGGAAGGTGGAGTGGATCACAGCGCATCATGGGTTCAGGCTTAATGTTCAATGATGCATTGTCCCAGCATTCCATGTTTTCCCATCTCCGGTTCATGGCACATTTTAACGTCCCTTGTTTTCTGCTCAGCCCACCACCTCTAGCTACAAGAATGGATCCCTCACTGCTCTGCTAGCTGTCAGTAGCACATCGCGAATGGCAGGGGAATCAATCTTGAAGTTCCGAAGGCAATGGGGGTCACTGTTGTCTGACACACTGTCTGACATGGATAGCAGCAACATTAGCTTGCTTTTAGCAATCACAGAACAGCTGAACATGGTGGAACATCACTTTTGGGCTCAGGAAACTAGCACTGAATGGTGGGATCGCATCGTTACACAGGTCTGGGATGATGAGCAGTGGCTGCAGATCTTTCGGATTGAGGAAAGCCACCTTCCTGGAACTGTGTGCTGAGCTCTCCCCAGCCCTGTGGCACAGGGACACTCAAAGGAGAGCTGCCCTTTTGGTGGAGAAGCACTTGGTAACCACAGTGTGGAAGCTGATGACTCCAGGCTGCTACCGGTTGGTCACAAATCAGTTTGCGGTCGGAAAATCGACCTTTGGGGTTGCGTAATATTGTGGATGGCTTTGCAGAAATGGGTTTCCCTAGCCATGGAGGGGTGATAGATGGCATGTATATTCCAATTTTGGCACCAAACCTCCTTTCGATATTGTATATCAATCATAAGGGGTAATTGTCCATGGTGTTACAGGTGCTTGTGGATCACCGTGGGCATTTAATTGACATCAGCGCAGGGTTGTCCGGAGAATTGCATGATTCACGAATCTTTCGGAACACCAACCTCTACAGAAAGCTGCAAAAGGGGACTTTCTTTTCAGACCAGAGGTTCCCCATAGGGTTGTCGAAATGCCCATAGTGATCCTGGGAGACCCGACGTACACCTTAATGCCAGGACTTATGAAAGCCGTACATGGGAAACCTGTTGAGCATTTCAACAATAGGCTGAGTAGGTGTAGGATGACTGTGGAATATGCATTTGGCAGATTAAAGGCATGCTGGCGAGGCCATTCTGGCAGGTTAGACCTCAATGAGGAAAATATTGCCATGGTCGTAGTCATGTGTTGCAGATTGCATAATATTTGTGAAGGAAAGGGCAAAAAGCTTGCACAGAGGTGGTCTGCTGAGACATGATGCTTGGCTGCCGATTTGAGCAGCCAGACACCAAGGCTATTAGAGGGCACAACGGCAGAAAATTTGAATCAGGGAGGCTTTCGCTTGCTTGTTTACTGCTGCCATCTGCTATCATAACGTCCATGGAAAGAAATAAAGAGTGCTTATTATTCAAATAACTATGTTTTTTATTGCCAAAAAACACAATACCAGGCATACACAAAGAGACAAACTCACATTCTTAGGAGGGGAAGGTACCAGGGGAAGACTGATTTTAGAGCTGAGCGTACTTCCAGCTGTCGTTTAAAAAGCTGTTTGCAGGGGTAGAGTGTAGGGGAAAGTGTGAAGTCCCAGAAATCAGAAAGTAGTGTTCGGGTGGAGTTCGGGGAGGGCATGGGAAAAAGCTCTGAATATGCTGAAGGGAGGGCAGACACACATCTGCTCAGTCTGGAGGGTTACAAGGGACTGCAGCATGTTGGTTTGCTACTCCATAACTTTTATCAGCCTCTCCACTGCATCCATAGGGCATGCCTCATTTCCTTTTCTTTCCTGCTTGTCATATTCCATCCACTTCCTGCTTTCCATCTTTTCTGCTTCTAAGTGCTGACGCACTCCCGGAACATATCTTCCTTGCTCCGTCTTGTGCTCTTTCTTATCTGGTGGAGACGCCTGGCTGGAGTAGAGGGGGTGCCTCCTTTCAAGGAAATATTTGTTAAAACACAAGCAACAATAAACAGAAGCATTATTGTTAACTTCACGTACAGGATTGAAACACTGCATTAAAATATACCGCTGGTAATACATCAATCACTTTCTGGCTGACCCTTGACAAGCACAGATCATAGAATCATAGAATCATAGAATATCAGGGTTGGAAGGGACCCCAGAAGGTCATCTAGTCCAACCCCCTGCTCAAAGCAGGACCAAGTCCCAGTTAAATCATCCTAGCCAGGGCTTTGTCAAGCCTGACCTTAAAAACCTCTAAGGAAGGAGATTCTACCACCTCCCTAGGTAACGCATTCCAGTGTTTCACCACCCTCTTAGTGAAAAAGTTTTTCCTAATATCCAATCTAAACCTCCCCCATTGCAACTTGAGACCATTACTCCTCGTTCTGTCATCTGCTACCATTGAGAACAGTCTAGAGCCATCCTCTTTGAAACCCCCTTTCAGGTAGTTGAAAGCAGCTATCAAATCCCCCCTCATTCTTCTCTTCTGCAGACTAAACAATCCCAGCTCCCTCAGCCTCTCCTCATAAGTCATGTGCTCTAGACCCCTAATCATTTTTGTTGCCCTTCGCTGTACTCTTTCCAATTTATCCACATCCTTCCTGTAGTGTGGGGCCCAAAACTGGACACAGTACTCCAGATGAGGCCTCACCAGTGTCGAATAGAGGGGAACGATCACGTCCCTCGATCTGCTCGCTATGCCCCTACTTATACATCCCAAAATGCCATTGGCCTTCTTGGCAACAAGGGCACACTGCTGACTCATATCCAGTAAACAGTCTACCATTTCAAAAGAATATAAGAATGTCCATACTGGTTCAGACCAAAGATCCATCCAGTCCAGTATCCTGTCTACCAACGGTGGCCAATGCCAGGTGCCCCAGAGGGAGTTAACCTAACATGTAATGATCAAGTGATCTCTCTCCTGCCATCCTTTTCCACTCTGTGACAAATAGAGGCTAGGAACACCATTTCTTACCCACCCTGGCTAATAGTCATTAATGAACATAAACTCTATGAATTTATCCAATTCTCTTTTAAACCTTGTTATAGTCCTAGCCTTCACAAGCTCCCCAGGCAAGGAGTTCCACAAGTTGACTGTGCGCTGAGTGAAGAAGAACTTCCTTTTATTTGTTTTAAACCTGCTGCCCATTAATTTCATTTGGTGGCCCCTAGTTCTTCTATTGTGGGAACAAGTAAATAACTTTTCCTTATTCACTTTCTCCACACCACTCATGATTTTATATACCTCTCTCATATCCCCCCTTAGTCTCCTCTTTTCCAAGCGGAAAAGTCCTAGACTCTTTAATCTCTCCTCATATGGGACCCATTCCAAACCCCTAATCATTTTAGTTGCCCTTCTCTGAACCTTTTCTAATGCCAGTATATCTTTTTTGAGATGAGGGGACCACATCTGTACGTAGTATTCAAGATGTGGGCATACCATGTATTTATATAAGGGCAACAAGATATTCTCTGTCCCTTTTTTAATGATTCCTAACATCCCGTTTGCTTTTTTGACTGCTGCTGCACACTGCATAGACATCTTCAGAGAACTATCCACGAAGACTCCAAGATCTTTCTCCTGATTAGTTGTAGCTAAATTAGCCCCCATCATATTGTATGTATAGTTGGGGTTATTTTTTCCAATGTGCATTACTTTACATTTATCCACATTAAATTTCTTTTTGCCATTTTGTTGCCCAATGATAGACTCATAGAATAGATTCATAGAATCACAGAATATCAGGGTTGGAAGGGACCTCAGGAGGTCATCTAGTCCCACCCCCTGCTCAAAGCAGGACCAATCCCCAACTAAATCATCCCAGCCAGGGCTTTGTCAAGCCAGGCCTTAAAAACTTCTAAGGAAGGAGATTCCACCACCTCCCTAGGGAACCCATTCCAGTGCTTCACCACCCTCCTAGTGAAAATGTTTTTCCTAATATCCAACCTAAACCTCCCCCACTGCAACTTGAGACCATTACTCCTCATTCTGTCATCTGCTACCACTGAGAACAGTCTAAATCCATCCTCTTTGGAACCCCCTTTCAGGTAGTTGAAAGCAGCTATCAAATCCCCCCTCATGCTTCTCTTCCGCAGACTAAACAATCCCAGTTCCCTCAGCCTCTCCTCATAAGTCAAGTGTTCCAGTCCCCTAATCATTTTTGTTGCCCTCCGCTGGACATTTCCAATTTTTCCACATCCTTCCTGTAGTGTGGGGCCCAAAACTGGACACAGGACTCCAGATGAGGCCTCACCAATGTCGAATAGAGGGGAATGATCATATCCTTCGATCTGCTGGCAATGTCCCTACTTATAGTTCACAAAATGCCATTGGCCTTCTTGGAAACAATGGCACACTGTTGACTCATATTCAGCTTCTCATCCACTGTGATCCCAAGGTCCTTTTCTGCAGAACTGCTGCCGAGTCACTCAGTCCCTCGTCTGTAGCGGTGCATGGGATTCTTCCGTCCTAAGTGCAGGACTCTGCACTTGTCCTTGTTGAACCACATCAGATTTCTTTTGGCCCAATCCTCCAATTTGTCTAGGTCACTCTGGACCCTATCCCTACCTTCCAGCATATCTACCTCTCCTCCCAGTTTAGTGTCATCTGCAAACTTGCTGAGGGTGCAATCCACACCATCCTCCAAATCATTAATCAAGATATTGAACAAAACCGGCCCGAGGACCGACCCTTGGGGCACTCCGCTTGGTACCGGCTGCCAGCTAGACATGGAGCCATTGATCACTACCCATTGAGCCTGACAATCTAGCCTGCTTTCTATCCACCTTATAGTCCATTCATCCAGCCCATACTTCTTTAACTTGCTGGCAAGAATACTGTGGGAGACCGTGTCAAAAGCTTTGCTAAAGTCAAGGAACAACATGTCCACTGCTGTCCCCTCATCCACAGAGCCAGTTATCTCATCGTAGAAGGCAATTAGATTAGTCAGGTATGACTTGCCCTTGGTAAATCCATGCTGACTGTTCCTGATCACTTTCCTCTCCTCTAAGTGCTTCAGAATTGATTCCTTGAGGACCTGCTCCATGATTTTTCCAGGGACTGAGGTGAGGCTGACTGGCCTGTAGTTCCCAGGATCCTCCTTCTTCCCTTTTTTAAAGATGGACCCTACATTAGCCTTTTTCCAGTTGTCCGTGACCTCCCCCGATCGCCATCAGTTTTCAAAGATAATGGCCAATGGCTCTGCAATCACATCTGCCAACTCCTTTAGCACTCTCAGACGCAGCACATCCAGCTCCATGGATTTGTGCTCGTCCAGCTTTTCTAAATATTCCCGAACCACTTATTTCTCCACAGCGGGCTGGTCACCTCCTCCCCATGCTGTGCTGCCCAGTGCAGCAGTCTGGGAGCTGACCTTATTCGTGAAGACAGAGGCAAAAAAAGCATTGAGTACATTAGCTTTTTCCACATCCTCTGTCACTAGGTTGCCTCCCTCATTCAGTAAGGGGCCCACACTTTCCTTGACTTTCTTCTTGTTGCTAACATACCTGAAGAAACCCTTCTTGTTACTCTTAACATCTCTTGCTAGCTGCAACTCCAGGGGTAATTTGGCCTTCCTGATTTCACTCCTGCATTCCCGAGCAATATTTTTATACTCTTCCTGGTCATTTGTCCAATCTTCCACTTCTTGTAAGCTTCTTTTTTTGTGTTTAAGATCAGCAAGGATTTCACTGTTAAGCCAAGCTGGTCACCTACCATATTTACTATCCTTTCTACACATTGGGATGGTTTGTCCCTGTAACCTCAATAAGGATTCTTTAAAATACAGCCAGCTCTCCTGGACTCCTTTCCCCCTAATGTTACTCTCCCAGGGGATCCTGCCCATCAGATCCCTGAGGGAGTCAAAGTCTGCTCTTCTGAAGTCCAGGGTCTGTATTCTGCTGCTCTTCTTTCTTCCCTGTGTCAGGATCCTGACCTCGACTATCTCATGGTCACTGCCTCCCAGTTTCCCATCCACTTTTGCTTCTCCTACTAATTCTTCCCGGTTTGTGAGCAGCAGGTCAAGAAGAGCTCTGCCCCTAGTTGGTTCCTCCAGTTGGTTCTTCCACTTTGTGCAATCTTTTTGAAGTTCTTCACAGTCTGCTTTGGTCTTAACTATCTTGAGCAGGTTAGTATCATCTGCAAACTTTGCCATCTCACTGATTACCCCTTTCTCCAGATCATTTATGAATAAGTTGAATAGGATTGATCCTAGGACTGACTCTTGGGGAACACCACTAGTTACCCCTCTCCATTCTGAAAATTTGCCATTTATTCGTACTCTTTGTTCCTTGTCTTTTAACCAGTGCTCAATCCCTGAAAGGACCTTCTCTCTTATCCCGTGACAACATAATTTACATAAGAGCCTTTGGTGAGGGACCTTGTCAAAGGTTTCTGGAAATCTAAGTACACTATGTCCACTGGATCCCCCTTGTCCACATGTTTGTTGACCCCTTCAAAGAACTCGAATAGATTAGTAAGACACGATTTCCCTTACAGAAACCATATTGACTTTTGCCCAACAATTTATGTTCTTCTAGGAGTCTGACAATTTTATTCTTTACTATGGTTTCAACTAATTTTTCCGGTACTGACATTAGACTTACTGGTCTGTAATTGCCAGGGTCACCTCTAGAGCCCATTTTAAATATTGGCATTACATTAGCTATCTTCCAGTCATTGGGTACAGAAGTTGATTTAAAGGACAGGTTACAAACCATAGTTAATAGTTCCACAATTTCACATTTGAGTTCTTTCAGAACTCTTTACTGTTAAGTTTCTCAATTACTTCCAAAACCACCTCTAGTGATACTTCAATCTGTGACAATTCCTCAGATTTGTCAAAAGACGGCTCAGGTTTGGGAATCTCCTTAATATCCTCAGCCATGACGACTGAAGCAAAGAATTCATTTAGTTTCTCTGCAATGAGTTTATCATCTTTAAGTGCTCCTTTTGTATCTTGATTGTCCAGGGGCCCCACTGGTTGGTCAGCAGGCTTCTTGCTTCTGATGTACGTAAAAATATTTATTTATTACCTTTTGAGTTTTTGGCTAGCTCTTCTTCAAACTCCTTTTTGGCTTTTCTTATTACATTTTTACACTTAATTAGGCAGCGTTTATGCTCCTTTCTATTTACCTCACTAGGATTTGACTTCAAGTTTTTAAAAGATGCCTTTTTATCTCTCAACGCTTCTTTTACATGGTTGTTAAGCCACGGTAGCTCTTTTTTAGTTCTTTCACTGTGTTTTTTAATTTGGGGTATACATTTAAGTTGAGCCTCTATTATGGTGTTTTTGAAATGTGTCCATGCTTACTCTGTACCTTTTAATTTCTGTTTGTTACATCACATTTCATGTTGTAACTGAATTGGACTCATTTTCATTTGACTGTTTTTCATCAGATCCTACCCATATTTTATCATTCTCCATCTTCTCCTCCTTACCAGGACATAGAGAATCTCCATTAATAGATCCTCCCCTAGGGACGTCTCTGTCCAAACCACATCCTCTTCCTCACCTGTCAGCTTCCCCCCAGCCCTTAGTTTATCAACTGCTCTATGACCTTGTTTATATTAAGTGCCAGCAACCTGGTTCCATTTTGGTTCGGGTGGAGCCCATTCTTCCCAGAGAGGTATCCTCAGTGCAAGAGGACAGCACAACATTATCTTCAAGGAGAGTCCAAAACATGGGATCGTTTCCCTCTGCTCCAGCTGGATGTTCTCCTTCCCTGAGACTTTCCTCTTCCTCAACAGCACAGAGGCTCTCAGACCAGGGGTGGGAACATTCTACTCTGTCCTGATAAGTCTCATCTATGCACCTTTCTGTCTTCCTTATCTCCTCCAGTTCAGGCACTCTGGTCTCCAAAGTCCCTATATGGGACTTAAGCATGTATGTTCCACTGATTTAAGTCTCTAGGAGCTCGGTTGATGAGCTGGAGAGAAGAGCAAATTTCCCCTTGGGATTGTCAGCTCTGAGCCCTCTCCTGGAGCGAGGTGCCTAGGACAGGTCAGCGCTTTCTCATGAGAGACCTGAGAGGGACGGGGGAGACCTAGTTCCAAAATCTCTGCTCTACCTGATTTGGAGCAGGGAGTTATACACAGGTCTCCCACATCCTATGTGAGTACCCTGAGCACCAGACAAATGGCTATTCTGGGTGGGCCTCAGTCAGTCTGTCTGTCTAGAACAGTTCCACTTTGTACAAACAAACCTTCAATGGAGCAGGAATTTGAATTTGTGTCTCCAACATTCCAGGTGAGGGTGCTAAACTGCTGGGCTATGGGATATTCTGGAGATGCACACACATGGATGCACATGCAAACACACACTGTCCCATGGGTGCACACACACACATGGATTCAGATGCACATACACACATACCCCCATGTGCACACCACACACAGCTCCATGTGCACAAAACCACACATGGATGCACGTGCACACACACACTCCCGACTTGCAAGGCTCCATCCAGGAGGCATGGTCTGAGAACCCTTATCTGATCGGACCTGCTGGGGCGATGGTTGGAGGACACCTTGTTGGAGAATCCCACCAGAATTGAAGTCTGAGCGAGGACTATGAGCAGTTCATGAGCTTTTACGTAAGCAATGAGTTCCTCTCTATCCAGGGGGTGCTCGATCCCCATTCCACGACATGCCCTGCCCCCACTTCAACATTAACTCCAAGCCCCTACCCTTGCCCCAACTCTTCCGACCCCTGCTCCACCCCAGGCTCCATCACCACTCCACCCCTTCTCTAGCCTTGGATTTGAGGGATGTGTGTAGCCCAGAATATAATCAAGTTAAATGCAAGCATATTATGTGCATTCAGCCACATTGAATTAATGAAACAGAATACCACATAGTTAAGGATTAATTTGGAGACCGGAGCAAGATCTTATCTAGCTGGTAGTTTCTGCTAATCAGAATGGGAGGAGGGGACAATCAAATAAACAACTGAGACTGAAAATGTTGGTGGCTGGAAAACCTTGAGTCTAGACACCTCTACAAGTGCTCAAGATCCTTGGTGTTTCCTGTTACCCAGCAGAGTTCATCAAGGAACTTCCCTCTCCAAGGAGGAATAACAGTCTCCTATCTTCTGCCCACTTTAACATTTCCAATCTGTCCTGCAGGATCCCGGGAACAATTCTGCCTCTCTGCTTGAGCCAGTACTGTACTCAGCACAACATTCTTCTCAGAGTGCCCAAGACAGTTCATCCTCCTGGTTCCTCTGTAGTATAGGATTTCATGTTTGTATTTTGTATGATTTAGAATGAAGGATAAATAATAATAAGATAAAATGCAGCATGTTTTAAATGCATTGGTGTCTGATTTGATCATATCCTGCCAGCCACCCATTTTGAATAGCAGAAATGAAAGGCCTAATGGGCCATTTGGTAAAGATGCATCAACCAGAATCTGTGTCTGGCCTGATTTAAAGGCAGTAACAGACATTTTAAGGTCTGCACTTTGTTCTAGGTTTAGCATTTTAAATGAGTAAAAGAATCATAGAATCATAGAATATCAGGATTGGAAGATACCTCAGGAGGTCGTCTAGTCCCACCCCCTGCTCAAAGCAGGATCAATCCCCAACTAAATCATCCCAGCCAGGGCTTTGTCAAGCCTGACCTTAAAAACTCCTAAGGATGGAGATTCCACCACCTCCTTAGGTAATGCATTCCAATGCTTCACCGCCCTCCTAGTGAAAATGTTTTTCCTAATATCCAACCTAAACCTCCCCCACTGCAACTTGAGACCATTACTCCTTGTTCTGTCATCTGCTACCACCGAGAACAGTCTAGATCCATCCTCTTTGGAACCCCCTTTCAGGTAGTTGAAAGCAGCTATCAAATCCCCCTCATTCTTCTCTTCCGCAGACTAAACAATCCCAGTTCCCTCAGCCTCTCCTCATAAGTCATGTGTTCCAGCCCTCCAATCATTTTTGTTGCCCTCTGCTGGACTCTTTCCAATTTTTCCACATCCTTCTTGTAGTGTGTGGCCCAAAACTGGACACAGGACTCCAGATGAGGCCTCACCAATGCTGAATAAGGGGGAATGATCATGTCTCTCGATCTGCTGGCAATGCTCCTACTTATACATCCCAAAATGCTGTTAGTCTTCTTGACAACAAGGGCACACTGTTGACTCATATCCATCTTCTCATCCACTGTAACACCTAGGTACTTTTCTGCAGAACTGCTGACTAGCCACTTGGTCCCTAGTCTGTAGCGGTGCATGGGATTTTTCCGTCCTAAGTGCAGGACTCTGCACTTGTCCTTGTTGAACCTCATCAGATTTCTTTTGGCCCAATCCTCTAATTTGTCTAGGTCCCTCTGTATCCTATCCCTACCCTCCAGCATATCTACCTCTCCTCCCAGTTTACTTTTAGACAAAGGTTTCTAACCATCAGATGAGTGAAGTTTTGGAATAGCCTTCCAAGGGAAGCAGTGGGGGCAAAAGACCTATATGGCTTTAAGATTAAACTCGATAAGTTTATGGAGGAGATGGTATGATGGGATAATATGATTTTGGAAATTAATTGATCTTTAAATATTCATGGTAAATAGGCCCAATGGCCTGTGATGGGATGTTACATGGGGTGGGATCCGAGTTACTACAGAGAATTCTTTCCTGGGTGTCTGGCTGGTGAATCTTGCCCACATGCTCAGGGTTCAGCTGATCACCATATTTGGGGTCGGGAAGGAATTTTCCTCCTGGGCAGATTGGAAGAGGCCCTGGAGGTTTTTTGTCTTCCTCTGTAGCCTGGGGCATGGGTCACTTGCTGGA
The DNA here is from genome assembly GCF_009764565.3 of Dermochelys coriacea. NCBI lineage: Eukaryota > Metazoa > Chordata > Testudines > Dermochelyidae > Dermochelys > Dermochelys coriacea. Next base: position 1,012,252 of record NC_050068.2, read on the forward strand.
GGATTCTCTGCACCTTGAAGTCTTTAAACCATGATTTGAGGACTTCAATAGCTTAGACATAGGTGAGAGGTTTATCACAGGAGTGGGTGGGTGAGATTCTGTGGCCTGCGTTGTGCAGGAGGTCGGACTAGATGATCAGAATGGTCCCTTCTGACCTTAATATCTATGAATCTATGAGTGTCATCTGCAAACTTGCTGAGGGTGCAATCCACGCCATCCTCGAGATCACTAATGAAGATATTGAACAAAACTGGCCCCAGGACCAACCCTTGGGGCACTCCGCTTGATACCGGCTGCCAGCTAGACATGGAGCCATTGATCTCTACCCGCTGAGCCCGACGATCTAGCCAGCTTTCTAGCCACCTTATAGTCATTCATTCAGCCCATACTTCTTTAACTTACTGGCAAGAATACTGTGGGAGACCGTATCATAGGCTTTGCTAAAGTCAAGGAATAACACATCCACTGCTTTCCCCTCATCCACAGAGCCATTTATTGCATCATAGAAGGTAATTAGATTAGTCAGGCATGACTTGCCCTTGGTGAATCCATGCTGACTGTTCCTGATCACTTTCCTCTTCTCTAAGCGCTTCAGAATTGATTCCTTGAGGATCTGCTCCATGATTTTTCCAGGGACTGAGGGGGACCTCCCCCGAACGCCATGGGTTTTAAAAGTTAATTGGAAGTTAGAAAAGTGATTATCCGGTAGTGATCATTAAGACTGGTGTGTTATGAAAGATTGGCTAATAGAGTGCAGTTCGGAGAAGTCCTCTGAAGCCATTTTGAGAGACGTTTTTCCTGACACTCTTTCTCCCAGGTGGGTGAACAACTGGCCACTGCGAACGTGCTATTAGTTATTCAATACCGTTCCAGATGTTAGGGCAATATCTGGGATGCAATGGATAAGACAGAGTCTGTCTGGGCAAAAATTACATTGGGGAAGATAACTAGTAAAGCCTCTCCTACGATAGTGCTTGGGGTGTGCTATAGACCTCCGGGATCTAATTTGGATATGGATAGAGCCCTTTTTAATGTTTTTAATAAAGTAAATACTAATGGAAACTGCGTGATCATGGGAGACTTTAACTTCCCAGATATAGACTGGAGGACCAGTGCTAGTAATAATAATAGGGCTCAGATTTTCCTAGATGCGATAGCTGATGGATTCCTTCATCAAGTAGTTGCTGAACCAACTAGAGGGGATGCCATTTGAGATTTAATTTTGGTGAGTAGCGAGGACCTCATAGAAGAAATGGTTGTAGGGGATAATCTTGGCTCAAGTGATCATGAGCTAATTCAGTTCAAACTAAATGGAAGGATTAACAAAAATAAATCTGCAACTAGGGTTTTTGATTTCAAAAGGGCTGACTTTCAAAAATTAAGGAAATTAGTTAGGGAAGTGGATTGGACTGAAGAACTTATGGATCTAAAGGTAGAGGAGGCCTGGGATTACTTTAAATCAAAGCTGCAGAAGCTATCGGAAGCCTGTATCCCAAGAAAGGGGAAAAAATTCATAGGTAGGAGTTGTAGACCAAGCTGGATGAGCAAGCATCTTAGAGAGGTGATTAAGAAGAAGCAGAAAGCATACAGGGAGTGGAAGATGGGAGAGATCAGCAAGGAAAACTACCTAATTGAGATCAGAACATGTAGGGATAAAGTGAGACGGGCTAAAAGTCGAGTAGAGTTGGACCTTGCAAAGGGAATTAAAACCAATAGTAAAAGGTTCTATAGCCATATAAATAAGAAGAAAACTAAGAAAGAAGAAGTGGGGCCGCTAAACACTGAGGATGGAGCGGAGGTTAAAGATAATCTAGGCATGGCCCAATATCTAAACAAATACTTTGCCTCAGTCTTTAATAAGGCTAAAGAGGATCTTAGGGATAATGGTAGCATGACAAATGGGAATGAGGATATGGAGGTAGATATTACCATATCTGAGGTAGAAGCGAAACTCAAACAGCTTAATGGGACTAAATCGGGGGGCCCAGATAATCTTCATTCAAGAATATTAAAGGAATTGGCACCTGAAATTGCAAGCCCATTAGCAAAAATTTTTAATGAATCTGTAAACTCAGGAGTAGTACCGAATGATTGGAGAATTGCTAATATAGTTCCTATTTTTAAGAAAGGAAAAAAAAGTGATCCGGGTAACTACAGGCCAGTTAGTTTGACATCTGTAGTATGCAAGGTCCTGGAAAAAATTTTGAAGGAGAAATTAGTTAAGGACATTGAAGTCAGTGGTAAATGGGACAAAATACAACATGGTTTTACAAAAGGTAGATTGTGACAAACCAACCTAATCTCCTTTTTTGAAAAAGTAACAGATTTTTTAGATAAAGGAAATGCAGTGGATCTAATTTACCTAGATTTCAGTAAGGCATTTGATACTGTGCCACATGGGGAATTATTAGTTAAATAGAAGAAGATGGGGATCAATATGAACATCAAAAGGTGGATAAGGAATTGGTTAAAGGGGAGACTGCAACGGGTCCTACTGAAAGGAGAACTGTCAGGTTGGAGGGAGGTTACCAGTGGAGTTCCTCAGGGATCGGTTTTGGGACCATTCTTATTTAATCTTTTTATTACTGACCTTGGCACAAAAAGTGGGAGTGTGCTAATAAAGTTTGCAGAGGATACAAAACTGGGAGGTATTGCCAATTCAGAGAAGGATTGGGATATTATACAGGAGGATCTGGATGACCTTGTAAACTGGAGTAATAGTAATAGGATGAAATTTAATAGTGAGAAGTGTAAGGTTATGCATTTAGGGATTAATAATAAGAATTTTAGTTCTAAGTTGGGGACGCATCAATTAGAAGTAACGGAAGAGGAGAAGGACCTTGGAGTATTGGTTGATCATAGGATGACTATGAGCTGCCAATGAGAAATGGCTGTGAAAAAAGCGAATGCGGTTTTGGGATGCATCAGGAGAGGCATTTCCAGTAGGGATAAGGAGGTTTTAGTACCATTAGACAAGGCACTGGTGAGACCTCACCTAGAATCCTGTGTGCAGTTCTGGTCTCCCATGTTTAAAAAGGATGAATTCAAACTGTAGCAGGTACAGAGAAGGGCTACTAGGATGATCCGAGGAATGGAAAACTTGTCTTATGAAAGGAGACTTAAGGAGCTTGGCTTGTTTAGCCTAACTAAAAGAAGGTTGAGGGGAGATATGATTGCTCTCTATAAATATATCAGAGGGATAAATACAGGAGAGGGAGAGGAATTATTTCAGCTCAGCACCAATGTGGACACAAGAACAAAGGGGTATAAACTGGCCACCAGGAAGTTTAGACTTGAAATTAGACGAAGGTTTCTAACCATTAGAGGAGTGAAGTTTTGGAATAGCCTTCCAAGGGAAGCAGTGGGGGCAAAAGATCTATCTGGTTTTAAGATTCTACTCGATAAGTTTATGGAGGAGATGGTATGATGGGATAATGGGATTTTGGTAAGTAATTGATCTTTAAATATTCAGGGTAAATAGGACTAATCCCCTGAGCTGGGATATTAGATGGATGGGATCTGCGTTGCCCAGGAAAGAATTTTCTGTGGTGTCTGGCTGGTGAATCTTGCCCGTGTGCTCGGGGTTTGGCTGATCGTCGTGTTTGGGGTCGAGAAGGAATTTTCCTCCAGGGCAGATTGGAGAGGCCCTGGAGGTTTTTCGCCTTCCTCTGTAGCATGGGGCATGGCTGACTTGAGGGAGGCTTCTGTGCTCCTTGAAGTCTTTAAACCACGATTTGAGGACTTCAATAGCTCAGACATGGGTGAGGTTTTTCATAGGAGTGGGTGGGTGAGATTCTGTGGCCTGCGCTGTGCAGGAGGTTGGACTAGATGATCAGAATGGTCCCTTCTGACCTTAGTATCTATGTTCTAAACCTATTGCTTGTGCGTGCTTAAATCTTATAAACGGCAGTGTGAGGTAAGAGCACGCTTACTTGCATTACTCCTTGATCAGACAGAACTGCTGAGTTCCTGTTGATTTATTCCTTACACCACCTGAAGTGAAATAATTAAGTTGCCCGTGTTGGGATTCTGACAACACTAGGTAACACTTCCACCAGACCCCACCCCCACCCCACCTCTTCCCCTCATCTTTCTACCCCATCCCTTGAGCATGCCCCATCTCCGCTCCTCCCCCTCCCTCCCAGCACCTCCTGCATGCTACAGAACAGTGATCTGTCGCGGGTGGGAGGCACAGGGAGAGAGCGGGAGGAGTTGATCCCTGGGGCCACCAGTGAGTGAGAGGTGCTGAAGGGAGGGAGGGGAACGTGGCTGCGGGTAGAGGCTCCTCTATGCAATGATCAAAAGCATTATCCATAGCGTATGTCAGACTCAGCGTCACTGTTCAGCTTCAGGCCCTGGGCAATGGGGCCCCTGTAGTTCCAGATAAGGTGCCCTGTATATGTGTAAATAAGTGGCTAATGGAAGTTGTGCCATTTATCTCCCTCCCTGTCAGCTACCGAAGCTTCCCCAGGCTCTGCCCATCATCCCGCCTTCCCAGCTAACACAGGGGATTATCCTTCTGTCTCTGTCAGTTGTTGTCCTCCAAGCTTCAAAGCTGATCCCTTAGCCCTGCTCCCAAGGCCTGGCTCAGGACAAAGGGCTCCCAGCCCATGCCCTTTCCATTGATCCTGCCTGCTTCAGACTCCAAGCCCAGAGGAGAGAAAGGGAGCTAAAAACTATAGAAATAAACCACACAATGGTCTGTTCCCTCCAGACTTTGTAGATGAACTTTAGAGCCCACAAGCTATATGATGCACAGTTTCACCTGCATGCCACATAACCCTGCTCCCCAGCTTCAGCTGCTTTTATACGGCTTTCCTGTCCACTCCTGATTTAAGTGATTATAACCAAATGCCAGAAGTCTAAATAATAAGATGTGTAAACTAGAGTGCTTCGTATTAAGTGAGGATATTGATATAATAGGCATCACAGAAACTCAGTTGAATGTGTATAATCAATGGGACACAGCAATACCAGCGTACAAAATATATTGGAAAGACAGAACAGGCTGTGCTAGTGGGGGAGTGGCACTATATGTGAAAGAAAAAGTAGAATCAAATGAAATAAAAATCTTAAATGAACCATACTATACCATAGAAACTCTATGGATAGTATTTCCATCCTTGAATAACAATATAGCAGTATGGATATACTACCGACCACCTGACCAGGATGGTGATAGTGACTATGAAATGCTCAGGGAGATTAGAGAGGCTAGAAAAATTAAAAACTCAGTAATACCTGGGGATTTCAATGATCTCCAGGTTGACTGGGTACATGTCACCTCAGGATGGGATGCAGAGATAAAGTTTCTTGACACCTTAAATGACTGCTTCTTGGAGCAGGTTTCAGAGTAGCAGCCGTGTTAGTCTGTATTCGCAAAAAGAAAAGGAGTACCGGTGGCACCTTAGAGACTAACACATTTATTAGAGCATAAGCTTTCGTGAGCTACAGCTCACTTCATCGGATGCATTTGGTGGAAAAAACAGAGGAGAGATTTATATACACACACACAGAGAACATGAAACAATGGGTTTATCATACACACTGTAAGGAGAGTGATCACTTAAGATAAGCCATCACCAGCAGCAGGGGGTGGAAAGGAGGAAAACCTTTCATGGTGACAAGCAAGGTAGGCTAATTCCAGCAGTTAACAAGAATATCAGAGGAACAGTGGGGGGTGGGTTGGCATTGGCACCCTGACAGCAGGATTGTCTGGCTATGTAGACTCCCTCCTCAGGCCCTTCGTTACCAGCACTCCCAGCTATCTTTGAGACACCACCGATTTCCTGAGGAAACTACAGTCCATTGGTGATCTTCCTAAAAACACCATCCTGGCCACGATGGATGTAGAAGCCTCTACACCAACATTCCACACAAAGATGGGCTACAAGCCGTCAGGAACAGTATCCCCGATAATGTCACGGCTAACCTGGTGGCTGAACTTTGTGACTTTGTCCTCACCCATAACTATTTCACATTTGGTGACAATGTATACCTTCAAATCAGCGGCACTGCGATGGGTACCCGCATGGCCCCACAGTATGCCAACATTTTTATGGCTGACTTAGAACAACGCTTCCTCAGCTCTCGTCCCCTAATGCCCCTACTCTACTTGCGCTACATTGATGACATCTTCATCATCTGGACCCATGGAAAAGAAGCTCTTGAGGAATTCCACCATGATTTCAACAATTTCCATCCCACGATCAACCTCAGCCTGGACCAGTCCACACAAGAGATCCACTTCCTGGACACTACGGTGCTAATAAGCGATGGTCACATAAACACCACCCTATATCGGAAACCTACTGACCGCTATTCCTACCTACATGGCTCTAGCTTTCATCCAGATCATACCACTCGATCCATTGTCTACAGCCAAGCGCTACGATATAACCGCATTTGCTCCAACCCCTCAGACAGAGACAAACACCTACAAGATCTCTATCATGCATTCCTACAACTACAATACCCACCTGCTGAAGTGAAGAAACAGATTGACAGAGCCAGAAGAGTACCCAGAAGTCACCTACTACAGGACAGGCCCAACAAAGAAAACAACAGAACGTCACTAGCCATCACCTTCAGCCCCCAACTAAAACCTCTCCAACGCATCATCAAGGATCTACAACCTATCCTGAAGGACGAGCCATCGCTCTCTCAGATCTTGGGAGACAGACCAGTCCTTGCTTACAGACAGCCCCCCAATCTGAAGCAAATACTCACCAGCAACCACACACCACACAACAGAACCACTAACCCAGGAACCTATCCTTGCAACAAAGCCCGTTGCCAACTCTGTCCACATATCTATTCAGGGGATACCATCATAGGGCCTAATCACATCAGCCACACTATCAGAGGCTCGTTCACCTGCGCATCTACCAATGTGATATATGCCATCATGTGCCAGCAATGCCCCTCTGCCATGTACATTGGCCAAACTGGACAGTCTCTACGTAAAAGAATGAATGGACATAAATCAGACGTAAAGAATTATAACATTCAAAAACCAGTTGGAGAACACTTCAATCTCTCTGGTCACTCGATCACAGATCTTAGAGTGGCTATCCTTCAACAAAAAAGCTTCAAATACAGACTCCAACGAGAGACTGCTGAATTGGAATTAATTTGCAAACTGGATACAATTAACTTAGGCTTGAATAGAGACTGGGAATGGATGAGTCATTACACAAAGTAAAACTATTTCCCCATGGTATTTCTCCCTCCCACCGCACCCCCCACTGTTCCTCTGATATTCTTGTTAACTGCTGGAATTAGCCTACCTTGCTTGTCACCATGAAAGGTTTTCCTCCTTCCCCCCCCCGCTGCTGGTGATGGCTTATCTTAAGTGATCACTCTCCTTACAGTGTGTATGATAAACCCATTGTTTCATGTTCTCTGTGTGTGTGTATATAAATCTCTCCTCTGTTTTTTCCACCAAATGCATCCGATGAAGTGAGCTGTAGCTCACGAAAGCTTATGCTCTAATAAATTTGTTAGTCTCTAAGGTGCCACCGGTACTCCTTTTCTTTTTGCTTCTTGGAGCAGCTAGTCTTGGAACCAACAAGAGGAGAGGCAATTCTTGATTTAGATCTCAGTGGAGCACAGGATCTGGTCCAATAGGTGAATATAGCTGGACTGCTTGGTAATAGTGACCACAATATAATTAAATTTAACATCCCTGTGGCGGGGAAAACACCACAGCAGCCCAACACTGTAGCATTTAATTTCCAAAAAGGGGGACTACACAAAAATGAGGAAGTTAGTTAAACAGAAATTAAAAGGTACAGTGCCAAAAGTGAAATCCCTGCAAGCTGCATGGGAAGTTTTTGAAGACACCCTAATAAAGGCTCTAATTAAATGTATACCCCAAATTAAAAAAACATAGTAAGAGAACAAAATGAGTGCTACCCATGGCTAAACAACAAAATAAAAGAAGCAGTGAGAGGCAAAAAGGCATCCTTTAAACAGTGGAAGTTAAATCCTCATGAGGAAAATAGAAAGGAGCATAAACTCAGTCAAGTGAAGTGTAAAAGTATAATTACACAGGCCAAAAAAAGAATTTGAAGAACAGCTAGCCAAAGACTCAAAAAGTAACAGCAAAAAAGTTGCCAGGAGGATGGACCATCATGGGCTCTCTAAGAAGAATGCTGTGCTGAGTAGAGTATTGGCTTAAGCAGAGAGACAGAGTCATTCCCGGAGTCCTGCAGGGCAGACTGGAAATGTTAAAGTGGGGAGAAGAGAGAAGACTGTTATTCCTTCTTGGAGAGGGAAGATCTTTGATGAATGCTGCTGGGTGCCAGGAAATACCAATGGATCTCAATGCTTATAGAGCATTGCCAGAGAAGCATTGAAAAGTCTTTTCTAAGTATGAGCTGATCAATTTTGATGAGTGGCTCAAAGGTGTGTGTGACAGGCCAAAGACAGCCAGCAAGTTGCTCTCAGTACAACTAAAGACACAGCCCAAAATAAGAACAGGACTTATGATCGCAAGTCCAGTTGTTACCCAGAATTCTTTCAACCCAAAGCTCTTGGTAACTTTTACTCTGTGCGAGGTGGTGTCAGGAAATAAATCAGGGGAGACACGGCCATCCGACCGATAGATGGCTGGCACAAACAGGACATCTGTTTCAGTGTGAGCTTCCTGTCATACCCCTGAGGGTCCTTTGTAAATTCTGTGGAGCCTGATTCAGGACAAGTATTTTATCTTCTGAACATACAGATTGGTGAGCCTAAACCCCACAGTAATTAATATTATTAATTAATTATTATCAATATTATCAATCAATCAATTAATTAATTAATTAAAATTAAATTGATAAATTTAATTATTATTAGTATACCCTAAATCAGGCTACATGCTGCTGACAGATTGTGTACTTCTGTTTCCAAATCAGAGGTGTAGTTGATTGGTCAGTTTGTAACTTTGGTGTTTGTAACTCTAAGGTTCTACTGTAGATGTAAACTTACAGTCTCTAGGTAAAAGAATGAATGGACACAAATCAGACGTCAAGAATTATAACATTCAAAAACCAGTTGGAGAACACTTCAATCTCTCTGGTCACTCGATCACAGACCTAAGAGTGGCTATACTTCAACAAAAAAGCTTCAAAAACAGACTCCAACGAGAGACTGCTGAATTGGAATTAATTTGCAAACTGGATACAATTAACTTAGGCTTGAATAGAGACTGGGAATGGATGAGTCATTACACAAAGTAAAACTATTTCCCCATGGTATTTCTCCCTCCCTCCCTCCCACCCCACCCCCCACTGTTCCTCTGATATTCTTGTTAACTGCTGGAATTAGCCTACCTGCTTGTCACCATGGAAGGTTTTCCTCCTTTCCCCCCCCTGCTGCTGGTGATGGCTCATCTTAAGTGATCACTCTCCTTACAGTGTGTATGATAAACCCATTGTTTCATGTTCTCTGTGTGTGTGTGTATATAAATCTCTCCTCTGCTTTTTCCACCAAATGCATCCGATGAAGTGAGCTGTAGCTCACGAAAGCTTATGCTCTAATAAATTTGTTAGTCTCTAAGGTGCCACAAGTCCTCCTTTTCTTTTTGCGAATACAGACTAACACGGCTGCTACTCTGAAAACTGTAGATGCTGTTTACCTTCTCCTTGATAGCTAATGGATTGGAGACTATTTCATCACCTCATGTGATATGAGTACCTCATACCGCTTCTTTCCAAATGCAGAAGAAAACTATTTCTTGAATCTTTTCTACCTTTTCTGCAACATTAACAAGTTTCCTTTCTGTCAGGGAGTCACCGAGGCAATGCTCTGAAACTACCCCGTATGAAGTCAACCAGGACTCTGGAGGAGCCTTCTCTCTCTGAGCATACTATCTCAAGGGCAAGAAGCTTACACAGCTTTGATCTTCCTGGGTCTGACCTCAGCGCATTCAGCATCCCCTTCCACACCTGGCGCTTCCCGCAGCGAGTCCACCCTGGTGGGACTCCTGGGGAAGCCAGAGGGTCCTGCACTCCAACTCCGCAGTCAGACGTGACTCTCAGCCAGCATGAAGAACAGAAGGTTTATCAGCTGACAGGAACACAGCGTAGAACAGAGCTTGCTATCACAGAAATCAGTGACTTTCAGTGAAGTCCATCTTGGGGAGTCTTGGGCCAGATGGCCTGGATTGTCCCTCTTACAGTCCCCCAAGCAGACAGCCCAGCTTCCAGCGACCTGACATCAGAGACCCCTCTTTAGCTCCTCCTCCTCTTCATCCTGGTTCCTTGGCAAAAGTGTCACCTGGTTGCATCCCCATCCTGGATCTCAGGTTACATACGTTCAAACAGCTGGATAGCCTCAACTGCCCTGAAGGCCTCAGCAAAATCACACCCACAATTCCCACCACCTAAGTATTCATGCAGTACACAGGGAAACGAAGGTACACACAGTATTAGTATAGAATAGTAAGACTCACATGCAACATAATAAGATGAATAAAACCCCACTTTGTCACATCTCTCCCCCCTCTGAGACTGAACTGAGCGGAGCCACTTTATCCAGCAGCCTGGGGAAGTTCCAGCCCCCCTCTCTGGGACAAAGCATCGGCTATAATGTTGGCACCCCCTTAACATGGACCACCTTCATGTTATAATCCTGAAGCTGGAGAATCCACCTCAGGAGTTTGGCACTGGACCTTTTCATCTGGTGTAACCACGTCAGGCGTGAGTGGTCAGTGTACACAGTGAAGTGCCACCCAAATAGATATGGCTTCAGCTTTTTAGGGGCCCGCACCATGGCCAGGCATTCCTTCTCTATGGCCGCTCCCTGAGAAGCAGCTTCCTGCTCAGGTTCATGATGGGGTGTGTCAGGAATATAGGGGGAAAGATAGCAACCGTTATGTATGCAGTAGCATAAAATCCCTCCATGGCAGCTGTACTGGATTGCCTTTTCTGTAAGAGGTTAAGCAGTTCAAATAACCTAGTTGGCACCTGACCAGAAGGACCAATGAGGAAAGAAGATACTTTCAAATCTAGGGGGGAAGGATTTGGGTTTTGTGTGTGTGTGTGTTTGTGACTAAAGCTGGACTGCTGGTAATAGTGACCATAAAATAATTAAATTTAACATACCTATGGTGGGGAAACACCACAGCAGCCCAACAATGTAGCAATTAGTTTAATTTAAGCCCATTGCTTCTCGTCCTGTCCTCAGAGGTTAAGAAAAACAATTCTTCTCCCTCCTGCTTGTAACAACCTTTTATGTACTTGAAAACTGTTCTCATGTCCCCATTCAGACTTCTCTTTTCCAGACTACACAAACCCAGTTTTTTTCAATCTTCCCTCATAGGTCATGTTTTCTAGAAATGTAATCATTTTTGTTGCTCTTCCCTGGACTTTCTCCAATTTGTCCACATCTTTCCTGAAATGTGGCACGCAGAATGGGACACAATATTCCAGTTGTGGCCTAAGCAGCACTGAGTAGAGGAACACTATCACCTCCAGTGACTTGCATCGTATGCCTCTGTTACTGAAACACAAAACTGCATTTGCTTTTTTGCAATAGCAAAAAAATCCACACCCCAGAGAGATTTCGCGGTATCAACCTTAATCTGATGTAGACAGCATGAGGTCGACAGAATCCATCGATCTAACTACCACCTCTCAAGGAGGTGGATTACCTATGCTGATGGGAGAACCCCTGCTGTCGGTGTAAGTAGTGTCTACACTGAAGCGCTACGGCAGCACTGCTGTAGCATTTGACATGTAGACAAGCCCTCAAGCAGATCTTACAGTAAAGCATCCAGTCTGGATCTGCAGACATAAGGAGTTGGAGAATCCACCACTTCCCTTTGCAGTTTGTCCCAAAAGTTGATCAGCATCACTACTAAACATTTGGCCCTTATTTCCAACCAGAATTTGTCTGGCTTCAATTTCTAGCCATTGGGTCTTGCTTTGCCTTTCTCCACTAGATTACAGAGCCTGTTATTACTCATGGTTTTCTCCTCGTGGAAGTCTCCTCTTGATCATCTTTTTGATAACATCAGTACATAAGAATAGCTCTTTAAGTCTCTTTCTGTCAGGCATTTTGTCCAGTCTCCAATAATTTTGTGGCTCTTTTCCACACCCTCTCCAATTTTTCTACATCCTTTTTGAAATGTGGACCCCAGAACTGGATGCAGTCGGTTTCACCAATGCCATGTGCAGCGGTAAAATCTTCCCCATGCTCCAACTCACCACTTCCCTGCTTATGCATCCAAGGATCAAATCAGCCCTTTTGGCCACATCATTGCAGTGGGAGCTCACAATTAGTTGGGTGTCCACAATAACCCCTAAATCCTTTTGTGGGTACCTACGTTCCATGATACAGTGCTCTAGTCCATGGGTTGGGTCTGCATTGCCTGTTCCGAGGGCATAACTTTGCATTTGATTATATTAAAACATTTTGTTTGCATGGGCCCAGCTCACCAAATGCTCCAGATCAATCTGAATGCCAGCCCTCACCTCCTCATTGTTACCACTCTGTCAGTCTTTTGGTAGTCCACAAATTTTATCTGCAGTAATTTTCTATTTCCTTCCACATCATTGATGGAAATATTGAATAGCATTGGAACGAAAACTGATCCCTGCTGAACCCCACTAGAAACACTCCCATTCTCTGACAATGGCCCATTGACAACTGCTTTCAGACATCTATCAATTAGCCAGTTTTTAGTCCATTTTACCTATGCCCTACTCATATTGAATAAAGAAAAGGAGTACTTGTGGCACCTTAGAGACTAACACATTTATTTAAGCATAAGCTTTCGTGAGCTACAGCACATCTGATGAAGTGAGCTGTAGCTCACGAAAGCTTATGCTCTAATAAATTTGTTAGTCTCTAAGGTGCCACAAGTACTCCTTTTCTTTTTGAGAATACAGACTAACACGGCTGCTACTCTGAAACCTGTCATTTTGAATAGTGTTCTTTTATTATCTGAATGTTTTCCCCTACTAAATCAAATGCCTCAGAGAAATCAAAGTCTATTACAACTGCATGGTTCCCTTGATCAAGCAAACATGTTTTCTCGTTACAGGATGAAATAGTGTTTATTTAACAAGACCTCTTTTCCATATATCATATTGTTGACTGGCATTAATTATATTCCTAGACCTTTTTTGAACAAATACCAGACCAGCTTTTCCAATGTTTCCTAACCATGTCATATCATTTTTTTACACTTTCCCTTTATTTTTTTGAATATTTTATGTTTAACACAGAACTGTCCTGTATTTGCCTTTTTTTTTGTCTTTGTTGCTGCCTGATTGCATACTTCTACTTCTGAATGAGATGTGTGATTGATCTGTCAATTCATGACTCTGGTGTTTATAACTACAAGGTTCTACTGTAGATGCTGTTTAACATCCTCCTTGACTGCTAATGGACTGTAAAATATTCCATCACCTCATGTGATATGAGTACCTCATACTCCTTCTTTCCAAAGACAGAAGAAAAATATTTCATGAACACATCTATCTTTTCTACAACATTAACAAGTTTCCTTCCTCCCTCTAGGAACTGGCACAAACCTTTTCTAGGATTTCTTTTGTTCTTAATATACTTAAATTACCTCCTTTTTGTGATCCTTAGGCCTGCCAAGCATGGATTTACCCTGATTTCTTTAACATTCCTTATCAATTTTTATAACTTCCAATTTGTATTACTTGATAGCTATATTCAGTTTCCCCATTTGTTATATATTGCTATCGCCTCCTTAATTGCTGCCTTCACTTTGCCACTGAACTGGGCTTTGAGCCAAAATCATCCACATTCTTGACTGTGGAATTGTGGTTTTTCAGCTGCTAATAATGAATAACTCCCAATTTTAATTCCCATTTTTCTGTCTAAATTTTTCTCCCCAACCAATTTTGCTGATAATTTGCCTCTGCTTAGGGGAATTAGCCGACTTGAATCACTAAGTGTCTATAGATATTACTGGTTAGCAGCTGTTCTCTGTTTCTCCATTTGAATGTAATCAGTTGCAGTCTTTTATTTTGTTCTCCTCCATCTTATGCTCCCTTCTTTCTCTCTTCTCTAAACTAAACAGTCCCAGATGTGCAGGAATTATTGATGCGTGAAACACCATAAAATATGGAATTGACATTAGTAAGGTCAGTTGTTCATAATTCATTTCTCTGAATAATGAAAATGTCATTTTTCAGTGTGTGAAGAGCGACCAATCTGCTTCATCCATAAGAATAGCGTCCAGTAGTGCATGCAGTGTCTCATATTAACATTGTCTCTCCATCCAGGCATTTGTACTGAGACCATCACCCTAGACCCTGGGCACATATATGGAGTCAGGGGAACATACGGTACATGCAGGAGATACCGTTCTGCCTCAGAGTTGGACACCTTCTCCCCTACTCCATGTCAGATTCCAACACAACCGATTTCACCAATCCCTCCACCTTCATCCTGCTGGGCATTCCTGGCCTGGAAGCAGTCCATGTCTGGATTTCCATCCTCTTCTGCACCATATACGTCATAGCTGTCTTGGGGAACTCCACCATCCTGTTCATTGTGAAGAGGGAGCCGAACCTCCATGGGCCCATGTACTATTTCCTCTGCATGCTGGCCGTCACCGACCTGGGCCTGTCCATGTCCACCCTGCCCAAAATGCTGAGTATCTTCTGGTTCAATTCCAGGGAAATCGATTTCAGTGCCTGCCTCACCCAGATGTACTTCATTCACTGCTTCTTGGCAGCCATGGCTTTGGATCGCTACGTGGCCATCTGCGATCCCCTGAGACATTCCACCATCCTGACAAACACTGTGGTGGCTAAGATTGGCCTGGCCGTGCTGCTGCGTGGTGGCATGCTCATACTGCCCTATCCCTTCCTGGCCAGACAGTGGCCATATTGCAGAACCAACATCATCCCCCACAAGTACTGTGAGCACATAGCCGTGGTGAAACTGGCCTGCACTGACATCCATGTCAGTAGTTACTATGGCCTCTTTGTGGCATTCTTGTTGACCGGTCTGGATGTGTTTTTTATTGCTGTGTTCTACACCCAGATCCTCAGGGCCATCTTCAGCCTCCCCAGAAAGGACGCCCAACTCAAGACTTTTGGGACCTGTGGCTCCCACCTCTGTGTTTTCTTAGCCTTTTACATCCCAGCTCTCTTCTCCTTCTTCACACACCGGTTTGGCCCCAATGTGCCCCTGTATTTCCACATTCTCATGGCCAATGTGTACCTTCTGGTGCCCCCCACGCTAAACCCCATCATCTACGGGGTGAGGACCAAACAGATCCGGGACAGGGTTCTAAGTCAATCACATCCTGGACTGTCAAAGTGAAATTAAAACCTTTTCTAGCCTTACTGTGCTGTGTCAGTGTGACAAACAGGGGAATTTGTCTGTGTACAACCCAATTCTTTCTAATTGCTGAAAGAACCAGGAGTACTTGTGGCACCATGCGGATATAGTGCCCCATGCTAATTTAAAAATACCAGCAATGCCCCTCTGCCATGTACATTGGCCAAACCGGACAGTCTCTACGCAAAAGAATAAATGGACACAAATCAGACATTAAGAATTATAACATTCAAAAACTAGTCAGAAAACACTTCAATCTCTCTGGACACTCAATTACAGACCTAAAAGTCATAATTATTCAACAAAAAAATCTTCAAAAATAAACTACAATGAGAAACTGCAGAACTGGAATTAATTTGCAAACTGGACACCATTAAATTAAGCTTAAATAAAGACTGGGAGTGTATGAGTCATTACACAAACTAAAAACTATTTCACCGTGTTAATTTTCCCCCTACTGTTACTCAGACCTTCTTGTCAACTGTTTGAAATGGACCATCCTGATGATTACTACAAAAGTTTTTTTTCTCCTGCTGATAATAGCCCACCTTAATCGATTAGTCTCATTACAGTTGGTATGGCAATCCCCATTTTTTCATGTTCTCTGTATATATATACATATATCTTCCCACTGTATTTTCCACTGAAGGCATCTGATGAAGTGGGCTGTAGCCTACGAAAGCTTATGCTCAAATAAATGTGTTCATCTCTAAAGTGCCACAAGTCCTCCTTTTCTTTTTGTGAATACAGACTAACTTGGCTACCACTCTGAAACCTTTCTAATTGCTGGTAACTGAACCCCTGAGACCCCACACTGTGCTTCACCTCTTCCCCCAAGGCACTACCCCTGTCCTACCTATTTCCTTGAGGCCCAGCCCCCTTCTCCACCTCTTCTCCCACAGCTCCACCCCCGTTGCTTGCTCTTTGGCTCCCCTCCCCCTGTCATTCGATGGACCATCTCCATGTTCCTCCCCTGAACCTGTGCTCCCTGTGCTCCAGGGATGGGATGGGAGCTGCTGCCGCCTGATAAGCAGCCTTTCTGCTGGTAGGAGGCAATCTGGTTGAGCAGGGGCTGCTGTGAGTTAATGACCTGATGCCTTCCCACGCTCTGAAGTAATTGGACACTACCAGTCCCCTTTTAGACCAGACTTTCTGGTTGAAAACTGGGTACCTGGCAACTCTAACTGGCACCTGGACAAAGAAGCCAAAAACCCGATGGTCTGGGTAAAACCCAGATGCGTAGAAAGACTATTAACTCCCATTTGATTATATGAACCATCTGTATCCTTATGTCTTTGGGCTTTTCCTGTACACTTCACTCACTCTTTTCATGCAACAGGGCAGGAGGCTGGGGTGGAGGCATCTGTCTATAAATATGTTGGTCATTAAAGACTGTCAGAATCTATTGAGATCTTGCCAGGAGAGAAGAAAGGAGTAACTTCATTCTAGATAAAAAAAGTTTTCTCCAGCTTCTCTGTACAGGGGTGGGCATGGAAGGAATGAAACCTCCCCAGAAGAGGGAACAGAGAGAGGAGGTGTTGGCTCAGACCTTCAAAAACACAGAGAGAAGCTGAGGCACAAAGGTGGAAGAAGGGACTCTTTGGTTGCAGGGCTATGTCTGCAGAAGAGAATCAGACTCCAGCAGGAGGAGAAGTCATGAGCTGCAGGAGGTGGCCCCTGGATATCCTGGAGGGCTCAGACCAAATTCCAAAGAACACTCCAGGGCGATGAGGACACAGAGACAGGTGTGCAGGTGTTGTATTGTGCTTACCGGGATCTCAGTATCTGTTGTGCTGTCTGAAGCAGAGGAATTGTTTTAGCAACCCCTTTTGCAAGGCCTGGGTCTGTTTCCTTTAATGATTCTGTGCCTCGAAAGAGAGAAACTGGAAACCGAGTTTCAGAGTAGCAGCCGTGTTAGTCTGTATTCGCAAAAAGAAAAGGAGTACTTGTGGCACCTTAGAGACTAACACATTTATTAGAGCATAAGCTTTCGTGAGCTACAGCTCACTTCATCGGATGCATTTGGTGGAAAAAAAAAAAGTGAGCTGTAGCTCACAAAAGCTTATGCTCTAATAAATTTGTTAGTCTCTAAGATGCCACAAGTACTCCTTTTCTTTTTGGAAACCGAGTGTGTTCACTCTGGGAAGGGTGTACTGAAGCAATTGGAGAGTCTGGAGGAGCCAGGCTGAAACTAGCCTCTGGGCCTTGGCGCTTGGCATGCAGGTCTTCAATTGCAGAAGTAGGCACTAGAATGGAAGCAGTACCCTGAGAGTGGGCCTAGAAACCCAGAGCCAGAGGCAGGGCCTGAATGCTGCTCCAACTCAAAAGCATATGGGTCCAGTGTGTAGGACCCAAACACAGCCACCTGGCAGGTGTCCAGTCACGGGAGCTTCAGCGGGTTTGTGAGAGCAAACCTGGAGCTGCTACATTGGTTCCAGGACTGATCCAGCCAGGCTGCCCTGATAGAAATGTTTCCTGAACCAAGTAGTGCTGGTTTGGGGTCAGGGAGGGGATTTGTCTCTCCCTTGGAAAGTGCTCCCAGAATGGAAGAGGCAGGGAGTCCCTGTTCCAGTGAGTTTCATCCCATCTCTCTCTCTCCCTCCCCATGCATTTAGGTCCATCTCTCCCTTTCCTTTGTAACTCACACACATACCTCTCTCTCTGCAACTTCTAATGTGCATCCCACCTTAGATGCCAGTTACAAACACTCAAGGGGCTGTTAATCATGAGTGGCTGGTGAAAGCATTCATGTAACTGCAGCTGGGTGTGTGCCTACCAGTGAATATTTGTGTGAGTGCAGGAGCTGGAGGGGTTTGCAGCTTGTCGCATTATCACAGTGTGAGAGGGGTCCCAGACTGGTATGCCAGAGGGCTCAGCAGTACCCCAGTTCCAGGTTGCACCCTGGGGAAGTCTGTCACAGTGGCACTGCAAGCAGAGTGAAATGCACAGTTTATTGTTCTGAGTGCGATTTGCACTTCCTACACTAGTGTAGAGATTTTAAGTGAGACAATAAGTGTGGTGGCTGGAGATCAGTCAAAGAGGATACCACTTTGTTATCTTCTATTTGCTTATTTTGGGAAAGTGAAGTAGGGACAGAAAAGCATAAAAATGAGTGAAAACAGCAAAACAATTGTAAAATTGTAGCTGTTCTGATTGCAGGCAGCAGAAAAAGAAAAAGACCACATGAGAATTTTGGAGCTAAAGCAGGCAGAGGCTGCCAGAGAGGAGGCTGAACACAGAAGAGCTTTGAACTAAATGAAAACAATGATTTAGGTAGAGTTGGTCCTGCTTTGAGGAGGGGGTTGGACTAGACGACCTCTGTGAACCCTGGTGGGTGGAGCCAGGCCATTCTCACCCCTCCCACCAGAAGTCAGAGGGCAGAACAAGAAGTATAAAGGGTGGGTCCTGGGGCTCAGTTAGGCTGCAGCTATGAAAGGGTTGCTGAGAGAGGACACATCCCTTACCCCAGAGAGCACAGATCACAATCCTCTAGGAAAGGGGTGGGGAAGGTCTCAGTGCTGGGAGTGGAGCTCACAAGGAAAGCCTCTGGGGGTGTGTGATGTTCCCCTGGTGTTGTCTGGACCAGTGAACAGCTAGGTCCCTACAATCCTCAACTCTGGGAGCCAACCTTACCCTGTTCCGCTGTGAGAATCCCCACTCCCAGGCTGTTCACGCACAGCCTCTAGCATGGATGCTGCTCCCAGCTACGTGAGTGAGCACTTTTGGCCAGCCACTGTTTGGATTGTGAAACCGAATGACACTTGCCAATATCTCTGGTCCCAGAAAGAATCTAGCAACCTCCGTCTTGCAGTATCCAGTTATGCCCACTGGACTCTGCAAGCTTATATGAGATAGTCAATTTAACAAAGAAATTGATATTTACCAGGCTTGTTATCCCAAGGGGAGTCTCTGACATGCTTCAAACCAAGCACACTGTTTCAGGTAATAAACAAACACATTTATTAACTATAGGTTTCAGAGTAGCAGCCGTGTTAGTCTGTATTCGCAAAAAGAAAAGGAGGACTTGTGGCACCTTAGAGACTAACACATTGATTTGAGCATAAGCTTCCGTGAGCTACAGCTCACTTCATCGGAATGCATCCGATGAAGTGAGCTGTAGCTTATGAAAGCTTATGCTCAAATCAATGTGTTAGTCTCTAAGGTGCCACAAGTACTCCTTTTCTTTTATTTATTAACTATAAAGAGATTTTATGTGATTAAAAGTCAAAGCAAAGTCAGATTTGGTCAAATGAAATAAAAGCAAAACACATTCTAAACTGATCTTAACACTTTTAGTGCCCTTATAAACTTAGATGTTTCTCACCACAGGCTGGCTGGTTGCCCTTCAGCCAGGCGCTCCCCTTTCATCAGCACTTCAGTCGCTTGGTGGTGGTATCTGTAGATGGAGGTGGAAGAGAGTGAGCAAGGCAACCATCTTTCCCTTTTATCATGTTCTTTCTTTCTTGTTGGCTTTCCCACCCCCCCCCCCCTTCAGAGTCAGGTGAGCATTGCCTCATTGCAATCCCAAACTGACCAAAGGAAGGGGGGTGACTCATTTGAGAGTCTAACAGATCTAATAGACATTGGACTATAACCTATGGACTAAATTCCCAAAGAACTCTTGGCAACTACAAAAGCTCACCATCTCTGCTATGTATCAAGAATTGAACTCATGTCTGTATGTATGTTGATCTTTTAACCATACTCTCTCTTGTATTTTTTAATACATTTTAGTTTAGTTAATAAGAGTTGGCTGGAGCGTGTATTTGAGCAAGATCTGAAACATTCATTAACCTGGGCGGCAATGTGTCTGTTTTTTTGGGATTGGTAGAACCTTTTCTTTTATATGATGAAATAAGGTTTTAATTAATCCTCACCATTAATCCTGACTTGGGTATCGAGGTGAAGGCCCGAGGCTGGCTTACTTTAAGGGAACTGTGTTGTTGGCTTCTGAGTAACCAGTGAGGTATAACAGAAGCTGTTTTGTGCTGGCTTGATAAATCTAAGTATTGGAATATCCACCAGCTTGTTGGGGATTGCCTGCCCCCTTATTTGCAGTTCACCCTAATTAAGTGACCTCAGCTGGCTTCCCTGGGACCCTGGTCACAGCCCATTAAAAACACGATAGGCCTTAGAAGAAGATTATCCCCAATTGATGGACTTTCCTCTGAACGTTCTAGCCAGGATATGGGTAATGGCCCCTGCTATGACTCATTGAAGCATGGAAGGGCATGAGACGAGCTCATGTGACACTGGACTCCATCTTGTGCCTGTTCTTTCCCACTAACTGTGCTGGGGGCTTCGTTTGAGACAATGACATTCCTTCCACAAGGCAGAAGCTATAACAGGAGTAAGAGACATCATCACTTGGTCTCACTCCCCCCCACAACTCAACATCTGGAAACACCTAATTAAAACGGACTGAACTGGGGATGTGGTCCCAGGCTGATGGGATTTCTAGCCTGTGTATGGAAGACTTGTGGACTCTTTGCACCATCAGGGTGAGACATGGCTTGATTCAAGTCCTGTTTAGTGTATACAACTGAGATTGCAGTTCTGTTTATTTCTTAAGTTACCAAGTTTGATCTGTTTGCTATTACTTATAACAACTTAAAATCTATCTTTCTCTAGTTAATAAATCTGTTTTATATATATTTTTTTACCTAAAAAAAATTGTTGTTTGAAATGTAAAGGGAAATATGCTCAGGAAGCTGGTTGGTTGTCATCTCCACATTGAGGGCAGGATGGACTGGGTAATAAATGTACACTGCTCAGCCTTTAGACCAAGGCAAGATGGTACAGCTCTGAGGTCCTAGGCTGGGGAGCTGGGGGGAACTGTCTGGAGCCTCTCTATTGTTGGTTCATAAGTGGTTACTGAAAGCATTCATGTAACTGCAGCTTGATGTGTCCCTGTCTGTGTATGGCTGCATAAGTGCAAGACCTGGAGAGAATTGCAGCTTGTCACAGCCTCATAGAGTGATAGGGGACCCAGATTGGCATGCCAGAGGGCTTATCAGTATCCCAGTTCCAAGTTGCACCCTGAGGACACACCCACTCAATGAACAGGCCCTGCTAAAGCGTGAGTCAATTTCCCTCTTCTCATACACTCAGTTACTGACAAAGAGACCATGGTTACAGCAGGGAAGACAGGACTGATGGATTCTGTCTGTCATTCTCTGTGTGACCGTGGTGAAGTCACCACTCTGTGTGCCTCAGTTTACCTATTTGTATAATGGGGATATGCTCATAGTGATTTTCCTTTTCTAGATGTTTTGGACATTCTTCAATGAAAGTTTCTGCATAGTATGATGATAGTTACTAATGAGAATTACTGATCACTTATCCTTTAGCAAGACCCCCATGCGTCTGCAAAAAGTGATCATATCTCCCCTGCATCATCTTTCTCTATATCTGTCTGTCTACTATCTATCCAGCCATCCTGGGCATTTACAGGGTATCGGACCCTATGGAGATCTCGGCATTATCCAAAATTTTCTTACTAATCAACTATAATTTTTAAATATATGCAAATACACAGAACAGCCAATTCCTCTCCAAGGAGAGTGCCCAAGAGTTCTCATCTCCCTTTGGGAAGGTCCCTTAATTACTGTTTACTTCTAAAACTGGATAAAGAGCACAGAAATGCAGACATGGAAAGAGACATTGGCTAGAGTGCCTCCAGTCTCTAGCCTGTTTCATTCCATACGCTGCTTCTCCTCTAGAGGCTGAACAAACCCCACAGGGATTGCACAGAACTATATTATAAACGGTGCACAGCCCTCTGTCAGCTCTCGGCGTGGGATGTTGCTGCAGATGCTGGGGTGAGAGAGGTGTGGGACACGGATACCTGAGGAGGTTTCCCAGGGAAGATGCTTCTACCTCAGGATTCACAGGTACCCATCTCTTGCTGAGAAGCTCACCTGCTCGACAAACCCAGGGCAATGTGGTGTGATGGGACATAGAGTAAGTCTATGGTCCTTTCTGCTCTGCAGAGCCATAAAACATGCCATGGCCCTTGCCACAGGGGATGAGTTTGCTCCAGTATCACTGGCCAAAATGTCACTCTTTTCTGTGCACCCCTGCCTGCCCCGGCTGATGGCCTCCACCCCCAAGGTGGCTGCATTTCAGTTGCACAGGGGATCCTTCAGGATGAAAGGTGTTTGTAGATGGACAATACAAGGCCAAATTCTATGTACATGGCCCATAATTTTCTCAGGCCCCACTGTGGCAAAAACTCCCCTTGGAGTAAGAACTGAGTAAAGACCTCAGGAGCCAGTGGTGTGTTAATGCACACAGACTGTCACCTCCTCCTTTGCATTTCAGGGCTCTGACTGTTAAAGGAAGGAGAGGGGGCGGGGGAGGCTGTTACCTGACTTTTATCTGCTGGAAAGCATGGAAGTGCTATCGCTCCTCACTGGAACCATTCTAAGAATTTTTCAAAACAGGAAGACATCTTTTCTCCTAGCTTCATTTGAGAAGTCGGCTGAACTCTTATACCTGAAACTTTCACAAAATTATTCAGCTGGAAATTTCAGTCCAAAGATTTAAAGTTTGGCAAACTTATAAGCAACTGAAAATGAGATCTCCTAATTGAAGGTGTCAGACAACCTTAACTAACCATGGTGCCACCAACACTGCCAGAATGGCTAATCCATTTGTGAATCCCATTCAGCTAAGCTCTTTGCTTTAATAATGCCTGTGGCAAGGAGTTCCACAGGCCAAATATGGATTATGGAAACAATTTTATTTTCTCAATGTTATATGTTAAGATTGTCAATGTAATTGAATGGTCCCTTGTTTATGTGTTGTGGGACAGACTAAATATAAATGACTTGTCTATTTTCTTTATCAATAGATTCATAGGGTTGAAGGTCAGATGGGACCATTAGACGATCCAGTCCGACCTTTTGTATACAGGTCATTAAATTTCACCCAGTTACCCCTGTATTGAGCCCAAGGACTTGTGTTTGACTAAGGTCTGTTCTACACTAGGATTTTACATCATAAAATCATAGACCCTCAGGGTGAGAAGGCACCACAATGGTCATCTGCTCTAACTCCCTGATAAGATGCAGGATTTGTTGCATCAAAACCATCCCATACAGATGACTATCCAGCTTCCACTGGAAAACTTCCAGTGAAGGAACTTCTACAACCTCCCGAGGCATCTGTTCCATTGTCCTATTTTTCATGAGATTTCATCTAAATCTTCTCTGCTGTAGTTTGAACCCATTGACTCTTGTCCCACCCGCTGTGGCAAGACAGAACAACTTTCCTCCATGTTTTTATGGCAGCCTTTCAAGTATTTGAAGACTGCTTTCCTGTCCCCCCATTAATCTCCTCTTTCCAAATTAACCTGATTTGGTTCCTGCACCTGGCTCATACGGCTTGTTTTCCATCCTTTTGAATATCTTTGTCACTTACCTCTGGATCCTTTCCAGTTTCTCTACATCATATCTATATAGCAGTGACCAAAATTGGACACAGTGCTCCAGCTGAGACCTAACCAGCACTGAGTACAGGAATACTATCACCTACCATGACTTGAATGCTCTGTCTCTGATAATGCAACCTAATATTGCATTTGCCTTTTTTGAAAAAGCAAAAAAAAATAAATAAATCCACACTCCAGAGAGGTGTTGCTGTATCAACCTAACCCTGGTGTAGACAGCATGAGGTTGATGGAATTATTCTTCCATAGATTTAGCTACCACCTCTTGAGCAGGTAGATTATCTAAACTGACAGGAGAACGCCTGCCATCTGTGTCAGTGGTGTCTACTCTGAAGCACTACTGCAGCACCCTGTAGCCTTTTAAGTGTAGACTAGCCCTCAAGCAGATCTTCCAGAAATGCATCCAGTCTGGATCTGCAGATATGAGGAGTTGGAGAATCCACCACTTCCCTTCACAGTTTGTCCCAACAGTTGATTAACACCAGTGCTAAATATTTGGCCCTCATTTCTGACTGGAATTTGTTTGGCTTCAGCTTCCAGCTGTTGGGCCTTGCTCTGCCTTTCTCCGCTAGATTAGAGAGCCCATTATTGCTATGTAATATAAATAAATGAAGCTCTTTAACTCTATCACTGTCAGGCATTTTCTCCCACCTCAGATCATTTTGGTGACATTTTTTTTGCACCCTCTCCAATTTTTCAACAGCCTTTTTGAAATGTGGACCCCAGAACTGGCTACCAATGCTCTTTGCAGAGGTAAAATCCTCCCCCTGCTCCAACTCACCACTCCCCTCTTTATGCATCCAAGGATCACATTAGCCCTTTTGGCCACAGCATCGCAGTGGGAGCTCACAATTAGTTGGGTGTCCATAATAACCCCTAAATCCTTTTGTGGGTACCTATGTTCCATAATACAGTGCTCTAGTCTGTGGGTTGGGTCTGCATTTCCTGTTCCGAGGGGAAAACTTTGCATGTGACTATATTAAAACCCTTTGTTTGTATGGGCCCAGCTCACCAAATGCTCTAGATCAATTGATGTGCCTGCCCTGGCCCCCTCATTGTAACCACTCTGCCAATCTTTGGGTCAGCCTCAAATTTTATCTGAAGTGATTTCCTATTTGCTCCCAGGACATCTGGGAAAATATTGAATAGCGACAGGCCTAGAACTGATCCCTGCAGAACCACACTAGAAAGAGACCTGTTTGCTCATTCTGTCCCATTGACAAAGGCTTTCTGAGATCTGTCAGTTAGCCAGTTTTTAGTCCATTTAATGTGTGCAGTACTGTCCTGTATCCTCCTTTTTTGGGGAGCTCTACTGCTGACAGATTGTGTCCTTCTGGTTCCAAATGAGATGTGTGGTAGATCAGTCAGTTTGTAACTCTGGTGTTTGTAACTCTATGGTTCTACTGTAGATGCTCTTTAACAACCTTTTTCACTGCTGGAAAGTATTTCATCACCTCATGTAATATGAGTACCTGATATGGCTTCTTTCTAACTGCAGAACAAAACACATCTACCTTTTCTGCAACATTAACAAGGTTCCTTTCTCCTTCTAGGAATTGGCCTAAACCTTTTCTAGGATTTATTTTGTTCTTAATGTACTTAATAACCACCTTTTTGTTATCCTTAGCCCTGCCAAGCATGTTGTTTTCTCTGCTGTTTTTAACAACCCTTATACATTTTCATAACTTCCAATTTGTATTTATTTGTATCTATATTCCCTTTTCCCATTTGTAATATATTGCTTTCCCCCCCTAATTGCTACCTTCACTTTGCCAATGAACACTACTTAAAGTATCAATTCAGGACAAATTGCTTAGAGCGGGGCAGTCACAAACCAAAGCTGGATTTCCTTTATTATTAAGCCACATCAAACCAGCCAGACTGAGAGGACTTTGGTCTCACCTCACTGGCTAACCACAAGTCACACAAGCAATTTCCTTAGACACTCCAGTTTCCCAGTATCACCACCAGTGCCACTCGTTATGGGGATGAATGGTTATGAAAACCAATTTCCCAGTAAAGGGAAAAAAGTTCTCTCGATCCCAAAGGACGAAGTCCAAGACCCAGGTCAATATACAAGTCAGATCTTACTCACAAATCATGCTGTTGCCAATCCTTTAGAATCTAAAATCTAAAGGTTTATTCATAAAAACAAAGAAATATAGATGAGAGCTAAAATTGATTAAATGGAATTAATTACATACAGGAATGGCAAAGTTCTTGGTTCAGGCTTGTAGCAGTGATGGAATAAACTGCAGGTTCAAATCAAGTCTCTGGAGAACATCCCCAGCTGGGATGGGTCATTCAGTCCTTTGTTCAGAGTTTCAGTTTGTAGCAAAGTCCCTCCAGAGGTCAGAAGCAGGATTGAAGGCAAAATGGAGATGCTGCTGCTGCTGCCTTTTATAGTCCTTTTGCCATGTGGCTTGTGCTTTCTTTGTTCCAACCACAAGCCACTGAGCACATGGCATGGAAAAACCTCAGAGTTCTGTCCATAGGCATGTGATCTCCTTTGTACAGGATTTGCTGCAAATATATAACAGTCGTTGCAACAATGATCTATACAGTCACAGTTTATGTCAATAACGTCACGAAGCTCTCTAATGAATTCTTCTTGAATAACTCCCAATTTTCATTCCCACTGTTCTGTCTAAATTTTTCCTCCCAATCAGTTTTGGTGATAATTTGCCTCAGCTTTGGAGAATTAGCCCTTTGAAGCACTAAGTATCTACAGATATTATTAGTTGGGAACTGTTCCCTCTATTTCCACTTCAATGAAATCCATTCCATTCTTTTATTTTATTCTCCTCTATCATATCCCCCTTCTTTGTCTCTTCTCTAAACTAAACAGTCCCAGACTTTTCAGTCTGTCTGCATATGGCAGCCTCCCCCATTCTCAGAGTCTGTCTTGTAAACTCCCTTGTTGAAAGACATCACCGCTGTGGTGCTCTGCTCTGTCCAATGTTGATAAAGTCGGCTGTGTGCCTGTGTTCCCTCTGTGTGCTGCTCGAGCTCTGTGCAGGTAGATGGCACAGCAGACCCTGAAGGAACCCCAAATGATCACAGACTCCTTAAGGTAGAAGGGCACCTGGCCAGGTTTATTGCCAAACAAAACACAGTCTCAAGCTCCCCGGATCAGATGTCTACAGTTCTGCTAATATATATGTGCTCCCTGACAATGGACACAGCTCAGTCAGTGGCGGGATTTACCACTGCCCCCTAGGCCAGACAAAGATAACTCCTCAGGGGTGCATTCTTATACACAAGAACAAACAAGATACACATCGCTCCTGACACATTCAGGTACAACCCCTCTACAAATTAGGGTGTCGCCTCTCACCTGGTACATGTTGGTTTGAACAAAACAACTCTATCCATCATATTACCCTTTTGCCCCATCTTTAGGATGGATCTGCCTGTTCCTTGTTATCTCTGTGGGATGTGTTCGTACCAGGATGTTCTGGTGCCTTCCTGGCACATATTTATATCTCTAGTGTCCAGGACCTTTTAGGTATGTATATTTTGCAACATCAGCCCTTTCCTTGCCAGCTTCTGTGAGCAGGGTCTGCCTCTGGTTCACAGCTTAACTTTGCTTTATGTTAGCAAAGTCTTTACCATCACTTTAGCTCAGGCCTTAGGTCTCATCCCGTGCCTCCGATAGCAGGGTTTATGTTCCAGGGCCTCATCTTACTACATTCCCCCACTTCTTGTCTTTTTATGGGGAGGATGTTTACCCATCATCCCGGAAAAGCATAATGCATGGAAGAAAGATAACCCCAGTGGGCTAAACACTGTGATGTGGTTACCTTATTTTACCATCCCTACACTCATGCTCTGTCTGTCCGTTAGTCTGCACATTCCCTTGTCCGACTGAGAGGCAGATTTTATTATCCAATTATTTTGAATCCCTTATGGTGGACCTGGAAATGTTAGCCCGGGGGCTCGATTGAGGTGTGGAGTCTGTGCTTGGGTATTGTTAACTTCTCTGAATGGTATGAAATGGCCTTTGCCAATATTTGTTAGTCCACGCTAGAGGCTTTGTTAAGAAAAAACAGATATCTAAATTATATAGATATCATGAATATATGGACATACATAAATTAATATATGTTGTGATTACTATGTGGCTGATAAATTATCATATGTGACTTATGTGGGGACTTATATGCCATATATGTTAGAAATATATGGTTTAACACCTTATGTTTTAGGGCCTCATCTTACTACGTCCCTTTCTATTTGCTTTATCCTTTACAGAAATTGGATGACATCCAAGCATTGTCTTTGTTTTGGCCACTACTGCGAATGAGTCAGTGTTTCCGTGAAGCTGATATCAATGATGTCTAGTTTTTTTCCCTAAGCTATGTTCTAACTGGGATGTTTTCCCCGGCATATGTCTTGGCAAAGGTTTGGTTCTTTTCCACACTCAGATTTTGAGCAACCGGGGGAATGGTGAACAGTCCCAGACTTGTAGGAATAATTGATGCATGGAGCACCATGAGATATGGAATTGGCATTAATAGGGCCAGTGGTTCATAATTCATTTCTCTCAATAATGAAAGTGTCATTTTCTGTGTGTGAAGAGCGACCAATCTGCTTCACCCATGAGAACAGCCTCCAGTAGTGCATGCAGTGTCTCATATTAACATTGTCTCTCCATCCAGGAATTTGGACACCTTCTCCCCTACAACATGTCAGATTCCAACACAACCGACTTCACCAACCCCTCCACCTTCATTCTGCTCGGTGTTTCTGGCCTGTAGGTAGCCCAAGTCTGGATCTCCATCCCCTTCTGTACAATGTATGCCATAGCCGTCTTGGGGAACTTCACCATCCTGTTCATTGTGAAGATGGAGCCGAACCTCCATGGGCCCATGTACTATTTCCTCTGCATGTTGGCTGTCATTGACCTCATCCTGTCCACATCCATCCTGCTCAAAACACTGAGCATCTTCTGGTTCAATTCCAGGGAAATCGATTTCAGTGCCTGCCTCACCCAGATGTACTTCATTCACTGCTTCTTCCTAATGGACTCTGGAATCCTAGTGTCCATGGCTTTGGATCGCTATGTAGCCATCTGTGATCCCCTGAGACATTCCACCACCTTGACAAACTCTGAGATGGCCAACGTTGGCCTGGCCGTGGTGCTGCGCAGCCGCACGCTTGTTCTGCCGTATGTCCTCCTGGCGAGGCGGTGGCCATATTGCAGAACTAACATCATTCCTCACACGCACTGTGAGCACATGGCTGTAGTGAAGCTGGCCTGCACCAACACCCGTGTCAGTAGTTACGATGGCCTCTTTGTGTTATTCAGTGTGATCGGTCTGGATGTATTTTGTATTGCCATGTCCTATTGCCAGATCCTCAGGGCCATCTCCAGCCTCCTCACAAAGGATACCCAGCTCAAGACTTTTGGGACTTGTGGCTCCCACCTCTGTGCCATCTTAGTCTTTTACATCCCTGGTCTCTTCTCCTCCCTCACGGTTTTGGCCAGAGTGTGTCCCTACATTTCCACGTTCTCATGGCCAATGTGTACCTCCTGGTGCCCCTCATGCTAAACCCCATCATCTACGGGGTGAAGACCAAGCAGATCCGGGACAGACGACTCCAGCTCTTTCCTCATAAAGGGACAAAATAATTCTCCTGGTTCTATGGCTCTCAGACCAAGCTCTGTGCAGAGCTGGGTGGTGACATGGTGCTGGGCCCTCTTTCCTGCATCACTTAATGGGCAGTCAGAGAGACATTAAACCCTTTTCTGACCTCACTGTGCTGTGCCAGCATGACAAACTGGAGAATCAGTTTGTGTAGAACTCAGTAACAGATAGGGGTTCCAACTTTCTAATTGCTGGTAACTGGACCTCTGAGGCCCTGCCTCCTGCCTTGCCTCTTCCTCCAAAGCCCCAAACCCAGCTCCACAACTGACCTGAAGGCACCACCCACTTCTGCACCTTTTTCCCCAAGGTCCTGCCCGTCACTCTCTCCTCCCCTCCCCTCCCCTCCCCTCCCCTCCCCTCCCTCAACCATGCACTGGTTCATCTCCATATCCCTCCCCTCCCAGCTGGGCTCCCTCTGGTCCAGGGCTGGGACGGGAGCTGCTGCAGCCTGATGGGGAGCCTGTAGTGAGGGCAGTGAGGACACAGCACTGGGGTCAACAGGCCAATCAGGATCAGAAAGGGAAGCCAGGAAGCTGTATAAAAGAAGCTGAAGATTGGGAGCAGGGTTGTGTGGCAGATGGGCGGGATTGTGGACCCTAAAACTCAGCTACAAAGTTCCTGAGGGAAGAGACTATTGTGTGGTTTATTTCTTTACCTTTCAGCTCCCCTTTATTCCTCCTGGCTCGGGGCCTGTAGCATGCAAGGTCCCTGCAACGGGGATGGGCTGGGATCCCTTTGCTGTGAGCTAGGCCTCTGGGACAGGGTAAGGGATTAGCTTTGAAGCTAGGTGGGCACCAGCTGAGAGAGATGTAAGGATAACACCTGTGTGTTAGTTGGGAAGGCAGGATGCTGGGCAGAGGCCTCGGTGTGATCGGTAGCTCACAGGGAGGGAGATAAACGGCACACCTGCCATTAGCTGGGTATTTACACACGTATACTGCACATTATCTGTAACTACAGGGCACCCATTGCCCAAGGGCTGAAGCTGAACAGTGAAGCTGAGTCTCATGTAACCTCTGCACAACACTTTTGATCACCTCATCTTTAGTTAGGGTGCTAGGCAATGTTATCCCCATGTCATGGGGATGGACTGAGCCACGCCGCGGGAAGCGATTTATCCAAGGCCACTCAATGAGTCTGTGCCACAGCTGAAAATAGGAACCAGGAGTCCATTATCCCCAGCACCATGGCTCTGACCGTGAACTGGCATTGGTTCTCTGGGATGTATTAGATGCAGTGAGGCTATTTGTTTGTCATGATTAGTGGAGTTGACATCCTTCTTAAAGAGGAGGAATTTACTATAGAAAGAGCTAAAAACTATAGCCAGAAAAACAGGTTTCCACATAGCTTAGTCTTCAGTCTTGTCTTGCTTGTTTACCAGGGATCTCACGTTGCCTGGAGCTCTACACAGTGCACAGAGGCCCAATGACATGTTGCAAGGAACCACATCAGTGCAGTGGGTGACTTGAAGGTCCTGATTAGGAACTTTCGGTAGCAGCACACTAGAAATAATAAATAATCATCTCCATTTCATGCATGGAGAGGCTGTCCCAAAAGTCACCCAGGAAAACCATGCCAGAGCTGGGCCTCTTTCACTGGTCTCCGCTAATGCTTTATTTCTAGTTAAATGACATGGGCCAAATCCTCAGCTCAGATAAATGGGTGTAGCCCCCCTGACATCAGGGGAGATCCCCTGGATTGGAGAAACCAATGGAGAAAGAGCACAAGGCCTCTGTGCTGCTGCATGGACTATGTGAGCCAGGTCTGAGAAAGCCTAACCACTTCCTGCTGCCTCAGTTTCCCCATCTGTAAAAGGGGGATAGTTCCTGGGAGTAGTGAGCAATAGTCTTTAAAGCACTTATGAACAGTCATCTCTGTGTCCAGGTGTCACTGTGTCTCAGTGGCATACAGCTGAGGATGCAAAATTCAGGACAAATTGCTGAGAAATAGGGCTGACTGACCCCAGACTGATGGTTATTCCATCATTAGATTATACCAAACCAGTAACAAAAGTAAACTTGCCTCATGATACTGGTTAACAAGAAGCCAAAAAATGCAGTCTACTGAGGCATTCCAATGCTTGGGTCACCACCCAGACCCTGGGCTCCATGATGAGTGGTTACTGAAAACCAGTTTAATCAGACATAGGGTCTGATGTGGTTTCTTACCTCTATCTGCATTGGGGGTACATGCATTCTCCTCGTTCTTCTTCTGGAGGTCACATGCTTCCAATTTTCTTCCCCGTTCTGCACTGCTCTCTCTGATTCTTCAGCATGCTATGCCTGCAGTGCCAAACATTGACCTTTATCAAGAAAGTCTTCCTTTTCTCTGATGCAACACAAGGTTGATACTTGGGTCTCTAGTCCTTTAACCTTCTCCTTCAATATGGAGACCAGCTTGCACTGGGCAGCAGTGATCATGAGGTGGTCGAGTTCAGGTTTCTGACAAATGGAAAAAAAGGAGAGCAGCATAATATGGACCCTGGACTTCAGAAATGGAGACTTTGACTCCCTCAGGGAACTGATGGAGAGGATCCCCTGAGAGGCTAATATGAGGGGGGAAAGAGTCTGGGAGAGCTGACTGTATTTTAAAGAAGCCTTATTGAGGGCACAAGAAGAAACCATCCCAATGTGCAGAAAGAATCATAAATATGGTAGGTGACCAGCATGGCTTAACAGACAAATCTTTGGTTGGCTTAAATACAAAAAGGAAGTTTACAAGAAGTGGAAACTTGGACAGATGACTGGGGGGAGTATAAAAATATTGTTCTAGCATGCAGGGGTATAATCAGGAAGGCCAAAGCACAACTGGAGTTGCAGCTAGCAAGGGATGTGAAGGGTAACAAGAAGGGTTTCTAGTGGTATGTTAGCAACAAGAAGAAGGTCAGAGAAAGTGTAGGGGCCCCTTACTGAATGGGGGAAGCAACCTAGTGACAGATGATGTGAAAAAAGCTTAAGTACTCAATGCTTTTTTTGCCCCTCTCTTCACAGACAAGGTCAGCCCCCAGACTGCTGCACTGGACAGCACAGTATGGGGAGGAAGTGAGCAACCCTTAGTGGTGAAAGAACAGGTTAAGTACTATTTAGAAAAGCTGGACATATACAAGTCTAGGGGTCTGGATCTAATGCATCCGAGGGTGCTGAGGGAGTTAGCTGATGTGTTTGTAGAGCCATTGGCCATTATCTTTAAAACTCAATGCAATTGGGGGAGGTCCCGGATGATTGAAAAAATGCAAATATGGTGCCCCTCTTTGAAAAAGGGAAGAAGGAGAATCCTGGGAACTACAGGCCAGTCAGCCTCACCTCAGGCCCTGGAAAAATCATGGAGTGAGATTTCCTAAGCACTTCAGACAAAACACATAACAATAAAAATAAAATAAAAAATAAAGTCTATTTGTACAAAGTGGAACAGTTCCAGAAAGACAAACAGATTGAGTGTCCCTCCCAGAATAGCCATTTGCTTGCTGGTCAGGGAATGCATGAGGGATGTGGGAGATCTGTGTTTAAGTACCTGCTCCAAATCAGGTAGAACAGAAATGTTGGATCTGGGTCTTCCATATCTCGCTTGTGTCTGGAAGTCTAAATAATAAGATGGGTGAACTACCATGCCTCGTATTAAAGGAGGATATTGATATAATAGGCCTAACTGAAACTTGCTGGAATGAGGCTAATCAATGGATCTCAGTAATAGCAGGGTACAAAATATATCAGGAGGACAGAACAGGTCCTGCTGGTGGGGGAGTGGCACTATATGTGAAAGAAAGGGTAGAATCAAATGAAGTAAAAATCTTAAATGAACCAAACTTTACCATAGAATCTCTATGGATTGTAATTCCATGCTCGATTAATAAGAATATAGCAACAGGTATATAGTTCAGACCACCTGTCCAGGATGGTGATAGTGTCTGTAAAGTACTCAGGGAGATTAGAGAGGTTATAAAAATAAAAAACTCAATAATAATGGGGGATTTCAATTATCCCCATATTGACTGGGTAGATGTCAGGATGACGACTTCTTGGAGCAGCTAGTTCTAGAACCCACAAGAGGAGAGGCAATTCTTGATTTAGATCTTAGTGGAGCACAGGATCTGGTCCAAGAGGTGAATATAGCTGGACTTCTTGGTAATAGTGACCATACCATCATTAAATTTAACATCTGTGTGGTGGGGAAAACACCACAGCAGCCCAACACTGTAGCATTTAATTTCAGAAAAGGGGGACTACACAAAAATGAGGATAATTAATTAAACAGAAATTAAAAGGTACAGTGCCAGAAGTGAAATCCCTGCAAGCTTTAAGGAAACTTTTCAAAAATACCATAATAGAGGCTCAACTTAAATGTATACCCCAAACTAAAAACCATAGTAAGAGAGCCAAAAAAGTGCCACCATGGCTAAACAACAAAGTAAAAGAAGCAGTGAGAGGCAAAAAGGCATCCTTTAAAAAGTGGAAGTTAAATCCTAGTGAAGAAAATAGAAAGGAGCATAAACTTTAGCAAATGAAGTGTAATAATATAATTAGGAAGGCCAAAAAAGAATGGAAAGAACTGCTAGCCAAAGATTCAAAAAATAATAGCAATTTTTTTTAAATGCATCGGTAGCAGGAAGCCTGCTAAAAAAACAGTGAGGTCATTAGACAATCGAGATGCTAAAGGAGCACTCAAGGATGATAAGGCCATTGTGGAGAAACTAAATGAATTCTTTGCATCGGTCTTCACATCTGACGGTGTGAGGGAAATTTCCAAACCTGAGCCCTTATTTTTTTGTGTGACAAATCTAAGAAACTCTCCCAGATTGAGGTGTTGTTAGAGTAGGTTTGGAACAAATTGATAAACTAAATAGTAATAAGTCACCAGGACCAGATGGTATTCACGTAAGAGTTATGAAGAAACTCAAATGTGAAATTGCAGAACTGTTGCAAAATTTGCAGACGATACAAAACAGCTCAAGATAATAGAGTCCTAAACAGACTGCAAAGAGCTACAAAGGGATCTCACAAAATTGGATGACTGGGCAACAAAATGGCAGATGAAATTCAATGTTGATAAATGCAATGTAATGTACAATGGAAAACATAATCCCAGATAGCCAGATATAAAATAATGGGGTCTAAATTATCTGTTACTACTCAAGAAAGATCTTGGAGTCATTGTGCATAGTTCTCTGAAAACATCCACTCAATGTGCAGTGGCAGTCAAAAAAGCAAACAGAATTCTGGGAATCATTAAGAAAGGGATAGATAATATGACAGAAAATATCATATTGCCTCTATATAAATCTATGGTATGACCACATCTTGAATACTGCATGCAGATGTAGTTACCCCATCTCAAAAAGATATATTGGAATTGGAAAATGTTCAGAAAAGGGCAACAAAAATGATTGGGGGTATGGAACAGCTTCCATATAAAGAGAGAGCTTAATTAGATTGGCACTTTTGAGCTTGGAAAAGAGACGACTAAGAGGGGATATGATACAGGTCTGTAACATCATGACTGGTGTGGAGAAAGTGAATAAGGAAATGTTATTTACTCCTTCTCATAACACAAGAACTAGGGGTCACTGAACAAAATTAATATGCAGCAGGTTTAAAACTAACAAAAGGACATATTTTTTCACACAACCCACAGTCAACCTGTAGAACTCTTTGCCAGAGGATGTTGTGAAGACCAAGATTATAACAGGTTCAAAAAAGAACTAGATAAATTCATTGAGGAAATGAGTCCATCTATGACCAGGATGGGCAGGGATGGTGTCCCTATTCTCTGTTTGCCAGAAGCTGGGAATGAGTGACGGGATGGATCAGCTGATGTGTAGAAAGGATAGCAAATATGGCAGGCGACCAGCTTGGCTTAACAGTGAAATCCTTGCTGATCTTAAACACAAGAAAGCAGCTTACAAGAAGTGGAAGATTGGACAAATGACCAGGGAAGAGTATAAAAATATTGTTCGGGCATGCAGGAGTGATATCAGGAAGGCCAAATCACACCTGGAGTTGCAGCTAGCAAGAGATGTTAAGAGTAACAAGAAGGGTTTCTTCAGGTATGTTAGCAGCAAGAAAAAAGTCAAGGGAAATGTGGGCCCCTTATTGAATGAGGGAGGCAACCTAGTGACAGAGGATGTGGAAAAAGCTAATGTACTCAATGCTTTTTTTGCCTCTGTCTTCATAAACAAGGTCAGCTCCCAGACTACAGCACTAGGCAGCACAGCACGGGGAGGAGGTGACCAGCCCTCTGTGGAGAAAGAAGTGGTTCGGGACTATTTAGAAAAGCTGAACGAGCACAAGTCCATGGGGCTGGATGCGCTGCATCCGAGAGTGCTAAAGGAGTTGGCGGATGTGTTTGCAGAGCCATTGGCCATTATCTTTGAAAACTCATGACGATCAGGGGAAGTCCCGGACGACTGGAAAAAGGCTAATGTAGTGCCCATCTTTAAAAAAGGGAAGAAGGAGGATCCTGGGAACTACAGGCCAGTCAGCCTCACCTCAGTCCCTGGAAAAATCATGGAGCAGGTCCTCAAAGAATCAATTCTGAAGCACTTAGGTGAGAGGAAAGTGATCAGGAGCAGTCAGCATGGATTCACCAAGGGCAAGTCATGCCTGACTAATCTAATTGCCTTCTATGACGAGATAACTGGCTCTGTGGATGAGGGGAAAGCAGTGGATGTGTTGTTCCTTGACTTTAGCAAAGCTTTTGATACGTCTCCCACAGTATTCTTGCCAGCAAGTTAAAGAAGTATGGGCTGAATGAATGGACTATAAGGTGGATGGAAAGTTGGCTAGATTGTCGGGCCCAACAGGTAGTGATCAATGGCTCCATGTCTAGTTGTCAGCTGGTATCAAGTGCAGTGCCCCAAGAGTTGGTCCTCAGGCCGGTTTTGTTCAATATCTTCATAAATGATCTGGAGGATGGTGTGGATTGCACCCTCAGCAAGTTTGCAGATGACACTAAACTGGGAGGAGAAGTGGATACGCTGGAAGGTAGGGGTTGGATACAGAGGGACCTAGACAAATTAGAGGATTGTGCCAAAAGAAATCTGATGAGGTTCAACAAGGACAAGTGCAGAGTCCTGCACTTAGGACGGAAGAATCCCATGCACCGCTACAGACTAGGGACCGAATGGCTAGGCAGCTGTTCTGCAGAAAAGGACCTAGGGGTTACAGTGGACGAGAAGATGGATATGAGTCAACAGTGTGCCCTTGTTGCCGAGAAGGCCAATGGCATTTTGGGATGTATAAGTAGAGGCATTAGCATCAGATCGAGGGACGTGATCGTTCCCTCTATTCGACATTGGTGAGGCCTCATCTGGAGTCCTGTGTCCAGTTTTGGGCCACACACTACAAGAAGGATGTGGAAAAATTAGAAAGAGTCCAGCGGAGGGCAACAAAAATGATGAGGGGACTGGAACACATGACTTATGAGGAGAGGCTGAGGGAACTGGGATTGTTTAGTCTGCGGAAGAGAAGAATGAGGGGGGATTTGATAGCAGCCTTCAACTACCTGAAAGGGGGTTCCAAAGAGGATGGATCTAGACTGTTCTCAGTGGTAGCAGATGACAGAACAAGGAGTAATGGTCTCAGGTTGCAGTGGGGACAGTTTAGGTTGGATATTAGGAAAAACTTTTTCACTAAGAGGGTGGTGAAACACTGGAATGCGTTACCTAGGGAGGTGGTGGAATCTCCTTCCTTAAAAGTTTTTAAGGTCAGGCTTGACAAAGCCCTGGCTGGGATGATTTAGTTGGGGATTGGTCCTGCTTTGAGCAGGGAGTTGGACTAGATACCTCCTGAGGTCCCTTCCAACCCTGATATTCTACGATTCTATGATGATTACCTGTTCTGTTCATTCCCTCTGGGGCACCTGTCAGCTGTGAGCCCTTGACTAGAGAGCACAGAACAGCTGAGTGCTTTATCGTGAGAGACATAAAAACATGAATAAGAATGATAATACTGGGTCAGACCAAAGGTGCATCTCGCCCAGTATCCTGTCTTCTGACAGTGGCCAATGCAAGGTGGGAAACAGAGGCTAGGGACACCAGAACCTAGGGCAGTGGTGGGCAACCTGCGGCCCATCAGGGGAATCCCTGGCGGGCCGCCACACGGTTTGTTTACATTGATTGTCCACAGCCACAGCCACCTACAGCTCTCAGTGGCCACAGTTTGCTGTTCCCTGCCAATGGGAGCTGTGGAAACCAGCTGCTAGTACATGCCTGCAGCCCGTGCCATTTCCTGCAGCTCTGACTGGCAATGAAGGAGGTGAAAGCAGAGTCCCTTCTGGCCATATAAGCTACAAATCTGTCTAGAGTTCCCTGCAAGGATAACATTTGTGTGGGCCTCATTCTGACTCCTTGTCACACCCTGGGTGCCACCTTTCAAGTCTGGGCAGGTTGAAAGGAACACAGGAATTTCAAAGCTCAATAATGCTTGCTACTCAATGCCGCTGGTAGCAAATGAACCAGACTGCCTGTGATTCTTTGTGCACCCCTCCTTCTCTCTATATAACACTCCTAGCATCCTTCAGTGCACAAACCAAACTGTTGCATGTCTGGTTCTTTGTATCTATAATTCCAGATGCACTGAATATGGGCTGAGCTCTAGCTTGTGACTGAAGAATGGAAAGGGTGCATGGAACATTCCACTCTGGTGTTATCCGGACCGGTGATCTGCTAGGACACTCCAGTCCTTCACTCTGGGAGCCAGCCTTACCCTGCTCTGTTGTGAGAACGCCCACTCCTGAGCTGTTCACACACAGCCTCTAGCATGTAAGCTTCTCCCAACTACTTGCAACTGAATGACACTAGCCATTATCTCTGGTCCCAGACATAACCCTAGGAACTTCTGTCTTGCAGTGTCCAGTTATGCCCACTGGACACTGCAAGCTTATATGAATTTATCGAGTTAACAAAGAATTTGATATGTACCAGGCTTGTTATCCCAAGGAGAGTCTCTGACATTCTTCAAAGCAAATACACTGCTTCAGGTAGAATAAACAAACAGATTTATTAACTGTAAAGATAGATTTTCAGTGATTATAAGTTGAAACATAACAAGTCAGATTTGGTCAAATGAAGTAAAAGCAATTAGCTGATCTTAACACTTTCAGTGCCCTTATAAACTTAGATGCTTCTCACCACAGGCTGGCTGGTTGCTCTTCAGCCAGGCTGTCCCTTATGATCAGTGCTTCAGTCACTTGCTGTGGTGTCTGTAGATGTAGGTGGAAGAGTGAGAGCATGGCAAATGTCTCTCCCTTTTATCATGTCCTTTCTTCCTTCTTGGCTTTGCCCCTACACACTCTTCAGACTCAGATGAGCATTACCTAATCACAGTTCCAAACTGACCAAAGGAAGGAGTGACTCCCTCGAGAGTCCAACAGATTCTTTTGTTGTTGCCTAGGCCAGCGCCCTTTGTTTCTGTGAGGCTGGGCTGGGTTGGGTGTGTCCCATACCTGCCCTGATGCGGTGTGAACAGCCTCTCTGCTCTTGGAGAGTTTTTGCCTGGGCTTGCTTTAAGCCATGAGGACAGATTTTCAGCCTCATAACTATATACATGAAATTATAACCTATAACATCACTGTAACAATTACTATAACATCACTATAACAATCATGCTCAGGGCATCATGAGCCTTACAAAGACACCCAACTTGACAAACTTTGCATTGGGTACCCCACAATCATTTTATAAAGATGAACATGGGGGTGCAGGGTGTTCCCCTGAGGTACAGAGCGTCACAGTGCAGTCTCCTGCTCCAACCCCACCGGCCTGAGCACTGAAGGCTTCTGGTATCTGTCCACAGCTGCAGGTTGGGCTCATTAGCTTCTGCTCTGTATAAGGGGACTGTTGGTCCCTTAGTACCACTTACTGAGGATTTTTGGTTGGCCATCTCCCAGTACCAAAAGGAAGGTGGAAGGTCAATGGGAAACCAGGCCTCTGAGACTGACAGGCCCCAGGAGCAATGGGAAGAGGCCAGTGCTCCAGATCAGTCTCACTGACAGGGCAGGCAGGCTAATGAGGGACTTGGGAGCTCAGGGGTCCCATCCTCCTTTTGAGCTGGGACTGACTGGACCAGAGTGGGGCTGAGCTAAGGGGAGACCA
The DNA here is from genome assembly GCF_009764565.3 of Dermochelys coriacea. Taxonomy (NCBI): domain Eukaryota; kingdom Metazoa; phylum Chordata; order Testudines; family Dermochelyidae; genus Dermochelys; species Dermochelys coriacea. The sequence goes on from NC_050068.2 coordinate 1,051,760, forward strand.
GGGGCCCAGGCTGATCTGGGAGCAGAGCTGCACTGGCCAGAGCCAGAGGGGTCAGAGAGGCAGCCCAGGGAGCAGTTCAGTGTTGGGAGGAGAGCCGTAGCAGCCAGAGCCAGAGAAGCAGCTAAGGGAGCTGGAGGAGCACGGGGGCTGGAGCTGGATCTGGATCTGAAGCTGGGGTGGGGCTGAGGCTGAGGCTGGAACACTCTGGAGGAGGGAGATGCCCCCATCTTAGAGGCCCCACTGGGAGGGGGATCATAACCCCAACGGGGGGGATGACACTGGGGAGAAGGGTCCTGCCTCCTAGATCCTGAGGTGTGTTGCCACCACCAGGATAGCACAGCCAGGCTGTGGACAGGAGCCTGGGAAGGGTGAGGGGAAGACTGTGAACTGCCCTGATATTCCAGCCATGGCTGTTTGGGGTTCCCCTGTGCCACAAGTCGGGGTGAGAGATATTCCTTTCAACTTTCACATTTTCCCCTTATTTTTTAATTGATTGTTGTTTAATAAATTGTATTTTCTAGAACTATATGTAATGATCAGTGCGATGTTGCACTCTATATGATTTTATGGAAATATGCTAATGAGTATGAATAAAATGTAACTGGAATATGCTTCATGCAAAAGGTCTCTTGTAAGGTATCATTACAAAGCTTATAATCTACTGAGTGGGGTCATCCTATTTGTAGAAATGTAGCACTCTTGTATCTGAAACTAGAAATATGAAATATAACTCTGAGGGCCTATTATAATTATGCAAAGTGTGGGCCATTAATGGTGGTTTGGAATCTTGATGGCTCCCATCAGCCAGGGCAATTGACTGTGGATGGCTCTGTTTGCAGGCAGGCCTTCCTGTGAGTCAGACTGGGAGGAATGAGGGCTTGGGGTCTCATAGGAAATGTGACCATGTCACCTGGTACTGAAATCCATCTTAAACCTGGTGCTTTTCCATTTAGAAGGGAGGTTGGGGATCCAGAGAGACAAAAGATTCCCGCCTTGTACCAAAGCCATATAAGGGGGTGGAACAGAACAAAGAGGGCTGTAGTCATGAGAAATCCCTTAGATACCACCTGAGCTGGAACAAGGGCTGTATCAGGGGAGAGAATTGTGCCCAGACTAGGAAGGTGTCCAGTCTGTGAAAGAAACGTATTGAAATATCTCTGAGGGTGAGATTTTATCTGTATTCAGTTTTATTACTGTATTAGGTTTAGACTTGCATGTTTTATTTTATTTTACTTGGTAATTCACTTTGTTCTGTCTGTTACTACTTGGAACCACTTAAATCCTACTTTCTGTATTTAATAAAATCACTTTTTACTTACTATTTAACCCAGAGTATGTATTAATACCGGCAGAGGTGGGGGGTCAAACAGCTGTGCCTATTTCTCTATCAGTGTTACAGAGGGCGAACGATTTGTGAGTTTATCCTGCATAAGCTTTACACAGGGTAAATT